>NC_066509.1:692500-1045237 GCF_024679095.1 Eriocheir sinensis | reverse complement strand
TTTACGCGCCAGAACCCGCACCCGCCGCCTTAAGATAAGAACATCAACTTGGGGAAACAGAAAATCCGCGCGGAAAGTTTGAGAGAGGGAGAAAAATACGGCGAATTTTTGTATCATGGAAAGGAAAATCTGGAAATGGCCGAATAAAGCATTGTAAGAGAGAGAGAGAGAGAGAGAGAGAGAGAGAGAGAGAGAGAGAGAGACACGGACTTCCTTTCTTTCCTTCTTATTTTGTTCTCTCCAATTTTCTCTCTTCCCTCTCTTTTCTCTCTCTCTTACCATTTCTCTTAATTCCTTTATTTTCTTTACTCTTCTTCCCGATTTCTCCTCTCTCTCTCTCTCTCTCTCTCTCTCTCTCTCTCTCTCTCTCTCTCTCTCTCTCTTCACCTTCCTTCATTATCACTCCCTCTCTTCTCTTCTCTCTCCCTCCTCCACCTTTCATCACTCTCCTCCCTCTAAACCCATCTTCTCCACCTCCATACATCACCTCGCCTTCTCTTCCTGGTTCCTTATACGCTCTCCTCTCCTCCTCTCCTCCTCCTCTTCTTCCTCTCTCTCATCCTCTATTCTTACCATTAGGATCCTTCTCCAGCACCTGTTCCTTGCTTCCTTACGTCCTCTTATAAAAATCTAACTTACTTGTGCCTTTTCTTTCTTCCTATTTACCTGTTCCTTGTTCCCTTCTAGCATTTACCTTTGGCAGTGTCTTGTATATTCGTTTCTTCAACCTGGCACGTTCTCTCTTTCCCACTCTTCCTCTCCTTCACCTCCATATCCTTTCTTTCCTTCCTCTCTCCATGCGTCCCCCTTTTCCCGTTCTCTACCAACATCCCTGTTATTCGATCTTCTTTCCTTCCTCAACCTCTGTCCTACCCTGTTACAGCCTTTTCCCTCAACCTCTGTCCCACCCTGTTACAGCCTTTTCCCTCCCTTTTTATTTCCTTCATCCCTCCTTGTTGTTCTCTTTCCTTCCTTCAATATCACTACTTTCTCGTCACTTCATATATATCTCCATTTCTCTCATTTCTTGTTTCCATACTTTTTTCCTTCCCTTCCTCCCATCAAGCCACGGCCTCCCCCTCCCTTCTCTTCTCTCTTTCCTTTTCCTTCTTCTCCCTCCCTCTTTCCTCCCTTTTTCTCTCTTCCTCTCTCAACTTCATCATTCCTTCTTCCATACTTCTTTCCTTCCTTTTCTCCTACATGCCATGGCCTCTCTTCCCCTTCCCTCTCTCCTTCCTTCCCATCTTCTTTTCGTCCTTCTCTCCCTCCTTCCCATCCTCTCTTTTTCATTCTCTCCCTCCTTCCCATCCTCTTTCCGTCCCTGTCTCCTCCAGTTTATCCCTTGGGTCCTATTTATATTCACCCTCAAGGCATGGCGAGGCAGATTTCTCTCTCTACCTCGGCTGTTTCGCGTTGCCTTCCCTCGCTCCCTCCCTCCCCCTGTTTTCTGAGAGACGCCTTAGCCGGCCTTGAAGTAGCACGAAGGGGAAGTATGACTAAACGGTATTGCTGCTACGAGTTATGAGTTTGCTCCTGTCTTAGTGTTGTTTGGCGGTGATAGTTATGTGTGATGTAAGACTGGAAGGTGTTAGGGGTTGGTATTATGATTTTGTTGATGGTTTGAGTTTTTCGGTAAGTTTCGAAGATTCTTAGTGTTTTTATTCTTCTTCCTTGGGCAATGTTTTGGTGTTGTTTGTTGATGTGATAGTTATGTTGTGTGATGTAAGACTGGAAGGTGTTAGGGGTTGGTATTATGATTTTGTTGATGGCTTTGCGGGTTTGTGTGTAAGTATGGATGTTGTTGTAACGTTTCTTCTTCTCTATCTTCTTATTGTTGTTCTCCTTTATTCTTCTTTTATATACTTAGCTACAGAATACAGAGGGCTATTATTGATGCCCATGCTGTGCCTCTGTCTCGATTTATTCAACTCAGCTTTGTATTCATAAGTATTCATTGTTTAAAGAAAGTAGTTGACCCTCCGCCTATTCCAAGTCCCTCCTATACTTCTACGCGGAAAGTTAGACTTCATTTCTGCATGCCGTCTGAAACCTTGTGCCTTATCAGTCCCTTTGTTAACCTTACGAACGTGATTATCCTTCCCGTCCACTCCTTCCATACAGTTGACACAGTTTGACCTCTCTTTTGGCCCTTTATTCTGGTTACCGTTATTGGAGCAGCGCCTAGCGAGTTTTTTCGTTATTATTATTATTTTGTTGTTGTTGTTGTTGAATTGCCCGTGAGCTGTCTCCCTTGGCGTAAAAAAAAGTTAATCTTCCTATCTATTGCAATAAAGTCCCTTACACGCCCTCTCCCCTTCGTCATCCTATCTATAATGAAGTCCCCCTTACCCTCTCACTCCCCCTCTCTCCTATTTTTATGTATTTATCATTTATTTATTGTTTCATGAGCTATTTTTTACCTGGGTGGGACAACTTAAGGGAGACGTGTTATGTACCTGCCACGGCCGGTCTGTCCCCTCCCGCCCACGGCCGCCCGCTCGCACGCCTGACGTCATTCCCCGCCACTGAGCCTCCCTTGGACACAGGTGGAGCTCTGGGCCGGAGGCTTTTCCTCATCCCTGTCACCCTAATGAATTCATGTTACTGGTTTTGAATCTTGTCTTCCTCTTGTGTTTTTGTACTTTAAATGTATTCAACCAAGCATCGACTTCACTTGCAGTAGCGATTGTAGTGTCGTTATCAGTAGCAGCATCAGTAGTAGTTCAAAGCTACTGGCTCTTCAGTCTGTATCTTCCTCTTCTTTTTGTATTTTTAATCTTTCCAAGCAAGCATCGACCTCTGTTATATGAGCAGTAGCAGTAGTAGAGTCATAAGTAGTAGTAGTGGCAGCGGTAGTAGCGGGAGCAGTAGCAGACCTCCCGCCGCAGTCACCTGTTGTATTGGAGGCGGTGCCGTGGGTTGCCCCGAGTGCCGTGTTGTTGAGCCGCTCGCCCTTGACTGCCTTTCCGTGTCTCCGCCCTGGCCCGCGCTGCTGTGGCCCTGTGCCTTAACGCTGCACTCCCATACCCTGTGCTGCGGCCTCTGATACCTCTAGTTTTATCTCTAACGCTGCAACTACTGTTACCGTAATCTGGTTTTTGAATGAGGCTAGGGAGCTCTGGCATCCCGCAGCTCATTAAGAACTCAACACGCCTGCCTCTCGTCCCTTATACCCGCCTCGCTTTACTGATATACCCTGCCCAAGCTCATTTCTTATTCTTAGTTGTCAATACACTTTCTTCAACTTTTGTCTATTGTCTGATTTATGACGCTCGCTCTCTGTCTTCATGTTAAAACCAGTCTTTTTCGCTCCATTCCTCTTTTGTGCGTTTCTTAGCTTTCTCTTTAATGTTTTGAAGAGCCATTTCGATTGGAAAATACGTTGATTGTACACCTTTTTGACGTAATGTAATTTAGTCATTAGTGGTTGGGCCAAATCTGTGGTGGGTCGGGCGGATTTTTTTATAGTGGCGTTTCATCCATTTTCGTCATGGTTACAAGTGTGCAGGTTAGGCTAAGGGGCCATACATAACACGAATATAATGAGGGATAGGTGACTCTCTCTCTCTCTCTCTCTCTCTCTCTCTCTCTCTCTCTCTCTCTCTTTCGGCCAATCAGGAGGCGGCTTACTCACTGCCTCTACTCGGCTCAGGAAGACGTGGCAGCTGATGTCTGAGGCTGTTGATTATGACTACAGGAGGAGGAGGAGGAGGAAGAGGGAGGAGAAAGGAAGGAAGGAGGGAGGGTTGAAGGGGGACAGGAAAGGAAGAAAAGGAGGAAGAGTGGGAGGGAGGTAGAAACGGGGGGAGGAAGGGAGGGAGGAAGGATGAAGAAGAAGAAGAAGAAGAAGAAGAAGAAGAAGGAGGAGAGAGAGAAGGAGGACGTAAAATAATAAAAAAAATAAACAGGAAAAAAAAACTAGAAAAAAATAAAGTAAAGCAGAATTAGAAAAAAGAGGTAAAGGAGAAAGGTAAAAAGGAGGAGGAGGAAGAGGAGGAAAAGGAGGAGGAGGAGGAGGAAGAGATGAAGGAGGAAGAGGGGAAGAGAAAACAAGGAATGGAAATATGAAATCTTCACTGTTTGCTGAGATAGTGTGTTTCTCTCTCTCTCTCTCTCTCTCTCTCGTTACATCCCCTAGTTCTCTTTTCGCTTACGGTCCGCCGCAAAAATCTTCCCTCGCCCCAAGCAGCTATTATTTAGAGTGAAAAAAGGAGACGGGGAGAGGAGCGAGAGAGGGAAAAAAAGTACCCCTCGACGCAGAGTCTTGCCTGGAATACATACATACATTGCTAGGCGGGGCATGATTCACACTGGGCGCGCACCTACACTTCAGACACACCTCATGAGCACAGTACGTTAGTCAGATTTCCCGGTCTGCTGAGGTATGCAACAAGGGTCAAGGGAAATCACAGTGTTTTAGGAAGGGACGGACACACACACACACACACACACACACACACACACACACACACGCACACAGCTTATTTATTGACCACACATACACAGAAAAACTAACATACACCTATATACAAACACTCACGCACTCACATTAATGATTCAGAGTGTGTGCGCGTCGGTGTGTGTGTGTGTGGCGTAACTTGGCGTATAGCGTATTCCGTGGCCCTTTATCAGGCGTATGGTGCTTCCTGGGCTTCAGTATCTCGTAAATTACACATAATGGTATATTTAACCGAGCTATTTCACTCTGGCTACGATGGCGGCGTTATTGGCTTGCGTCATTTGAGAGTTGCCGGCGTTATGGTGCTGGTAGTGGTGGTGGTGGTAATGGTGTCGGGTTGGTGATAGTGGTGTGAATATGAAATCGACTAATGGTTGTGGTGATGGTACTGGTGGTGATGATGGTGTTGGGTTGGTGATAGTGGTTGCGGTAGTGAGATATTTTGCTTCCTACTCTTGTCTAATTGATGTGGTGGTGCAGTGTGATGGGTCGTATATGTGTGGGACTAATAGTGGTGGTGGTAGTGGTGGTGGTGGTCTCAGGTGTTCTAAATACCACGCGTACTTCTGTGATTTACTACTGTTTGCGAAGTAGGTCTTGGAGCATCGGGGGAATAACGTTATATGTAGTGATTATGGAAGTGTTTGTTGATGTAGAAGTAAGTGATAGGTAGGTGAAGGAATAGGAGAAGGTAGGATGGGATGGAGAAGGGGAGAACGAAGGGGGAGAAAAGGAAGGGGGTGTTTGGAGGAGGAGGAGGAGGAGGAGGAGGTAGAATATAAAAGAAAGGTAGAAGTAGTATTATAAGCAGGTTAAGGAAGAGGAGGGGAAGGGAAGGATAGGAAGGGATGGAGTCAGTAAGGAGGAGGAGAAGGAGGAGGAAGAGGCAACGGTAGGAAGGGATGGAGTCAGTAGGGAGGGAGAGACGGAAGAGGAAGAAAAGGAAGGTAGGGTTAGGAGGAGGAGAGAGTAGAGTAAAAGAGAATTATATGAAGAAAAATGAGAAGAGGAACACAATACGTTAAAAGTTTGGGAAGAAAAAAGAAGAATGACGTAGAAAGAAGAACAGTAAAACACAGAGTTAAAAAGTTAGGTTACAAAAAATGGAAACAAAATAAGAGGCGAAAAGAATAAGGAGAAAATGAGGAAGCTGATGAGAAAGGAGGAAAGAGAGCCAAGAATAACAGCAATGATGATAAAGGAGAGGTGTAATACATAAAGAAAGAAAATGATAAAAGATAAAAAAAATCCCCAAGAAGAAAAAAGGAGAGAAAGGAAGAAAGATAAGAAGAAAGGAAAAAGAATTAGAAAGGGCGAAGGAAGAGAAAAGAAGGATAAAAGGCAAACAGCATCGACCAACCCAAAAGAAGAGAAGAAGAATAGTAGGAAAGAAGGAGAAAGAAGAGAAAGGAAGACACGATACAGAAATAGAAACGGAAAAGGAGAAAAGAAAAGAAGAAGAAGGAAATAGAGAAAAAAGGAAATCCAGACAGAACATCGACTTGCCCCCAAAAAAGCTGAACAAAAAAAGAAGGAAAACAGGAAACAGACACGAAACAAACAAAGAGAAGGAAAGAAGAATATGAAGGAAAAGGGAAAGAGGAAACCAGACAGCGCGCCGACCAACGAAAGACGAAGAGGAAGAAAACAAAGAATGAGTAAGAAGACAGACAGACAACCAGACACACACAGCACATCGACCAACCAAGCTCCCACCAACCCTCCCCAAAAAAAAAACAAAAAAAAACGTAACATAATATAAAGCGCAGCAAAAAAGTTTCAGACGCGGATATATACTTTCCTCTGAGGCAGCAGCGGCGGCGGTGGCGGGGACTCGTCAATATCGCCAAATAACAGACATGCAGACGACGCCAGAAATTCGCCGATAGTTGCCACCGCTGCCGCGCTTCGGAAATAGTTGGCCAATTTTCTCTGTCAAAGCGGCGGAGTTTTCGTCCCGCCGTGACTCCAGTAAATGTCGAAATATTTGGCCTGCTTATAAAAATTTTCGGGGCAAAGTTTTTAGTTTCAGAGGAAGGGAGGGAGAGGAGGGAGAAGCGGGGAAGGTGAGGGAGGAGGAGGGAAGGATAAGGAGAGAAAGAAAAAAGAAGGGAGAGAAGAGAGAGTGGAGAAGGTTAGGGGAGACAGACAGACAGACAGGTTTGAAAAAGACAAAATAAAAGACATACACAGAGACAGACAAAAGGTGACATCATCCCCTTTTCTTTTTTCTTTTTTTGTTTTAGACAGGCAGAAAGATAGACAAATAAACATACATACACAACCAGACTGATAGACAGAGGATGTAATATCTTTCCTCTTCTTTTTATTCCTCCTTTTTTCTTCATCAATAAAATGCAGACACAAACATATTAAGAAACAAATGGACAGAAGGGTGTGATATATTTCCCATGTTTTGTTTTCCTTCTCTTTTTCCCTCTTTTCTTTCATATCATTTATTAATTCTTCCAAGTCATAAAGGCAAACAAACAGACAAACAGAAATACACAGACAGACAAGAAAGACAGTGACGTGATACCTTTTCTTCTTTTTATCTACTTCTTTTCATCTTTTCTCTTTTCTTCACTAAAACTCCAAGAATTCAGAAGTTATTACACACGCAGCAACACACAAACACCATCCCTTAACATGACATCACGTCTCGCTACACACACACACACACACACACACACACCAACACCCACACACACACACTTCATACGCCTAATTACACCAAAACGTCCCTGATTACACCCGGATCCACGTCAGTACGCTCCGACAACTTAGATCAGTCAGGACGAGTTTAATTTGCCTTACAAGAAATGCTTTATATCTCTCCCTCCCTTCCTTCCTTCCTTCCTTGCTGTTTGCCTAATATAATAGTTAGCTTAAGGTGAAAACATATACCCTTACGTGTTTATATATGACATACGAAACAGACGGTAAAGAAAAGGAGAATAGGTAGATGGAAGAAGAAAGGGAAGGGCAGGCAACCAGAAAAGAAAAGGAAGGAGAAAGAGGAAGAAGAAAAGGGAGAAAGGAGAAAAGGAACACGAAACAGAAATGGTAAAGAAAAGGAGAATGGGGAGACGGAGAAAGAAGGAAAAGCCAGGCAACCAGAGACACAAAACATTAAATAAGTGCTCGGAAAATATTATATAGACTTAGGAGTGAATATGGAATGCGCAAAGACATATATTGGAGCTGACATAGTGTTATTGGAATCTCTTAAACCTATATTCTGAGAGAGAGAGAGAGAGAGACTACTACTACTACTACTACTACTACTACTACTACTACTGCCACCACCACCACCACCACCACTACTACTACTACTACTACTACTACCACCACCACCACCACAACATTCCCTCGCCGCTACCTCCTCCTCCTCCTCCATCTTCCTGTTATCCTATTTTCTTCCTCCTCCACTCTTCTTCCTCCTCCTCTTTCTCCTCCTCCTCTTCCTTCTCCTCTTCCTCTTCCTACCAATACTACTCAGCTTACTCCTGCTAGACCTTCTTTTGTTTTTCCTTTTGCGTGTTTTCCTTCACTCAAATCGATTCTCATTCCTTTCAATACACTCATTCTTCTGCCTCTGACACCTCCTCCTACTTACTTACTTACTTACTTACTTACTTACTTACTTACTTACTTCTACTACTTCTCTGATTTGTTTGACTTTTTCGTGTTTTTTTCTTTCCTCAACTCGATGCTCTTGCCTTTCAATTCACGTTTTATTTTTTGGGGAGTTTGTTTTTCCTCTGATTCCTCTTACTTCGTCTTTCCTTTCTTTCCCTTCCACTCTTCCTCCTCGTCTCTATCTTTGCCATTTTCTCTTCATCCTTTTCTACCATGTTCTCCATCTTCTCTCACTTACTCCTTCTCCTCTTACTCTAGCTCTTTTACTTCTCTCTCCAACTTAGTGACGCAACCATCATGCCCCCTACTTTCCTTCTCCTCCTCCTCTTCCTCCTCCTCCTCTTCTTCCACCTCCTCCTGTCCTCTGCACACCACGTGGGTTTTGTAAGGTCTGATATGCCATTAGGTGCTGACAGCAGGAAGTAGTCGAGAGTGAGAGTGAGTGAGTCCACCTTGGTGTTCAAAGAGGTTTATTTATTTATACTCTTCTCTCTCTCTCTCTCTCTCTCTCTCTCTCTCTCTCTCTCTCTCTCTCTCTCTCTCTCTCTCTCTCTTCCTCTTTCCCTTGACGTTTTCCTTTTTTTTCTTAACTTCTATTTGAATCTCTGTTATTTGATTTATATTCATTTTTCGGATGGTGATGCTCTTTTTTCTTCTAATTATCGCTTCTTTGTGTGTTAATTTAATATAATCCATCTATTTGTTCATTCTTTTTCTCCTTTTAATCTCCCTCCTCTTTTTCTTCCTCAACGACCATCTTTTTCTCTTCCTCTTTCTCCTTCCTCTTTTTCATCATCATCATCAAAATCATATTGTCGTCCATTCCTTTCTTTTATGCTTCTTTTACTGTTCTTTTATTCTCATAATTTTCTTTTTTCCTCATATTCCACTTCTTTCATGTAGTTTAAAAACATACAAAAGTCAAGGGGAGTGTGTGTGTGTGTGTGTGTGTGTGTGTGTGTGTGTGTAGGAATAACATCGGTAATATAGATAGCGATTAGCAATTTATAAAAGCTGTATATACAATATAACGAGGGATCAAAGCAGCCTTAAAAATATACGGCTAAGTAAAGGCCGAGAATTCACATTAACTTCCCAATGACGCAGTACAAATAAATATATTAAAAAAAAAAAATCAACAGAGGGACCAAGAGCGAGCAGCATGTTGGCAAAGTGACATGAGACTGCCCAAGGTTCATCACAGTCAGCACCGGTAGAGAGAGGGAGGGAGGGAGAGAGGGAGCCACGCGACGCCGGGCTCTTTGTTGCTGTTCGGTAAATAATTCTCGGTAATCAGGTTTGCTTGACGCGTTGCTGGCAGGCACGTCGCGGCGTCTTGTCAAGTGCGAATAATTAGGGAGAAAATTATTGTATTTAGTTCATTTTATTTTACTGTTGGACGCCATAGCAGTGTGTGGTGTGTTTAGTAATCATACGAGGGGTGTTTTTTTGTGTGGGTGTATGTGTGGGTGGGTGGGGAGGGGGTGGGGGGGAGCAGCTGGGGTGTAATTGCGGACATGTATCTTCTAATTGTGCGTATTATTTTTTTTATTCCGGCTATTATGTATCGTTATTAAAGGTGTAATTGCTCAATTCAATGCTCGCTGCACTCCGCAGTGAGGATGTGTATCAGTTTTATTTTCTTATTTCTTTGTTCTTATTTATCTCTTCTATACTTTCTCTTTAAATAAATACAAACAAATACAGTGGCGAGGTAATTTACGTGAGGGCTTCTTTTTCTATAGCATTTTCCTGCCCTTGAGGTATTGTCTCCTTAGCTGTAATATTATTTCCTTTTCCTGTGTTCTTAATTATCTCTTCTCTATTTTATCTTTAAATAAATACAAACAAATACAGTGGCGAGGACATTTGCGTGAGGGCTTTTTTACTATATATTCCTGTCCCTTAATGTGCCTCCTTAGCTGTTATATTATATCTTATTCCTGTGTTCTTATTTATTTTCACTCTTTCTCTTTAAATAAATACAAACAAATACATTGGCGAGAGCATTTACGTGAGGGCTTTTTTTCTATATTTTCCTGTCTCTTAATGTGCCTCTTTAGCTGTTATATTATATCTTATTCCTTTTTTATTTATTTATTTCCACTCTATTTTCTCTTTAAATAAATACAAACAAATACAGTGGCGAGGGCATTTACGTAAGGGCTTCTTTTTCCATAGCATTTTCCTGCCCTTGAGGTATTGTCTCCTTAGCTGTAATATTATTTCTCATTCCTTAGTTCTTATTTATATGTTCTCTACTTTCACTTTAAAATAAATACAAACGAATACAGTGGCAAGGGAATTTACATGACTTTTTTACTATATTTTCCTGTCCCTTGATGTGTCTCTCCTTAGCTGTAATATTATTTCTTATTCTTGTGTTCTTATTTATCTCCACTCTACTTTTTCTTTTAAAAAAATAATCCAAAGAAATACTGTGGCGAGGGGATTTACGTGAGGGCTTCTTTTTCTATAGCATTTTCCTGCCCCTGAGCTGCTGTCTCCTTAGCTGTAATATTCTTTCTTATTTCTTAGTTCTTATTTATCTCTTCTCTACATTCACTTTAAAATAAATACAAACAAATACAGTGGCAAGGGAATTTACATGACTTTTTTTCCATATTTTCCTGCCCCTTGATGTGTCTCCTTAGTCGTAATATTTTCTTATTCCTGTGTCCTTATTTATCTCCACTTTCCTTTCCTCTCTCTAAAAAAAAAAAATACAAACATATACAGTAGCGAGGGCATTGACGCGAGCGCTTTTTTGTGTGTATAGCATTTTCCAGCCCTTGAACTATTATCTCCTTAGCTGTAATATTATTTTTCATTCCTGTGTTCTTATTTATCTCTTCTTTACTTTCTGTTTAAATAAATACAAACATACATTAGTGAGGGCATTTCCGTGAGTTTTTTTTTTTTTTAATTTTCCTGTCCCTGAGCTATTGTCTCCTTAGTTGTAATATTCTTTCTCATTCCTTTCCTCTTATATATATCTACTTTCTCTTTAAATAAATACAAACAAATACAGTGGCGAGGGTATTTACGTGAGGACTTCTTTTTCTATAGCATTTTCCTGCCCCTGAGTTATTGTCTCCTTAGCTGTAATATTCTTTAGTTCTTATTTATCTCCATTCTGCTTTCTCTTTAAAGTAAATACAAATAAATACAGTGGCGAGGGCATTTTCGTGAGGGCTTCCTTTTCTATATGTTCCTGCTCCTTGGTGTGTCTCCTTAGTTCTAATATTTTTTCTTATTTCTTTCTTCTTATTTATCTCTTCTCTACTTTTTCTTTAAAAAATACTAACAAATACAGTGGCGAGGGCATTTACGTGAAGGATTTTTTTATATATAATTTTCCTGTCCCTAAGCTATTGTCTCCTTAGCTGTAATATTATTTCTTATTCCTGTGTTCTTATTTATCTCTTCTTTACTCTCTCTTAAAAAAAAAATACAGTAGTGAGGGCATTTTCGTGAGGGCTTCTTTTTCTATATAATTTTCCTCCCCTTGAAATAATGTCTCCTTAGCTATAATATTCTTATTCCTTGGTTTTTATTTATCTCCACTCTACTTTCCTTAAAAAAAAGTACAAACAGATACAGTGGCGAGGTCATTTACGTGAGGGTTTCTTTTTTCTATATAATTTTCTTGCTCCTCAAATATCGTCTCCTTAGCTGTAATATTCTTTCTTATTCCATTCTTCTTATTTATCTCTTCTCTACTCTCTCTTTAAATAAATACAAACAAATACAGTGGCGAGGGCATTTACGTGAGGACTTCTTTTTCTTTAGCATTTTCCTGCCCCTGAGATAGCGTCTCCTTAGCTGTAATATTCTTTCTTATTCTTTAGTTCTTATTTATCTGTCCTCTACTTTCACTTAAAAAATACATACAAATACAGTGGTGAGGGAATGTACATGAGGGCTTTTTTCTATATTTTCCTGTCCCTTGATGTGTCTCCTTAGCTGTAATATTATTTCTTATTCCTGTGCTCTTATTTATCTCCACTCTACTTTCTCTTTAAAAAAAATAATCCAAAGAAATACTGTGGCGAGGGCATTTACGTGAGGGCTTTTTTTTCTATAGTATTTTCCTGCCCCTGAGCTGCTGTCTCCTTAGCTGTAATATTCTTTCTTATTCCTGTGTTCTTATTTATCTCCACTACTTTCTCTATAAAAAAAATAATACAAACAAATACAGTAGTGACGGCATTTACGTGAGGGCTTTTTTTCTCTATATTTTCCTGCCCCTGAGCTATTGTCTCCTTATCTGTAATATTCTTTCTTATTCCTGTGTTTTTATTTATCTCTTCTCTACTTTATGTTTAAATAAATACAAACATACATTAGTGAGGGCATTTGCGTGAGTTTTTTTATTTTTTATTTTCCTGCCCCTGAGCTATTATCTCCTTAGCTGTAATATTTTTTCTCATTCCTTTCTTCTTATTTATCTCTTCTCTACTTTCTCTTAAAAAAATATAGACAAATGTAGTGGTGAGGGCATTTTCGTGAGGGCTTTTTTCTATATATTCCTGTCCCTGAGCTGTTGTTTCCTTAGCTGTAATATTCTTTCTCATTCCTTAGTTCTTATTCATCTCTTCTCTACACTCTCTTTAAAAAAATATAAACAAATATAGTGGCGAGCTCATTTACGTGAGGGTTTCTTTTTCTATAGCATTTTCCTGCCCTTGAGCTATTGCCTTCCAAGCTGTAATATTATTTCTTATTCCTGTGTTCTTATTTATCTCTTCTCTACTTTGTCTTTAAAATAAATACAAACAAATACAGTGGCGAGGGAATTTACATGACTTTTTTTTCTTCTATATTTTCATGCCCCTTGATGTGTCTCCTTAGCTGTAGTATTATTTATTATTCCCGTGTTCTTATTTATCTCTTCTCTACTTTCTCTTTAAAATAAATTAAAACATATACAGTGGCGAGGGCATTTACGTGAGGGCTTTTTTTTCTATATTTTCCTACCCCCTTGATGTGTCTCCTTAGTTCTAATATTCTTTCTTATTCCTTTCCTCTTTTTTATCTCTTCTCTACTTTCTCTTTAAAATAAATACAAACAAATACAGCGGCGAGGGAATTTTTATGGCGGCTTTTTTTCTATATTTTCCTGCCCCTTGATGTGTCTCATTAGTTCTAATATTCTTTCGTATTTCTTTCTTCTTATTTATCTGTTCTCTACTTTCTTTAGAAAAATACGAACAAATACATAAGTGAGGGCATTTACGTGAGGTCTACTTTTATATAGCATTTTCCTGTCCCTGAGGTATTGTCTCTTTAGCTGTAATATTCTTTCTTATTCCTTTCTTCTTATTTATCTTTACTTTCTCGTAAAAAAAATATACAAACAAATACACTGGCAAAGGAATTTACGTGAGTTTTTTTCTTCTGCCTTTGAGCTGTATCCTTAACTGTAATATTCTTTCTTATTCATTTCTTCTTATTTATCTTTACTTTACTTTCTCTTAAAAGAAATACAGTGGCGAGGGAATTTACTTTACGGCTTTTTTTATATATTCTCTGCCCTCTGATGTGTCTCCTTAGCTGTCATATTATTTCTTATTCCTATGTTCTTATTTATCTCTACTCTACTTTCTCTCTAAATAAATAAACAAATACAGTGGCGAGGGAATTTACGTGAGGGCTCTTTTTTGTATATCTTCCTGTCCCTGAGCTATTGTCTCCTTAGTTGTAATAATCTTTCTTATTCCAGTGTTCTTATTTATCTCCACTCTAATTTCCCTTAAAAAATGCAAACATATACAGTGTCGAGGGCATTTTCGTGAGGTCTTTTTCTATATAATTTTCCTGCCCTTCAACTATTGTTTCCTTTTATTATTTCTTATTCCTTTCTTCTTATTTATTTCCTCTCTACCATATCTTTAAATATATACAAACAAATACAGTAGTGAGGGCATTTACGTGAGGATTTATTTTTCTATAGTATTTTCCTGCCGTTGAGCTATTGTCTCCCTAGCTGTAATATTATTTCTTATTCCTGTGTTCTTATTTATCTCTACTTTCTCTTTAAAATAAATACAAACAAATACAGTGGCGAGGGCATTTACGTGAGGGCTTCTTTTTCTATAGCATATTCCTGCCCTTGAGGTATTGTCCCCTTAGCTGTAATATTCCTTCCTATTCCTTAGTTCTTATTTATCTTCGCTCTACTTTCTCTTAAAAATAATAGACAAGTACAGTGGCGAGGGCATTTTCGTGATGGCTTCCTTTTTCTATATTTTCCTGCCCCTGAGCTGTCGCTTTAGCTCTAAAAAAATTAATTGTAGGAATCAGATCTGGAGTGCATTAGATCGAAATGTTCACTTGTACACTCCTACAGTCTTTCCTTCTTCCCCCTCTGTACCTGCACCACTAACCCGCGAATGAGAGGAATAAAAGCCATTAAAAAAATGGTGTGAATAGACAAGGAGTTTAGGAAAGTAAAAACACGAAAAGGAAAAATAAACAGAGGACGGCGAATAGCAGAAGTAGGATTAAGAGGAGAAAGAAAGAGTGGAATTAAAATAAAGAGGATCGATTTGGCGTGAAGGAAAAACAAACGAGAAACAAAATAAAATAAAGGAGACTAGAGTAGCAGAAATCGATTAACTTGTGGTGTGCAAGGAGAAAAAGGAGGATAAAGATCATAAATAAGGTTCAGGTACATACATTCATATGGGAAGTAAACGAAGAGTTGTGTGACCAGGATTGAGCGTTGATACAGCTGGATTAGTATTATTGCCCCGCACTTCATAAAATCACCGATATCATCATCATCTTGCGTTTTATGAAGATAGCATTGAAGAAGAGGGATGGCGGGTGGATAATATAACACGGGTGCAGCGATCTTAGCGTATTTCAGATTGTAATATATTCCAAATTGTAGTATATTCTAGATTGTAGTATATTCCAAATTGTAGTATCTTCCAAGTTATTGTATATTTCAAATTGTAATATATTTCAATTTGTAGTATACTCCAAATTGTAGTATATTCTAAATTGCAATATATTCCTAATTTTAAAATATTCCAAACTGTAGTATCTTCCGAATTGTTGTATATTTCAAGTTGTAATATATTCGAAATTGTAGTATATTCCAAATTGTAGTATATTCCAATTTGTAGTATATTCCAAATTGTATTACATTCCAAATTGTAATATATTCCAAATTGTAGTATATTCCAAATTGTAATATATTCCAAATTGTAGTATATTCCAAATTGTAATGCATTCCAAATTGTAGTACATTCCAAATTAGTATTCTGAGGCTGCTTTAAGGGAACACCTGATCGAAATTACCAGCATATTCCTTTCCTTCTCGTCCCTGTGTTTTGTTTTTCACCTTTAAGAACGTCTCATCAATATAACATGGAAAATAGATACTTAAGATCATGAATAACTCCCTGATGATGCTTCTATATCGCGGCAGGCTCAAGATTTGGACCACTACTACTGGCACTGTGTAATCCAGGACGTAGTAGCAATAGTCCAGTAGTAATAATGATAATATATAGTAATGTCACTGCCTGCTGAATAATATACCACTGAAATATTCCCTCCATCTAAAATTACATTCATTAAATCAACTTTACGTGAATAATTAATTTCTGAGGTGATTTTTCCCATACAGTAAAGCCTGAACACTACCATTGAAATTATATCTTTTTTCACCTTCCATAAATAAATCCAACACCAAATTAAGTATAAGTCGACTCATTCTCTTTGGCTTATCAACTTCTGCACATTTTTTGGACGTCATATTCTGTGAAGTTTCTAATACCTCACCTTTTTTTCATCTTCCTCTTAGCGCGTTCCTTTTTTATGCGGTTCCGTTTAAATGAGTTCCCGCTACTTGATCCTAACCATTCCATTCAAGGCGTATTATAATCCTCTTAGAGAAGGAAGGAAGGGAGAGGGAGATAGAGAGGGAGAGAGAGAGAGAGAGAGTAAGGGTGCTTCAAGCGAGGGGAAAGGAGGGGAAGGTATATAAAGGAAAGCAAAGAGGGAAAGGAAAGGAATCGTGTATGTAGAGTCTTTTGAGAGAGGAGAGACAGAAAGAGAAGGGGAAGAAGGGAAAATCGAGGTGAATGAAGAGTGAGGAGAAGGGAAGAAAGGAGAGGTATTGAATGGATAGGAGGGGAATGTGAGAGAAAGGGGAGGAAATGGAAATGTAGAGGAGAGAGATAGAGAGGAGACAGGATAAGGGAAAGACGATGTGAATGAGCAGTGAAGAGAAATATGATTGGAAGGGAAGAAAATAGTTAATGAAGGGATGGGAGAGGAAGGCGTATGAGAGGAGAAAAGGAGAAAGAGGAAAGTAAATTTAAGGGGAGAAAGAGAGAAATGGAAGATAATAGTGAAGAAGAGAATTGACGAGAGAGAATGAGGAGGATGGGAAGGGAAGAAAGGAGAAAAATGGAAGAGATAGGAGAGGAAGGTGAATGAAAGGAGGAGAAAGAGAAAGAAGGGGAGTAAATGTTAATGTAGAATCCTTGAGAGAGAGAGAGAGAGAGAGAGAGAGAGAGAGATTTCAAGAAGAGAGCAAGGAGAGGGAAAGAGGGTAAAGATTGGGTGAAAGTGGAAATAGGGGAAAAGGAGGAGGAGGAGGAGGAGGGATAAGGCTAACAGTCGAGTACAAGAGAGATCTTAAGTTGTTTGCGTTCTTTTAAATGGTTGGCAGTTAGGGGAGTGAGTCTCTCTCTCTCTCTCTCTCTCTCTCTCTCTCTCTCTCTCTCTCTCTCTCTCTCTCTCTCTCTCTCTCTCTCTCTCTCTCTCTCTCTCTCTCTCTCTCTCTCTCTCTCTCTCTGCGTGTCTGTCTCTTATTTATTTGTTTGTTTGTTTTTCTTTAATTTTTCATAAACTTCCCTTCCTCTGTCTGTCCAAACGTCGACGTTCCCATTGACATCCTCGCTTGGAAGTCATCAATTTTTATTTCTCCTTACTTCACCAGAGAGGTGGACACACACACACACACACACACACACACACACCAACAAATAAAGAGGCGAATAGAATCAAATATATAGACAAAAAAAATACAGAAAAAAAGAGAAAATGCAGGAGGATGGACTCAGCTTTGCTCCGGGTGATTATTAGAAATATTAGGTTATAAATTGAAGGAAAGTGTTGCATTTGCTGAACTAACTAAATAGAAGGGCATAATTTTTCCAGCTTTCCAGAATAATTTTTTAGACAGTTTATTGATGTGACGGGGTGGTGGTGGTGGTGGTGGTGATGGTTGCTGTTGTTGTTGTTGTTGTTGGTGGTGGTGGTGGTGGTGGTGGTGGTGATTGTGGTTGTGGTGGTGATGTCGTTGGAGATGGTAAAGGTAGTGGTGGTGGTGGTGGTGGTGGTGATGGTGGTGGTTAAGTTATTGGTGTTGGTCTGGGTGTTCTCGATATTATTAGTGATGGTGGTGGTGACGGTGGTGGAGGAAACTAAAGAAGAAGGAGGAGAAAGGAAAAGGTCGGTGCGCTGTTAACTTTAATGACACAAAATGGACCTAATGCACGACAATTATTTCTGTGGTTAATTACTGCACCGAATTGACTCATGGGGGGCGAAAGGAGCCGACCCGCGAGGCCTGAATTATTAAAGACCTTGAAAGAGGGGCAGGAGGAGGAGGAGGAGGAGGAGGGGTACACCACCGTCCTGATTAATTAATTTTATACTTTGGATGGTCAGGGAGGAAGGGAGGGAGGTAGATGAAAGGAGGGAGGGAAAGAAGATAATGAATCTAGAAGCAGAAAGATTAGCTTGTGGAAAGGAATAAGGAAAAGACAAGGACAGTGGGAGTGGAAGCGGTGGGGGGAAGAGATAGTGGGGGAGAGGAAGTTAGAGGGAGGGAGGCCGAGGAGGATCATGCCATTAAGGGGGTCAGTGGAGACATTCAGATAAGCGTGTCGACGTGAAGCCAAACGTGACACACAAGGCTTCATTCACTCTAGTCTTCCCTTCCTTACTGCTCTCCCTTCTCCTTTTCACTTCCCCTCCTCTGCCCTCCCTCCTTTCCTATCTATCTCCTCCTTTCTCTCCCTCTCTTAACCTCCTCTCCTCTCCCATCTCCTCTTCCATGTCTCCTCTCCCATCTCCTTCTCCTCACCTCCCCTCATTCTCCACCCTTCTCCTCCCATCCTTCTCCCCTCTCTTCCTCTCCAGTATCCCTCTCCTCACCTCACCTTTTCTCCATTCTCTCTCTCCTTCTCTCCTCACCTCCCCATTTTCCCCTCGCCTGTCCTCACTACCCCTCTCTCCTATCTCTTCCTATCTTCTCTTCTCCCTTTGGATCTCCTCTCTCTTTCCCCCTCCAGAGCGACCCACGGTAATCAGTTATCTATTGATCGGCTTTGTAGGCTTTTCCCTATTAATCCATTCTTGATTGGTCACTATAAGTACCCGCATTGATCCACTCAGGTATTCATTAAGTAGACGGGTTTTCCACTTAGTTACATGCCAAAGAGTGTGTTAAACGTTTCCTTTTTATGATCTACTTCTTTATTATTTTCTGCTGTCCTGCTTTGTATCTTCTAAGACGTTCTTCAATCAATTTTTCACTCGTTTCATCCCATTTTTCGTATTTCGTTCATATTGATGGGCCTTTCCCTATTTAGATTTTTGAGTGACCGTGTTTATCATTGAATACAGCGTCTTGTAGGAAGAGTTTCTTTTGATATATTGCGTTATTTGTCATTTTTCTGCGCATTAGATGTTTTCTTTATTATAATTTGGTTGACATTTCCTTTTAACCTGATTTTATTTGTTACCTTTCACTCAACCTGCCTTTCCCTTTTTCCTTCCCATCCACCTCCTTTTTGACGCCACTCTTCCACCCATTCCTCTTCCACTTCTCTTCTCTCCCCCACCTTCTGACGTCACCAACTGCCTTTTCTTCCACCCATTCCTCTTCCACTTCTCTCCCACCTTCATTTTGACGTCACTCAACCTGCCTTTCCCTTTTGCCTTCCCACCCACCTCCTTTTTGACGCTGCTCCTCCACCCTCCCTTTCAATTTTTCCTCTCTCTTACCTTCATTTTGACGTAACACCTTCATCCAGCCCCTTTCCTTTTTCCATCCCTCAACTCCCTCTTCACGATTTTCTTCCACCCATCCCCTTTCCTTTGTTCATCCCCTTGATCTTCATTTTGATGTTTTCCCTTCATCCAACCTCTTCCCTTTTCCCTTCCCCTTTTTCCAGTTTGATGCTGCTCCCCTCAATCTCTTCCCTTTTCCCTCCTCCCCCTTCCCTGTCACACAAGCATGTCAGACGCACTCCACCACACGTCACTCCACCTGTTACGACCTTCCCCAACTTGTCATACCATCATGCTCTCTTGTATTCCTCCTTTAAGCTTTTACTTTTTCTCCCTCACCCCTTCTACCCTCCTCCACCTCATATTATCCTCTCTAATCCTATACCTAACCTAACCTAACCTAACCTGACTTAACTTCTTCTGCGGTCCTTTCATTCTTATGCTCCCATCTTCTACACCTTGCCTTTCATACCTGCTCTACCCTCTTTCCTCCTCTATTCCCTCTTTCTTCTCCTCTCCCTCTCTTTTCTCCTCTACCTAGCATCCATTACCTCTCGTACCCTCCTTTCCCTCCACCTCAACTCCTTTATCAACCTTATATATTTTCTACCCCGTTTTTCACCTTCATGTTACCTCCATCACTCTCTCTCCTCCTCTTTTCGTGTACCTACGTCTCTCCTATAACCTTCCTTCCCTCCTTTTACTCCTCTTCCTTTCTCAATCTTGTATACCTTATTTTCTACTCCCTGTGCATCCCATACTAACGCTACCAATCTTTCTCCTCTCTCTTGCGTCCTCTCTATCACACACGCGCCAGATCCTCCCTCGCCCGCCTGTGTCCCCGGTTGGCCTGTGTTATTTTTCCCTGCGTCTCGTCGTCTCGTTCAGCGGCCGTCTGAGTGCAATCCCATAATAAGTGGATGACGAAAGTGGCGTTATCAATTTTCCACCACGATCGTTCGGTTAAGCTTTAAATTCGCTGCCACAAAAAGAGAGACAGGAGGTAAAAAAAAAAAGGTATATGACTGCAATTTGATAATGGAATGAAATTAATGGATGGTCGCTCTGCTCTTGATCCGGCCCGTTTGTCTGTGAAGTGGATTATTTATTTTTTGTGGCTGTTTGTTATTTTGTTTATCTATTGGCCTAGGTATTTTTGTGTTTTCATTTGTTTTCCTATCATTCTTCGTTTTCTCAATTTTTTTTTCTTTTTCCTCTCTCGTCTTCCTCTTTTTCCTCCTCTCTTCTCCTCCTCTTCCTCCTTGTTTCCCTCCCACACTGCTTCTTCTCTTTATATCT
This sequence comes from Eriocheir sinensis, assembly GCF_024679095.1. Taxonomy (NCBI): domain Eukaryota; kingdom Metazoa; phylum Arthropoda; class Malacostraca; order Decapoda; family Varunidae; genus Eriocheir; species Eriocheir sinensis. Next base: position 1,024,794 of record NC_066509.1, on the reverse strand, counting down.
CTTCCATTCCTCCTTTCCTCCTTTTTTCCTCACCACTCCTGCTCTCTTCCTCTTCTCACTTCTCTCTTCTGTCCTTCTTTCTCCTCTTCTTCCTCTTCCTCTTCCTCCCACACTATCTCCTTTTTTTATACCTTTTTCATTCTTCTTTTCCTCCTGTTCTGCCCTCTTCCACTCCTCCCTTCCCTCTCTTCCGTCCTTCTTCCTCCCTCCTCTTCTTTTTTCCTCTTCTTCTTCCTCCCACACTGTCTCCTTTCTTTATCCCCTCTTTTATTCCTCTTTTCCTCCTTTCCTGCCCTCTTCCTCTGCTCACTTCCCTCTCTTCCGTCATTCTTCCTCCCTCTCTCCTCCTCCTCCTCCTCCTCTTCCTCCTCCTCCTCTTCCTCCTCCTCTTCCTCCGCAGGTCACGCCCGCGGCAAGTGTCACGGCCGTCACGTTCGAAGTGAAACAGAACTCGACAACTCGAAGAAACTTGCCCATGGGAGTTTCATCGAGTTTAGATTAGCGTTTTCTCCTTCCCTGCGGCCCGATTTTTGTTTCCTTTTAGTTTCATCTTTTTTCTTATTATATACTTTGTTGTTTTGTTCTCCATTCATTCATTTGTTTGCTTTTTCGTCCTAGATTATCCCTCATTTTATTTTCGTCTGTGTTTGATGTTTCTTGATGTTTCCTTTTTTTGTTCTCATTTTTGTATTCTTTGTTTTCTTTTTCTTTCCGCAATTTTTCTTTTTTTTTTGTTCTGGATTATCTTTCATTTTCCTCTGTTTCGTCTTTGTCTGAGGTTTTCTTGATATCTTTTACCATTTCTTTTTCATCATTCTCCTTCTATTAGTTCTTTTTCCCATGTTTGTTATCTCTAATTTATCAACCATGTCTTGTGTGTCTAGTTATTTGTATTATTCGTATTCATATGCCATGATCAGTAAAAAAAAAATTCTACTCAGACGAATATCAATATTAACTTCACTATTCTCTTTTATCTTTTCTGTCCTTTACTTTATGTCCCGACTAAATATTTCTTTGCTTCACTTTATCTTCTACTTCTGTCTTGTTTTCCTCCCTCCGTTTATTCTCCTTTTTTCCAATTTTATTCTCCCCTTTTAGTTCTTCCTCTTTTCTGTATCAATAGTCTTCCCTCGCCAGGCTAGTCCAATATCCTTCCTATACGTTTTGTTCCTCAATTTATCTTTCATTCTTTACGCGTTTTAACTTCCCTCTCTATTTTTCCTGTTCCAAATTTTCTTGTCTGGCCTTTTTTCATTTTATTTTGCCATTCGTGTATCACTATTCTCATCTGTTCTCTCTGTTGCTATATTTGTTTTTCCGAAGTTTCATCATTATTCTTTGTGTATTTTGCTCCTTCTTCCTTTTATTATTCTTGTTTCCATTTTTATCCGCTCTGTTGCAATTTTCTTTTCCTTTCCCATATTCGCCATTCGTCTATTACTATTTTCATTTGTTCTGTCTTTCTGGCTCGCTTTGTATATTTGTTTATCATAAGTTTTATCCTCATTCTTCTTTGTGCATCTTCTTTTTCCTTCTTCCGTTTGTTATTCTTCTTCTTACTTCCATTTTCATCCGCACTTTCTCTCCTCTTGTGTTTTTCTGTCCCCTTGTTTTCCTCTCTCTCTCTTTTTGTATGCATAAGCGATTTCTCTTGTTGCCTTTCTCGCTTCTCTCTCTATTTTTCTCCTGCATGCCGACCGTTCTTTCGTCCCCTTCTTTCCCCTTCCTCCTGGTCGCTTGTCCCACGTTTATCTTTCCCCCCTTTCGTTTACTCTTCTGGTCCGTTTTTGTGGCCATAAGCGATTCCACTAGTTGTTTTCTGTTACCTTTTATATCCCTTTCTTACTTCCTCTCGTCTCTCTTGTCTCGTGTCTGTGTCTGTTTCTCTTCCCTTTTGTGTGTGCGTGTTTGGGGTTTGCATAACGCTCCAAGCCTTGTCCTCATGGGTTCTTTTTTTGCTTGCTGTTTTCTCCTCTTTCCTCCTCTTTTCCTCACCCCTCGCCTCGCCGACCGCCTCACACGCTCACTTTCCTCCACACACAAGCGCACACACACAAAAACACACAGACTCCACTTTTTCTCTCCAATGTCATGCCTCTCTCTCTCCCTTCCCTCCCTCTCTATCCTCTTTCCTCTTCTCTCCTGTGGTCTACGTCGTCACTCTACCTCCTCCCCCTCCTCCTCCTCCTCCTCCTCCTCCTCCTCCTCCTCCTCCTCCTCCTCCTTTCCCTTACAAATTTTTCACCGTCCACAAACAGTTTTTCTCACAACTTCCTCTCCTCCTTCTCCTCCTCCCCTTACCTCCCATCCCTTACCTTCCCTCCTCCTCTCACCTTCCATCTCTTTCCTCCCCTCCCTTGCCTCCCATCCCTTCCCTTACCTCCTTTTACCTTCCATCTCTTCCCCCTCCCCTCCCTTTCCTCCATCTCCTCCTACCTCACCTCCGTTTCCATTCCCCTCCCTTCCTCCGTTACCCCGTTCCTTCCCCTTCTCTCCCTTTCCTTTTGGTGGACGTGGATTGGTGTTGACCTTGGAAAGCATGCGAGAAAATGTTCCACGCTAACTTGGCAGACAGTTGACATTTGTTCATTTCGAGAACTCCGCTTCCCTTTCTGTGTTTCCTTCAGGTTTTGTACTTTTCTTGATTCTTCCTCCTCCTCTTCCTCCTCCTCCTCGTTGCTACCCCTTCAGCCCCTTCTTCTTCACATGCGTTCCATTTCCTCTCGTTCCTTCATTTTCTTCCTCTTTTATTTTTCAGTTTTTCCTTTTCAGACACCCGTCAATCCATTCTCTCTCTCTCTCTCTCTCTCTCTCTCTCTCTCTCTCTCTCTCTCTCTCTCTCTCTCTCTCTCTCTCTCTCTCTCTCTCTCTCTCTCTCTCTCTCTCTCTCTCTCTCTCTCTCTCTCTCTCTCTCTCTCTCTCTCTCTCTCTCTCTCTCGCATTTCCTTAATTTTCTCCTGTATTAATTTTTCCCTTATTTTTTACCCACATGTGACACTCCCGCCCTCCACTTCCTTTCTCTTTCTCCCACTTCTTTCTTCTTTTTCTTTCTCACCCCCATTTGAAACACTCCCTTCCATTCCCTTCATCTTTTTTTTTCGCCATTTCTTTCTTTTACCTCTATTTCTAACCCACATATGAGCCTCTCCCTCCCTTCATTCCCTTACATTCTCTTCCCTCAGCTTCCCATCCTTTATTTTTCTCTTCCTCCCTTTCCCGTCCCTTCCTTCTCTCCCTCGCTTATAACCATTTCCTCTCCGCCTTTCCTTCACCTCTTTGCTCTCTCTTTCCCCTCCCGGCAAATTCGTACCTTCCCCTTCCTTTTCCTTCCTTCTGCTTCCTCTGTCTCCCCTTCCTTTCCTACCTTCCTCTAGACTTATTTTTCATGTTGCTCCGCTTTTTCCTTCTGTTTCTCCCATTTCAGTTTCATTCGGAGCCACGCCCTTATCTCTTGTCTATATATATCTACCTATCAATTTCTCGATATATCTCTCAGTCTATCTATCTTTTTATCTATCTCCCCAGTCTCCAGTCTCGGTTTAATAAGCAGTAATTTTGTTTTAATTCGATAAGAGAGCAAAAGACACACAATGTTATGAATATATATTTGATGTCATTATTTTTTTAGGAGCTAAAGTTAAATAATCTTAATGAGGTGTAGATAGACTTTTCGGGGTTAATATTTGCTACTTCTACTACTACTACTACTACTACTACTACTGCTGCTGCTACTACTACTGATACTGCTAAAAATCTCCCTCTCTCTATCTTTCTTTTGTAACGTAATACTTGTGAATTATTTTTATTGTTTTATCTGTAATTTACGTTGTAATGTTATTTATTTATCGGCGTATTTCTTTTATCTCCCCTCACACAAGTTCTTTGATCCTGCAGTTTAAATATCCACTATTAGTATTTTGATTCTCTATTTCCTCCTCCTCTGACAATGGTATCCAAGCCTTTTATTCCTGCAAGCTTTCCCATTCTGAATCTGTACTTTTCGTCCTCGCATTATCTGTTCTCTACCAAATTCTCCATTTTTACCGCTTGCTACTGATACACACACACACACACACACACACACACACACACACACAATTTCACGACCTCACATTTTCCCCTCTCATCTTTGCCCTTCCGCCCTCCAAGTCTCCTTCTTATTAGCTTACAAACTCTCATCATTCTTCGTTCTCCACCAAACTCTCCCTTTTTCCCATCGTGCTACTGATACACACACAGAATTTCACGACCTACATTTTCCCCTCTCATCTTTGGCATTCCGCCCTCCGCGAGTCTCCTTCATATTAGCTAACAAACACACGTCCTTTCCCCACGCCTCTCTCTGGCCTGGCGCGTCCCTGCTCTCTCTCCCCTTACAAGGCACAATATCGCTAATAATCGCTCGAGCACGCCTTATCCATGCTGATCAGAGCGGAGCCGAGGGCGAGCGGGGGGCAATGAGGGCAAGCAGGAAGGAAGGAAGGAAGGAAGGAAGGGAGCGAGCGAGGAAGGGGTAGCTGAAGGTCCGAGAGAGGAAATTATGAGGGCATTCAATATTTAAAAAAAAAAAAAAAAAAAAAAACGTGTATGCGGAGATGGAAAGATGAAGTGTAGGTTGAATTAGTGTCTTGTTAAGGGGATTATAATATAGGGATAGAAGGGGAAAGAAATACAGGACGTAGTAATTAAAGGAGTAAATTTGACGAGGAGTAAATATGCTGAAGAAAATTTTGGTTTGATTAGACAGAGGAGAGGAAGGCAATGAATATTAGAAAGGAAACAAGGGGAGAGGGGAGGAAGAGAGAGAGAGAGAGAGAGAGAGAGAGAGAGAGAATTATAATAAAGTTGAAAGTGAAACCTGGCTTATGAAAGTGTGTGTGTGTGTGTGTGTGTGTGTTTTACGTTCCCCGTTTTCGTTTGGACAATTTCAGTATTTATTGCCTTTTATATCAGTATATGTGAAGCCTTTTAACTATAATATGTTGCCATTATTTATATATTCACTCTTTATAGTCTTAGGTATTTTCCCGGACTATTTAACTTGCATTCTATATACTTCTAATTAACTCTAAGGCTGAGTAAACTAGCCATCTACTTAACTATGTCTATATGTATCAACCTGCCTACCTATATACCTAGTTTTCTAATCAAACCCTATCTATATATTTATCAGTGTCAGTATCTATCTATCTAACTTCCATTCTACCTACATTCATATCAAACTACATACCTAAATGGCTTCTTACCTCCTATCTACCTACATACGTTCCTTTCTACCTATATATGTGTCTACTTATTTATCTACATATATATATATATATATATATATCAATATATCAATATATATATATATATATATATATTGATATATTGATATCTATATATATATATATATATATATATATAATCAATTAATCTACAATATACCTACCTACCTACCTAGATATTTACCAATCCGTCTATCTCTCCATTCAACTATCTTTCAATCTATCTAGCTATATCTATCCATATCTATCTATATGTGAACGGGGCTGTGGATTGGCTCAGCGCTTCGCCGGCCATTAGCAAAGCGCGTAACATAAAAGTAATATTTGTAAAGTGACCTTCGTGACATAAAGAAGCGCTTTGATGGGAGTTTTGTTAATTGGTATTGCCCATGAACGCGACGACAGCCCCATCCGTGTTCTCGTACTGATATTCTCGCTGTTAGTGTCTGTCTATGTTGTTTCACTCTCTCTCTCTCTCTCTCTCTCTCTCTCTCTCTCTCTCTCTCTCTCTCTCTCTCTCTCTCTCTCTCTCTCTCTCTCGCTCAGAAATTGTCTATCATATTGCTAAAATCACCTTAATTAAATTGTTTCAGGGATTGTTTTGATCACTATCCTCCTCCTCCTCCTCTTCCACCTCTTCTTTATTATTATCATCGTCATACGCTTTTTACATCATCAAAAACTAAATTTCTTCACTATAAAACATTTTCTATCTATTTTTCTTCAGGTACCTAGATAAAATGTAAGATAGATAGATAAAGAGAGAGGTACAGAGAGAGAAAGGGAGACTGACTGACTGTATCTTGCATGTCTTGAAAGAATAAAACAGCATCGCATTCCGTCTCCGTGTTGCTGTTGTGTATGCCCGCTAATCACTGATCGGGCAGGCAGGAGGAAGGCGACAGTGCACGACAGGAGGCAGTGCGCGAAAAATTACATTAACTAATACTTGTGTGTGAAGAGACTTGCAACACTGGTAGGATGACAGACAGACAGGCAGACAGACAGACAGGCAGGCAGACACGAATGCGGACAAGACAAGCGTCGAATATTGTGCGATGATTTTTTTGTTGTTGTTTGTTTGTTTTTGTTGTTTCTTATTGCCTCATGCAGAATTTGTGTGTGTGGGAGAGGGTTGTGTGTGTGTGTGTGTGTGTGTGTGTGTGTGTGTGTGTGTGTGTGTGTGTGTGTGTGTGTGTGTGTGTGTGTTTTTTTTTTTTGAGAGAGAGAGAGAGAGAGAGAGAGAGAGAGAGAGAGAGAGAGAGAGAGAGAGAGAGAGAGAGACTGTGTGTGTGTTAATGGACGAGTGACACATTTGACAGGACGTCCAATCTTTTTTTTTCCTTTTTTCCTCTCCTCACGCCCCGGCCTCTTTTTTTATTTTATTTTTCCTTTTCACTCTCCCTCCCCGCCCGCCCGAGTCCCTTCCTCTCAGAATAGTATCGAAAGTGCAGTGTCTAATCGCCTTTGCTTTTTACGGGGATGCTTGGAATAGGGGAAATAAGTTAATAGATTCTCAAAGCTGAAAAGAAACACTACCTCAAAGATTTTCAGTTTTCGACTATTGAAACATATGTACCAAGACACCTCTCCATGCGAAATTGACCTAACTTCTGCCCTCTCGTTCTTTTTTTCTTTCGTTGAAACAGCTTATAGCATTTTTTTTTCTATTGCTGTCTTTGTATTTCTCCCTTGAGCTGCCTCCCTTGCTGTGAAAAGAAATTTGGGCGTAAATAGAAAGGTTTTATTTAGCATTTGTATCAGTTGTTAGATGAGTCGCATGTATGATGATTTGGAACAACTGTGGCAGGGGCAGGTCTATCTGGATGAGTAAGGCGGCGCACTCAACCACCCCGAGCTGTATCCTTCTTTCCCTCTTCCTCCCCCTCCTTTCTCTCTTCCTCCCCCTCCTTTCCCTCTTCCCTCTACATCCTAAACCCGTGCTATGATGCGTTCAGACGTGTTTGTGCTGTACTGAAATGCGGCCTAACCTAACCAAACCTAACATAATGTAACCTACCCTTTTCAAGATTAGGAGCTACGTACCAGTAGAGAGATAAGAGGGTCGTATTTTAAAACATTTCGTCGCCCAAGTTCTTATATTTGACAATGCTTTCGTATGAGTTATGGGCATTTCCAGAGGTAGTTTTATGACCCTGGTGGTAGCTTGACCGTTTGAACCTACATCATAAACGCTCATTAGAACCCGATCGATCCCCTCTTGGACCTTTAGAAATAGCTAAAGTTAGAAGCGAAAGTGTCTTGTTAAACTCGCCACGGAGGGAATACGCGTCCCGGTGCTGTGATGCGCTGTGCCGGGTCTCGCTCAGCCGTCCTCCCTCCCTCCCATCCGTCTTGTCTCCCCTCATTACTCAGCCTCACAGCGCCTCGTCCCTCATGGCTTTCCGCCTGACCGATGACCTAGTTTTATTCTGCAAGGTCGTCATCATCTGTCTTAGTATCTGCGTTTTGTCATATTTTTGTCTTCATATATTTTTTTACTGTCTCTTAAATGCGATGACTCCGTTTATTCTGCAAGGTCGTCGTCATCCGTCTTAGTATCTGCGTTTTCCTTTATTTTTTCACAATGATTTAGTTTTTCTTTTATTTTTAATGTTTTTTTTAATTTTTTTGTACGTAAATTCTCGTAAAGCGAATGAATATACAAAAAACCTGAATTTACATTTTATCACGCTTTCATGGGTTCCTGTGTGTGTGTGTGTGCGTATGTGCGTGTGTTCATGAGTTAAGTTTACCAGTCTCTGTCTACACAAACACCTAAATGAAAGTAGTGTTTTTATTTTGTTTTTAATTTAGTTTTTGTTTTGTTTTGATTTGTTTTATTTTTTTGTTTTGTCTTCGTTTTTTTTTGTTTGTTTGTAATTTGTTTTGTTTCGTTTTTTTTTGTTTTTTGTTTGGTTTGGTTTGCTTGGGTTGTTTTTTTCTGTTTTGTTTTATTTCGTTTTGTTTTGTTTGTTTTGCTTATGTTTGTCTTTTTTGTTTTGTTTTATTTACCTATCAGCTCCCTCACGTATTATACTATTCTCGCGTGTTTTATCCCAGACACTTACTCTGTCATGAATACAATAAACTTTCATTATTATATTTACACACACCAAATGCAAACCTACTAAATATATAAGACGACGTTTCATGCACCAGTCTCACCACTCTTATTTCCCTGCCTACGTGTCCTCTCTTTACAAACAGTGTAATTAAATATAACACGTAAAGTAATTAGCTAGTTAGGACGAGGCGTGAGAACACAGAAATGGCAAACTGTCGTGGAGAAAGTTAAATTAGGAGGATAACAAGACAGCAAATATGAAGAAATGTGTGAAGGGAGAAGACTAGTGTTAGGGGGTAGAATAGGGAGAAGGGAGAGGAGAGGATGATGGAGTGAATAGGGAAGGATAGCGAAAGGAGCGTTAGATATGAATTAAAGAAGGTGGAGATGGAGAATGGAGGATGATAAATGTAGGAAGGAAGGGAAGAGAAGGGAAGGAAGGAAGGAAGAGAAGGGAAAGGAAAGGGAAGGGAGACGAGAGGAGACGCGACGAGAGGGATGGAAAGGGAAAGGAAGAATTCGAAAAGGAGAGAAAACGATGGGAAATGGAAGAGAAGGAAAGGATTGATGGATAGATAGATAGATCGGTAGATAGTTACAGAGAGAGAGAGAGAGAGAGAGAGAGAGAGAGAGAGTGTAGCACCAGGTGGAGAGGGAAGCGGACACTCATGGCGCGTTCACCTGCTCGCTCCGAACTTGCTGATGATAACAAGTTTGACGCTTATTAGACGTAAACTTGAGCTCCCCGGTGGTTATTTCCCTCCCAGGTGAAACAGCTCGCCAGGTGCAGCAGAGACGCGCCACCTGGGCATAGACGAAGTTAAAGACGGGTCTGTGCTGCATGGTGATGCTCTTCTCTGTCTCTGTGTCTCTGTCTCTCTGGTTGGTATTCTCAGACGCTCCTGCCTCTCATTAACTATTTTCAAACTCCAAAAAGGAGAGCAGTCGAGTTCTCATGCGTGTTATTTTAAGTTCATGGTACAGAGGAAGGGTCAAACTGCCACCAGGGTCATAAAACTACCCCTGGAAATGACCTAAACTCCTTCGAAAGCCATGTTAAACGTGTTCCTTTGGTTCATGGTACAGAGGAAGGGTCAAGCTGCCACCAGGGTCATAAAACTACCCCTGGAAATGACCTAAACTCCTCCGAAAGCCTTGTCAAATGTGTCTTAGGTTCGTGGTACAGAGGAAGGGTCAAACTAAGCCTTGTCAAATGTGTTTCTTTGGTTTATGGCACAGAGGAAGGGTCAAACTACCACCAGGGACATGAAACTACTAACGAAAATGCCCCAAATTCCTTCGAATCCCCTGTCAAATTGTGTGTGCTATAGAGAGCCGAAATGTTTGATAGTACCACCCTCTCTCAATCTCCGGCTCTTTCCCGCCGCGCTTCGCTTCCTGGAGTACATCACGCCTGTCGAATAGCAGTTATCAAGAGTTACCTTCCTGTAGCTAACTTCCGTGTGTGTGTGTGTGTGTGTGTGTGTGTGTGTGTGTGTGTGTGTGTGTGTGTGTGTGTTCGTTCTTCGCTGCCTTTCCCTATACCCTGTTGCTATATAGTCTCCGTATATCCTTATATTTCATCATTACCTTATGCGTGGCCTTGAACAAACCTCACATAACTCCCGGCCTTTAGTTTACTCCTGTGTTATCATCGTTTGTCTTATTTTACTCTTTTTCTTACCTGCTAATGCTCTTAGGTTTGGTATGTCTTGACTTGTATAATGTGATAGATTCTTTCCTACTCTATTGATGACCTTTTCTCAGCCTTCCTTCCTCTTCGGGCAGTAGCGAGCCTTTCACCGATTCTTGGAACATATCTGACCTGGCTTTGTTCTCAGCTTTGAAACGCCTTCTTTGTTCAGGAGTATTGGATGAATAGTTCTTTGATGTCCATTGTCACGTCTCTCGCCCTTCCATTCCCTTGCGATAGGTTCTTCCATAGTAACATCACATAAAGAATTCAGGCACTGGTGTTGTATTTTGTCTTGAGATATTGACCCGACGCCTTCTCCTGTCACCTGCCTTTCCTTTCCGTCGCACATAACGTAGTAAACAGGCGTCTTATCTGTTATTCCTGTACTTGTTGTTTCTCATAGTCACTCGATGCAGTACCTAGCGAGTCGTGGTTAATGGAAAGCAAGACAATGGTTAAAGTGTATAGTGGTGTGGAGAGGTGGAAGAGGAGAGTGGATAGAGGTGGAAGATTAGAGTGAAGAGAGGTGGAATAGTACAGTGGAGAGTTAAAAAGATAGAAGACGTTATTGATAAGGGAATGGTGCTGGATATATTACACACAAACACACACACACACACACACTTCCCCCCTCCCCCCACCAACACACACCCCTGTACCCTCACCAACACTTCCGCCGATGCCATAACCCATGGTGCACCGTGGAGCCCTAAAACAAAAGAGATACGCCTCCCATAAACCTTCGTAATAGGTTCGGGTCGCATTTCTGAACCATTGAATCTCTCTCTGTAAACGTGACGAGCGATCCTCCGAGGTGGTGCCAGCCCTGCCTGAGCCTCCGCCTGCCGAGTTTACGAGTCGAGGGAAGTATGTGTCGCATCTTTGGAAAACCAGACTAATGCTTGAACGTCTCCAGGTTTGGGTTTGCGAAGGAAAAGTTTAATTTTTTGGTTGTGTTATGTTGATGTTACTGATGAAGGTGCTCGTAGATGGCTGTCGTTGTAGTGCTTCTGAATTAAAAGTGACCATTGCGTAACTTAGAGATATATGTAGAGAATAGGAGTATTTAAGATGAAGGAAGAGGTTATAAAGGGGAAAGATAGAGGAAAAAGGAGAGGAGGGAAGGGAGATAAAGGGTTGTAGATATACTAAGGAAAGTAGGTAGGTAGATAGGTAGAGAGAAGAAGGGAAGAGGAAAGAAAGGGAGAGGAGGTGAAGGGTTGAAAGTATATTTTAGCAGGCAAGGAGAGAGAGAGAGAGAGAGAGAGAGAGAGAGAGAGAGAGAGAGAGAGAGAGAGAGAGAGAGAGAGAGAGAGAGAGAGAGAGAGAGAGAGAACGTGTACCCTGTCTATGTCAATCTCTCTTCAGGCTCATCTGTTCACCCTTCCACCCGTCCACCTGTCTGTCTGCCTATAACTTCCTCTCTCCCTCTCCTCGTGACTAAATATCTCCGACTTGATACATTTCCATTTATTTGTCAGGAGTTGAAGCCATGCCATCCTTCCCACCCAGCTCTCCCTCCCTCCCAGTCTAGCGTTTACAAATTATCGCACTCATCAAATTGCATTCTCGTAGTTTCTGACATATAACAATAGCGCAAAACTAACAGACCAACATCAATAAGTAAGTTTTGATGCTAACTTTAATTTTGTTCTCGTCATTAGTGTATGTACGAGAATTTGTGGCTTAAAAATGATAAAAACAATGTGGTGAGTACGATAATCTGCCACCGCTCCCCTCCACCCCTTCCAGTTGACATGTTTTACAGTTTTAAATTTTTTTTAACCTTTTTTTACTCTTTCACGTGAAACTTCTTTGCTTTCGTCATGTTTTACTTCTTTCATCTGTCTTTTTTCTTTACCTTTTTTGTTTGTTTTATTTTTTTCCGCTTCGCGCTCCCAAAGTCTTGATTGGATGTGATTTTTTTTGTTTGTTTTTATAATTCATGCAGCGAATGTTTCAGGCATATTTTCTCCTGTTTCTCTCTCTCTCTCTCTCTCTCTCTCTCTGTTTGAATTGATATGCATGCTATGGATATCAATGCATAGTAGCGAGTTTGTGTGCGTGAGAGAGAGAGAGAGAGAGAGAGAGAGAGAGAGAGAGAGAGAGAGAGAGAGTCGGCAGAAGCTTTTAAATAGCTCCCCAACGGTCGGGGGAACTTTAGCATAGACAAATAATACTGCCATGTACTAATGTACTGAACATGTTTAAATAAAAAAAAAAGAGAGAGAGAGAGAGAGAGAGAGAGAGAGAGAGAGAGAGAGAGAGAGAGAGAGAGAGAGAGAGAGAGAGAGAGAATGCAACAAAAAATAATATATAGGACAAATCGTTTACATGGCTTCACATCACTTCTGTAGCAAAGAAAAACAAATCAAAACAGAAAAATAACGTTGAAAAATTAGTGTGGCGCAGAATAACAAAAAAAAAACTAAGGTCGGTAACAGTTTAGTGACGTCACGGGTGGCTGACATTAGGGAGGCGTGACGTGGCAGCGCGTGATTGGCCGGCGGGGAATCGGTGGGCGGGGCCAGGCGGAGGCGAAGGGGGAGAAAGAGAGAGAGAGAGGGAGATGTCCTTGCTAAATATTCATGTAGGTTAACGCAAAGTCAATAAGAGAGGTCAGAGTTCAAATGTGAGATTCTAAAGGGGAGGGAGAGAAAGTATTTTGAGTGCGTGTGTGTGTGTGTGTGTGTGTGTGTGTGTTTGGTTTGGTTTGGTTTGATTTATTTAATTTTATCATATCAGTGATTCTCTCTCTCTCTCTCTCTCTCTCTCTCTCTCTCTCTCTCTCTCTCTCTCTCTCTCTCTCTCTCTCTCTCTCTCTCTCTCTCCACACTCAGAAAACACTTATTCCCGAACTAATTGACATCTAACTGAACTAATTTAATCTTACCTCAGCGGACGTTCGGTTTGAGAAGGCGAGTGTTTCTTCATTATACAAGGAGAGAGGTTGGTCGAGATTGGGCGAGGGAGAGAACAGGGGGAAAGAAATTAGAGAAGGAGCAATAAAAAGCGGGATAGAGCAATGTAGTGTGCGAGGAAAAAGGTTTAGGAGGAACGCGAAGGAAGGAAGGAAGGAAGATGAAGGGTGGAGGAAGGGAAGAGGTGTGGGTAAGTGAAATTAAGAAAAGGAATAATAAAAAAATAGGTTAAAATAATGTAGTTTGCAAGGTAAATGGTTTAGGAGGAACGCGAAGGAAGGAAGGAAGGAAGGTGAAGGGTGGAGGAAGGGAAGAGGTGTGTGTAAGTGAAGTTAAGAGAAGGAATGATAAAAAATGGGGTAAAATAATGTAATGTGCAAGGAAAATGGTTTTGGAGGAATGGAAGAAGGAAGGAAGGTTATGGAAGAAAGGTGAAGAGTTGAGGATGGGAAGAGGTTGGTGTGTTAGTGAAATTAAGAGAAGTAATAAAAAAATAAGGTAAAATAATGTAGTGTGCAAGGAAAATGGTTTAGGAGGAACGCGAAGGAGGAAGGATGGCTATGGAAGGAAGGGAGGAAGGAAGGTGAAGGGCAGAGGATGGGAATATTTTTGTGTATGTGAAATTAGGAGAAGGAATAATAAAAAGAGGGAAAAATAGCATTGTGTGCAAGGAAAGAGATTGAAGAGGAACGCGAAGGAAGGATGATATGATATGAAAGGAAGGAAGGAAGGAAGGAGGGAAGCTAGGGAAGGTAGGAAGGAGAGCGGGAGAGGATGGGAAGCTGTGTGTGTGTGCGTGTGTGTGTGTGTGTGTGTGTGTTTGTGTAGGTAATGCGTCTGCTGTTGTGTGTTTTGTTGGTGTTTTTTATTGTTGTACCACTACTATTTCTACTACTACTACTACTACTACTACTACTACTACCGCGTTTGCTACATTTTCTGCTGCAAACTCTTTAAACAATATCCCTTACAAAAAAGAACACGTATATTAACTCAACAATTGGAGCTACAAACCTTCACTCATTTTGTTCATAGCTGATTAGGTGGATGTAATTTAGGTTGTCTGCGTGTGTCAGGTTCGGGTTTGACGGGCTTAACTTAGGACGCTTCCACCTCTCACATCAACTATATCCAAAGGCTGAAAAAGGGATCAATCTGGTTCTCATGACTGTGTCCTTAGGTTCATGGTACAGAAGGAGGGTTAAACTACCACCAGGCTCATTAAACTATACCTGGAAATGCCCCAAATAACACCTACGAAAGCCTTGTCAAATACGTATGCTAGGGCGCCAAAGTGTTTACGAGTACGGCCCTAAAAAGTGTACAGGACCAGGCTTTGCTACGCTAGGCTTAACTTGGCTCAACCGGGCTTTGCTACGTTGGGCTTAACTGGGCTGGCGTGATGTCCATGGCAATATCGGCAGGTCTAAAGGAAACACTGAAAACACGGATTAATAAAGAAAATATGTAGCCTTGTTTTCTCTCCCGAAATATTTTGAACCCGTGTGCATGTGGAGGGAGGAGGAGGAGGAGGAGGAGGAGATTGAGGGAAGGGGGAGGAGAGAGAAGGAAAACACAGTGCATATATTTCCTCCTCCTTCCCCATCCTCCCCTTCTTCTCCTTCCCTCCTCTCCCTCCCTCCCTCCCTCCCTTCCCTTCAAAATTTCGACTATATATACATACAAACGAAGCATTACCGAGGATTTAGGACACATTTAATTGAAACCTGATCCGATGAGCGTCCGTGCATCTCAAATATTACCCCGCCCGGATAAAGACGCTGCCCCCATAACAAAGGCAAATGGAGCCAGTAAATTCCTAGATTGTGTACTGCATCAGATACACAACTTACTCGGGATTAGGGTGCGCGCCGGCAAATGAGTGGAGGGTATGGACACAGACACAGGCGAGGACGGGAACTGGGGAAGAAGAGAAAGGGAGAGGGAGGGAGTGACATCGTAAGGGAGTGCATGGAGGTTGGGAGTGGTGAAGGGATAGACAGGGATAGAGGGATGGGGGAGGTAGTGGATTGGACAGTATGGAGTGGAGTTGGATGAAGGGGAAGGAATTTGGGGAGATAGAAGGGAAGGGAAGGGAAAGGAATGAGTTAAAGGGGAGAGGGGAAGAGGTTATGAGGGGAAGGGTAATGGGAATGGAGAAGTAAAGGGAAGTAGGGGAGGGAGGGAGATGAAGGCTGGCAGAGAGAGAGAGAGAGAGAGAGAGAGAGAGAGAGAGAGAGAGAGAGAGAGAGAGAGAGAGAGAGAGAGAGAGAGATTGTTAAGGATGAGCTTCGTGATGAAACTATGCAGAGGATGCTGAAAGGGAGGCTGGGAGTGATGGGAGGGAGGGAGGGGAGGAAGGGGCAGGTGTGTTGGCCGGGTTGATTATCACAGGTAATGGGAGGGGAAGGGAAGAGGATGAGGAAGAGGAGGCAGGTGTTCGTAGGGGCGGGAAAGGTTATTGGGTACCAGGTGCGTGGAGCAATAGAGAAGAGGCGGTTTCTGGAACTTGATATTTTTCCTGTTTTCCTTTCTGCTTTTCCCGTTAGAGATCGCCACTGCAGCTGGTCAACTATTTCCACCTCCTCTTGCTTTCTGCATCTTCTTCCTTCTCCTTCTGTTATGCCATCCACCCTAATTTCCACTCTCAAGTTTGTGGATATGGTAACTGTTTTGTAGTGCTGCATATAGGAAGAGAATGTAACTATTTCCATCTACTCCTGCCGTCTGTATCTTTTTCCTTCATCTGCCATGCCATCCACCCTCATTTCCACTCAAGTTTGTGGATATGGTAACTGTTTTGTAGGTCTGCATATAGGAAGAGAATGTAACTATTTCCATCTACTACTTCCGGTTGTATCATTCTCCTTCCTCATCTGTCATGCCATCCACCCTCATTTCCATTCTTAAGGTCGGGATACGGTAAAGGTATTATAGTTTATGGGAAGAGGGTAACAGGGACAAAGGCATGCATGGGAAGGGTAAAAATGATCGACATAGGAGAGTTTTCGTAGCCATAGTACGTGGGTAGGTGAATAGGTTAGTGTTATGGGAAGGGTTACAGATCTGAGACGAGCAAGTAGCCATTGAAAAAAAGGCAAAGCATCAGATGACATGGTGATAAAGGGGAGCAGGTGTTTGTATAAGAGAAAATCGTTGATAAGGATTAGGAACGGTAGGTGACCCAAGGGGAGAGGAATATAGGAAATTCTCTTTGACAATTGACGAAAAGGAAAACCATGAAACAAAGGGGGATTATATGAAGGCACGTGTATGCAGAGGAAAGCAAAAAAGTTTAAAAAAGAGAAAACGGAGTAGCAGGAAAATCGAAGGGGGAGACGAACATAACTCAGAAACGCCCTTTGAGAATTGACGAAAAGAAAAACCATGAAAGAAAGGGGAATTAAATGAAGGCACGTGTATGCAGAGGAAAGCAAAATGTTTATAAATAGAAAACGGAGTAGGAGGAGAAACAAATGGGGAGACTTATATAACTAGGAAACATCCTTTGAGAATTGACGAAAAGAAAAACCATGAAACAAAGGGGGATTAAATGGAGGCACGTGTATACAGAGGGGAGCAAAAAGTTTATAAAGGAGGACACGGAGTAGCGGAAAAGCCAAAGGGACGGGAATATAACTAAGAAACATCCTTTGAAGACTACAGCCGTTAGACCCAAGCGAAGCGAACAGAGGGAAACAAATGCATATGGATAGAAGTAGAAAGTCCGTGTAGAGAGAAGGGAGGGGAGCAAGTGTGTGCAGAGAGGGGAAGGGAATGGGAACAAGAGTGCAGGATGGAGAAACACAGCAAGAGTAGTAGCAAGTTTTGGAGGGAGGGAGATGGAGAGATTGGTGTGTGTAGGGAGGGGGAAGGGATCATATGTGGGAGTACGTGTGTGTGTGTGAAAAGGGAGAAAAATTACTAGAAAAAGGGAGATGGAAATTTTTATGTGTATGTTGGGAGGGTGAGGGAACATATGTGGGGGTACCTGTGTGAAAAGAAGGGAGGAAAAATAGGCTAGCAATGGAGAGGAAAGGGAAAGAAAGAAAAAGAAAAAAGGAAATGTCACAAACTATACGATAGATTGATTAATGTTCCTGTGTGAAAAGGGAGAAAAAAACAGATTAGAAAAGGGAAAGGAAAGAAAAAAGAGTGAAAAGGGAGAAAAAAACAAATTAGAAAAGGGTAAGGAAAGAAAAAGAAAGAGGAAAGAAAAAAATAAAAGGAAAGAAGAGTAAATGACTAAATGCAAAAAGTAATAGCAACAGACTACAAAAGGAAAAAGAAAGGAAAGGAAAGAAAACGAAAAGGAAAGTGGAAGAGAAGAGACTAAACGCGGTAGATATAGACTCATTATCATTCCTAAAGTGACGAAACCCCTTCATAAGGGGAGGCGGTGGCTGAATCGACAGAGTAACAGCACCGCGTTCAGGAGGACGCGAGTTCAATCCCCGCCCGGTGCCACCAAGCTGGGATTTTTCAGCCGCCGCCGAGTGGCTTAAAACTACCCACATGCTGTCCAGAAGACCACCTATACACCCGGACTCTAGATTCTAGGATTAAAGATGAGCTCCGGGAGGGCAGCATGAGCCAATGCAAGATGGCGCCACTATAAACACTCGCCTGCGCCAGAACGGGCTGGGCCGACCGTCAGGACCCACCGGGAAGAAGCCTTGGGCCGACCATCAGGCCCCACCGGGAAGAAGCCTACCGGCGCTATAGGCCGCGACGTAAAAATAAAAAAAAAAAAAAAAAAAAAAATTACTTTTAATCTTAAGCATCTTTCCTTCACCTTGGTCTCTGTCCCTTGTTCAGAATACAGTATAGTAGAAAGCGGTTTAGGTGAAGAATATTCGAATACATTTTTATATAAGTGAAGAAAGAGCTGCATGACTTTGTGTGTGAGGTGGAGGACAGAAAATTGAGGAAGTACGAGCTGTGTAGCGTACGTGAGGTATGGAGGAAGAAGTGAAGGGGAGAGGAGAGACAAAGGAAGAGGAGACAGGTGTGGGGAGCTAGAGAGGGGCGAAGGGAGGAAGGGAATTTGATGGACTGTCTTCCCAACACTGCAATTGGCGTGACGGCTAAATTGCTTTTCATGATTTGTGATTGTCTGTTTTCCTCCCTCCTCCCTGCATGCCTCCCTCTTGTGTGTGTGTGTGTGTGTGTGTGTGTGTGTGTGTGTGTGTGTGTGTGTGTGTGTGTGTGTGTGTGTGTGTGTGTGTGTGTGTGTGTGTAAATGTGGGACAAACAGATAGGTAGACAATTAATTAAAGAGAAAAAACAGATTGAAAATATTGCAGAGAGAAATTTGGAGAGAAAAACAGGCTGGCATCCATACAGAGACAGACAGACAGACACATATTAATCATCTTTCTTCATTGTGGTTCATGTTTTTCGCTGGATATATTTATTTCTTTTCTTTTTCTTTTTCTTATTATTATTGTTCTTCAAATTCATCTTCACCTTCGTCTTTTTTATCTGTTGCTGGTTCTTCTTCTTCGTCTTATTAGTGTTATTGTTGTTACTTTTGTTATTATTACTCTTATTATTACTGTTATTCCATGTCTTCATTTCCTCCTCATTTTTCTTGTTATTGTTATTTTCGCCCCCCGCAGGAAGGCTCATAATGCTGTTTTCCTCTTCGGGGTGCCTCAAAGGACTTCATTTCAACATTTTTCTTCAAACATCTCGACCTCGACGTCAATATGGCTAAGAGAGAGAGAGAGAGAGAGAGAGAGAGAGAGAGAGAGAGAGAGAGAGAGAGAGAGAGAGAGAGAGAGAGAGAGAGAGAGAGAGAGATACTGAGCTACGCAAGCAGGCATTCACTGATAGATACAAATAGATAGATAGATTGATATATATAGAATGGATAGGTTTAGACATATTGAAAGATAGATACACAGACATGTACAAACAGACAAAACACACACACACACACACACACACACACACACACACACACACACACACACACACACACACACACGCACACGCACTGTAATAATATAAATAAAGCTTTTGGGTGATTGAAGATACATGAAAACAGCGAAGGATATTGATGGACTTAGGCAGACAGATAAATAGATAGACCGACAGACTAGATAGATGAATATTTCTCTATCTCTTTCATCTATATTTATCTATCTATTTACTTTTATTTATCTATCTATATCTTTCACAAACTTGTTCTCATTCTCACTCAAAATCTCACTCACTCACTCACTCACTCTTGTCTGTCTCGCTTTTCTATTTATATGTCTATCTACCTTTATTTATTTATCTATCTATATCTTTCACAAACTCAGTCTCACTCTCTCGAAATCTCACTCACTCTCTCGGTCTGTCTCTCACTCAGTCTCACTCACCTACACTCACTCACTCACTCACTCACTCGCTCCCTTCCTTTGTGTATCCAAGGTCCACAGAATTTCCCTTGTGTTTCTCTGTCTCGGGCTCGTCGTCAGCGCAAAGTACCAATCCGGACTCCGCCGTATTTCCATCGACGAGCGTTTGCTGCTCCACTTTCCAGGCGCAGGCTATTGGCGCTCCTAGTGTTTACTCTAGTGTCGCCCTGCTCTTATTTCCTTCATTTTCTTCACCTGTTTTTTTGTTTGCCTCGTTTCGTTTCCCTTCCTTCCTGTAATTCTTCCTGGTTTTCTCTTTTTGGGGGTTGTTTTTTTCATGTGGGTTTTAGGGGATAGGGGGTTCTAGGTAAGGGTGTATGTGAGGGGTAGTGTGTGTGTGTGTGTGTGTGTGTGTGTGTGTGTGTGTGTGTGTGTGTGTGTGTGTCTTTGCCGCCTGTATTACTTACCTCTCTGTCTGTCTGTCTATTGAAACCTCTTTGTCTTGTTTGTACTTGTATTTCTGTGTTTATGTTAGTTTAATTTCCCCTTTGTATCCATCATTTGCCTGTCTGTCTGTCTAGTTGTCTATTCTGTTTATCTATCTATCTGTCTGTCTATTTGGTTTTCTGTTATCTTGTGTGTCTGTTATTCTATCCACGTGTCTTTAATGTATATCTGTATGTCTGTCTCTGTTCATCTGTTTTTCTCTTCTATTCTTTGTCTCCATTTATTTGACTGTCTTTTTTTCTGTATTTCTATCTTATCTTATCCGTATGTCTCTTTCCTTACCGGTCTAATTTTTTATGCCTGTCCATCTGTCTCTTCGTCCTCTGTCTGCCCCTTAATTTGTCTGTAAGGTCGCTGGGAACCTGATCCATCTCTGTCTGTTTAGTTTTTTGTTCCTTTCTATCTGTTTTCCTGTCCTATGTCTTTAATTAATGCCCGTCTGTCTGTCCCTTCGGCTGTTCGCCTGTCTGTCTCCTTTGTGCCTGCATGCTTTTCTGTCTACCTGTCTTTTTCCTGTCTCTTAGGTCGCCGGGAGCCTGTATTCTGGCGTAGCTAAAAAGAATTAATTATTTTGCACGTGGACAAAAGGAGGGGGCGAAGTGGGGCGGGGAAGGGAGGCAGGCTTGGGCAAACATCATGAGAAGGGAATGACTTAGAGAGAGAGGGGGAGGGAGAACGAGGGAGAGAGGAGGAGGGAGAGGGAGACGGAACGAGGGAAGAGAGAGAGAGAGAGAGAGAGAGAGAGAGAGAGAGAGAGAGAGAGAGAGAGAGAGAGAGAGAGAGAGAGAGAGAGATTACGAAATATATAAGTTAGTGTCAGGAAAAAAAATAACTTAAGTCAACTTTGAAATAACTTTGGTGGTTGTATTAATTTATTTGTTTTTGTTTATTTAATTTATTGATTGATTATATTGTACAAAAAAAAGGTTACCTGCACACGTTCACCATGGAAGTATTATATTTTTTTTCTGCTGCGCACTTAAAAGAAATTCCTAATACAAACACGAGCAAATAAAATCAACTTTGATATTTCGGCGCACAGAATTTATCCGCTGGGGTCGGCGCGGTGGAAAAAAAATAAAACGTTTAAATATGGAAAGTAAAACAATTTAGACACTTCGCGCCCTCCACTAAAGTAGGATTGTATTACCTAATTAAGAGAGGCATTCTTTTCCTGAATAAAATAATCCTCATTTCAAATTCCATCGCCCGAGTGTTTATTTTCTTCCTGAGTGTTATTATTTCAACGCGATGCTCGGCTCACGCGTCTATGAGCCGCCCGCCCCGCACCGGCGCGCTCCCCCGAGTCAGTAAACACCGGCCTGCACGGAGAACTGTTTATCTGTAACACTCCTCGTAAATATTCAAAAGCCTTCCAGGTAACGCCACTTGCATGTGGGGAACCGGACTGTTAAGCATCACTGGTGTCAATGAGCCTGTTTATCAGTATCACTCTTCCTCATATATATATATATATATATATATATATATATCTATATATATATATATATATATATATATATATATATATATATATATATATATATATATATATATATATATATATATATTTATATATATATATATATATATATATATATATATTCTAAAACTTTCCAGGTAACGCCACCTGTATATGAGGAACCGTTATGTTAAGCTTATAAACATCATTGGTATCACTGAGCCTGTTTTTCCGTATCACTTTTTTTTATATATTTTTCTAATAGTTTCTAGGTCACGCCAATTGCATATGAGGAACAGTGATGTTAAGCTTATAAACATCATTGATATCTCTGAGCTTGTTTTTCTGTATCACTTTTTTATGTTTTTTTCTGATAGTTTCTAGGCCACGCCACTTGTAAGTGAAGACCCGCAATGTTAAGCTTGTAAACATAACTACCATCTCTGAGCGAATCAAAATCGATCACCCCTCATTAGGTTTTGTTTGTTTTTTGTTTTCTCTTGCATTCACTCTCAAGGTCTTATTTTTCATGTCCTTGTTTGTTCTTTAAGGGGACTCTGGGTCTGTATACTGCTTTTCTCCTCTATGCTATTTCATTGATCTCAATAATAAGAAATAAAAATACCTATTGAAGCGACACAGCCCTCCCTCCGTTTGGGCCCCACGTATATGTTAGGTGACGGAAGAAATATATATCGAAAAGGTCGGCTCCCCAGGATGGAGGCCACAACCCTTGACTCGTTCGCACCCGCTCCCCAGGGACTGCCCGTAACGAGAGCTGCGGAGACCGACCATCTGTCTCCTATCAGCCGCGGAATCAATCCCGGGATCGCGTAGTTGTTAGGCGAGAGATTTTACCACAAATAGACGGACTGATGTATATATATAGATGCTTCAGCCTTTTACATACTGACTTAATAATACTTTCATTCATGGTAACGTTATAGTTTGAATTCATCGACATTGTTATTGCTTAAAGATAAAAGATTAAGGAATGTTTTTGTCCTTTTTCTTGTTATTACTTAAAGATAAAAGATTTAGGGGTGTTTTTTGTCCTTTTTCTTGCGTTGTGGAAAAATAAGAAGCTTGTCTACCGATTGTAAGACAGACAGACTGAAAGACAGACAGGTAGACAAACACACACACACACACACACACACACACACACACACACACACACACACACACACACACACACACACACACACACCTTGCGAAAGACTTTTTATCACGGGCATTCATCCCTAATTAATCAAGTCTCAGGTGGAGGAGCGGGAGGACACGCAAGGCTAATTGGGTCACTCACGGCTTCAAAGAAATGAGAAGAAAAACAGACAAACACGCTGGTTGTTCTGGGCGGTGTTGCTTCTGCCTGAATATTCCGTCTCCCTGCAACACTTCTTTTGCCTCTTCTTCTGCTTCTCTCTATGTTGTCTTTGTTCCCTTCTACTTTTTTTTTTTACTATTTTCTTTTTGATGTTTTTTTTCTCTGCTAACTTTCATTCTTCTGCTTTTTATAATGATTGCTATGTTATTTTCTTTGTCTTGTTTTACGTTATTTTTTTTAGCATGTATTCCAGTCTTCGTATTCCCTTGTACTATATTTTTTTCTTATTTGTTTTGTCGTATGTCTTTTGTTTATTTTTCATATCATTCTTTCCAAATTACTATATTATCTTTCTTTTTCTAACTCATTCATTCATTCAGTCTGTCAGTAATTCATTCACTCACTGACACCCACTCCAACACCCACACGCATCCTTCCCCTCCGCTGTCTGTCCGTCCACTGAGGAGTAATTTTACTTTTCCGGCACAATTTTTCCAGCACTGTGCTCTTATTGCTCCGATAAATTCAGGTGCTGGATGCTGCGTGTTCCGTAATGAAGTTAGGGGTCACGGCGGGGGAGAGAGAGAGAGAGAGAGAGAGAGAGAGAGAGAGAGAGAGAGAGAGAGAGAGAGAGAGAGAGAGAGAGAGAGAGAGAGAGAGAGAGAGAGAGAATATATATATCACGATGTCAGCCTCACACATAACTGCAATGGGCGTTTTGCCATGTTACAATGAAAGGAACTGCATAGGTATAAAACAAATGAGAAAAAAAAAATACTGTACATGTAGAATAAAAGGGAAATTAAGAGCAAAGAAAACGTAGGAATTAATTTGTATGTCTTCCCTTAATGACAGTTTTAGGACGTAATATTTGTCATTTTTTTTATTCAGAAGAAACTGTGTCAAGTATGAAACTATTAACACCCTTGCGTCTCTGCATGAGCTGTAAACAATGCATCAGAAGCGCTGGACGAGAGGTGTAGCTTTTAACAGGCCTGAGTGCGAGCGTCGAGGCTGTGAATGGCATATGAGAAAAGTTATAGATATTGCAATAGTTACTACTTTGTACATCTGATGACACTGAACAATATACGGAGGGATATCAGAATTGGCTGACGATCAACCCTCAGCAGCTTTGTTTATGCACAGTTGGCTGTTAAGTTGTATGTATTTACCGACTCGTCAACACACGTGCAGGCACCTTTGTTTAAATCCACTTTTATGTTGGAGGTGGTGCTGAAAGTGTTTTGAGTGTAGCACTTTGTTTATTAATTTTCCTGGAAATGTTTGGAAATTAAGTATAACCTTGTGTCTTCTTGCATTGTTCCACGGCTTGCGAGTTTCCATGAAGCCGACTTAATAATGTTGGAAGTTCAATCTCAGACGCATGTATTTTCAAAACTTTCCCGATGGAGAAAAGAACGTCTCTGGTGACCTAAATGAAAACTATCATCCTGCACTGGCCTGTCCTTAAGCTTCCCTCTTTTCGGAATATTCACTATACTCTTCTGTGTAGTAGTTGTAGACTGGACCCCTTGCCGTGTGTGTAAAGCCTCCTCTGAGTGGCTGGACTTCTTTCAGGCTCTAATGGACGTTGTCTGTCTATCACATTTGCTTTCGTACTACATGTCTTATATTTGCCTTGGTGCACCTATTGTACTAGACAGACATGCTTGTTATGCACTAAGTTAAACACTAAAGTAATCAAACAATAACTAAAGCAATCACTATAATATTTACCTACTAAAAGGGGAGCGTAACGTAAGTAGCGACGTTTCAAACTCTGTGGACACAGCCAGCCACTTTTACATTACCTCCCGGCTCACATGATAGACAGTGCGAGCATCCAGGGTATCATCACACGCCATAAGCCGGTGCTCATAGATTTAGTTCCGCTTATGAGTCGGTTCCTTAACGTGTCTTCAACTGGCTGAAATTTCTTATTGAAGTTAAACGGCAAATTGTCGGTATTACTTTCTTTCTCCAATAAGTTAACCGGTCTTTCCCTTGCTGTAAAAATAGTGACGCTTTACACTGGTGCTCGTCCAGGCAATGTTCATTATGAAAGAAAAAACAAAATCATAGCAAACAGCTTTTAGCATTGAAAATATATACAGCACGCCGGTAAAGATTAAGCAACAGCAGCAGCACTTGTAGCAGCAGCATCACAAACTCGTATTAAAAAGATTTCCCTTCGCGCAGAGCCTTTACCGGTACAGAGTGACTGGGATCAACAGTCGATTAGTCAAACCAAAAGGCGATTACGAAAATTGTGCTCCATGGCTCGCCGGGTCACGTGTGTTACGTCGACAAAAGCTGCGTCGTTCCTGCTGCGTTTCTTTGGATATTTATTTAGCCGTTGGAAGCGTGTGACTGAAGACTAATGGTGCAGTTTTTATCATTATTATTGATAGTTTCTGATGCCTTTGTTTTTGTTTTAGTCCTTAACGAATATGGTTTTAGAGTTTATACCTTACGGAATTGAAGTTTCAGATTAGATTTTTTTTCTTCAGATTTCATGTTTTTTTTTTTCATTCGTTTTATTTATTTCAGTATTATGCTGTTTTATTTTAAGTTGTCTTATCCCATCTATGTATGTTCTGTTTTTTAAATTTCATGTTAAATATATGGGTGTTTTTTTAAGGGGCTGTGTTACCCTTTAATACTTGCTGGAGTTGACGATTCATACCCTACGTTTGGTATTTTTAGAGTTTTAAGTTTATTTTCCTTTGTTTTAACAAGGCGTTGGTTCTTCCTTCGCTGCGTCAGAAAACTCTTACAAAAGGTGATTTATTTATATTTATTTATAGTGTTAGGTTTATTTTCCTCCTAAGTACCCAGTTATCTCAAGAGACTATAAACAGATTGTCCTACAAACCGAAAATAGCAAGTTGATTTCTCCCTCACTGCGTCAACAAAATCTAAAAAGATGTAACACTAATCGCCTGACATGAATCAGTAACACGTTGCCGCCTTTTGTTAGCTGTTAGCAGAATATGAGAGAGACGGGAATGTAAACCCTCCAGACACTTCCTCTAATATTCATGGCAAACGATCTGGCAATGGAGAGAAAAACCTGAACGGGCCGCGTCATGAATCTGGAAACAAGAATCACTCAACGGATTATTCACCCCTGCACGAGACTACACAAACACAGCCACGTTATGAGCCAAACACACTTCAAAGCGTCCTGATCATAGAGGTTTAGAATGCAATTAATATGCATTGCTGCTTTGTAAACGGTGCTTTGTTTGTAATGAAAAAATGATATTCGTATTAGAAACATTAGCTCCCAATATGAACGTGCACATTACAAAGAGTTCAGATCACAAGGGTTCAGAATGTAATTAGTTCATGTCAGTCAATTGTAATTTGGGGATTGTGCTGTCTTTGCATAAGCTCTTCATGCCAGAAACACAAACCCGTAATAAACTCGTAATGTCAGTCATGTAAATTTTGTATACTTTCGTCACTTTTTATCATCTAAGTCTTTGCATTGGTTGTATTTGAATCTCACGCTTGGTATGTAAGGTGTTTATATAAGTGACAGCATTTCTTTTATATATCCTCAAGTCTTCACCGTAGTTGTCAGTCTCGCTTTCGGTACTCCAATTAAGTCTTCCTCATCCTAGTCTTCTGTCATCGCTTTCACTTTGTTTCTCTTTCTTGCCGCTTGAGGTGTTTGAGAGCCAATGAACAGGCAGCGTATAGTGTCCGCACTCCTCACGCTTTACCTGCTTCGTTTCTTGTGATAATGATGATGATAATGCAAATGTAAATAATGAGACATAAAGATAGACCGACAAACACAAGCGGACCGACAGGCAGATGACAAAGAGATTAATGACACATTTAACAGTTCATGAAAAGTTTCGATTTTCTGCGACACTCCACTTAACAGAAATCTAATTATAGCTTGCATGGCTGACTGATAATCTTCTACCTCTTAATTTTGCCGCCATGTTGCCTCTCTTTCCATCTTCTATCGATATTTTCACGCTGACTGCTCTTCTGAACTTGCTAACTGCATGCCTCCCACCCTCTCGGGGCCCCGCTGTACTCGACTGTCCACTCTAGCTCATCCCTATGCTGTCCAAACCCCGTATGCAAGAGTTAACCAGCATCTTCACTCTTTCTTCCCTTACACTGGTAAACTCTGGAACAGCCTTCCTTCGTCTGCATTTCATTTTACCTATGACGTGACCTTTTTCAAGAAGAGTTATCAAGACACCTCTCCACCCGAAACTGACCTTTATTTTGGCCACTTTATTTCTGTCTGTTGTGGTAGCCCTGAGTAGCGGGCTTTTTTTTCCCTACAGTTTTTGTTGCCCTTGAGCCGTCTCCTTTGATGTAAAAAAAAATATAGTCTTGTAAAAGTGCGGCAGTTCCCTGCAACCGCCGATCACCAAACGAACATGTCAACAGCACACACAACACCAAGACTCATTGGGAATTAACCCTTGCCTCTTTTATTTTTTTATTTTTTATTTTTTTTTAAGGCGGTTATTTCGGAGTAGTTTTGTTGATTATAGTTAAACGAAGTAAGGTGGATCAGTGAATTCGATTTTGAGTAATTTGACATATTAATATGTTTTGGTTGTTTGTATGAAGTTGCGTTGCCGTACGTTAGGAATAATTATAATTTAGCTCCTCACAGCTGCGTGGATCTTGCCTTTGTTACTTCGCTTACGAGCTGAATTAACTATGTGTAAATTTTAGGAGTGAGTGACTATGTTAGGAATGTTTTTCGTTCATTTTTAGTTGCGCAATATTTGCCTTGAATGTGTTAATGCGATTTTGAGTAATTTGACTTATTTATATGTGTGAGTGGGTGTATAGAGTTTCAGTGAATTAACCATGTGCAGTGCATGATGAAATAACTTTAGTTTTTAGGTGTGAATTTATAATGCTGCGTTGATGTCAGTTAGGAATAATATGCTTTTCTTTTATTTTGTTGGGTAGAATTTGTCTTTACGCTAATTCGTCTAGAACCTGAATCAACTTTAATTAACTTTCCTCCATGTAAATTAAGAACAACATGACTGTTTATACTTCGTTTCCCTCTGTATAATTTGTGTCGAACTGCGGAACTGAAACGCATCTGTGACGATTAACTTTAGCTATCCGTATCGAAGGCCGGATAACCTTGCATGGACGTAAATTTCTGCAGCATGTTTTTATTAATTTGTGTGGATGATATAGGATTTATACAGAAGAAGAGGGTTGAGGGAGGCGAGTGGGTCAGGTGGGTGGGTGGTGGAAGGCTGGAACGGAATATCATGTTTTCTTTTTTTATTCGTGTATTCGATGCTTTCTGTATTGTAAAAAAGTATACATTCATTTTAGAAAGATGAATAAACGAAGTCACGTATTATTAGACCAACTGCACATACATATTTCCTTTGCTCTGTAGTATACGTAATTAACTTTCGAAATGGCTGAACAATGTCTATATAACGATTAGCAACAACAGTTTAACATCGTCTCTTGTTTGGATCTTATTTGGAAAGGTGGATTAGCATAGATTCACGTTCTTGTATATTTTCCTTTCGGTGGGATATGTAACTAACTTATAAATGATTGAACGATGTATTTATAACAATATTAGGAACAATAAAATCACCGTATCTCTAATTTAAATCTTATTTGGAAGGGTAGATAGATTTACATTCACGGACTTGTATATTTCCTTCTCTCTGTGAACAAAACATTTCCAACAATTACCAGCGATGATTTAACGTATATATATTTTGGTAGGGAGCTGCGTAATACATATATTCACTTAAAAACACACCAAAAAAAATCGGTTGGTAGTTTTTTTTTCATGTTCCTATCCGTATAACAATTATTTGGAAATGTTGGAACGACGCATATTTGTAACGCTCACCAACGATTGTATTTCGAGGATGTAGAAATGAGAGGGAGTGATGTTTTGAGTGCAATGAAAATGTTGGATGTGGAAGGACGTTTTATGTAAATTCGGTTCGGCGCACATTGTTTGTTTTCCGCCGTTTTAAAATGTGCAACGAAAATTATTATTATGAAATGTTGGGTTTTGAATATTACAGTTAATATTTACCTGCCTTCCACTTTCCCCCTCTCTCTCCCTCTCTCGCTTCAATCATACAGAAATATATATCGGTGTTCAAGGAGCACAAGGGGATATGTATCTGTGTGTATATATTATTTCTGCTATGAACCAATCGTTTGTGGAAATCATATTCGTTGTAAGCCCTTCTGATGTCAAATCTCTATATATCGTAATAGTATTTGTTTCGTGTGTGATACTCTCTTTGTTTATTGCATGACTGATCAACTTGAATGTCTTATTGTTTTAATTTTTCACATCGTGGTTAAGAATTTTATTGAGACGGGAGGTTCATGTTATTGTTGTCGACGAATGGATGAGTTAGTGGGTGAATAAGGATTGGATGAGGATTGGGTAGGTTAGGTGGAGGAGGTGGGTGAGATAAATGGGTGATGGTTGTGAGGTGGGTGGATGAGTGGTAGTGGAGGGTTGGCACAGAATACTTTTTTTTTTTTTTAAGTGTATAATGTAAGGTAGTGATACTTGTGTGTGTGTGTGTGTGTGTGTGTGTGTGTGTGTGTGTGTGTGTGTGTGTGTGTGTGTGTGTGTGTGTGTGTCTGTCTGTCTGTCTGTCTGTCTGTCTGTTTAATTTACCAACTGATTATGATAAAGTCGAACTCGATGGATCTAAAGTTTGCGCCCAGTAACACACACACACACACACACACACACACGCACACACACACACACACACACACACACACACACACACACACACACACACACACACACACACACACACACACACACACACACACCATCAGCTGATCCGCTTTGCCCTCGCTCACAACTCTAATGCTAAACTGTGTACTTCCAGGCAACAAACATTCGCGACAGAGAGAGAAGTCCGAAACAGCGTAAAGGAGCAAGGGAGCGAGCGAGCGTGTTAGCCGCGTGACCATTCCATTCCAGCGCCCAACTTTATTTTTAGGTGACAAACATGTGGCAGGAGTTGGAAGTAGCGGCGGTGAACGAGCGGGGTAATGTGACAACTCCGAAGCTAAACTGTTTACCACCTTTAGGCGACAAATGTGGTGGTGGCTGGAGTTGAAATTGAAGGAGCGTGCGTGGAGGCGTAACTGTAGACGGCAAGGACGGAGTTTGAAATGAAGGAAAGGAGCGAGCGTGGAGGATGGCAGGTGGATCAGTATCAATTTGAACGGAAGGAAAGGAGAGATCGTAGAGGCTTGAGAATAGACAGAAGAGACAGAGTGAGGGAGGGTCAGAATCAGCTTACATATTTGACATGGCTTTTATAGAAGTTCTGGGTATTTCCATGGGTAGTTTTATGATCCTGCTGGTAGCTTGACCCTTCTCCTGTACCTTAAACCTAGGGAAGCACTCATGAGAACCCGATTGATCCCCCTCTCGGCCTTTGGAAGTAGTTGATGTGAGTGTCGGAAGCGTCTCACAATACTTTCCCAGGGCGTTGCGTGGACGAGGCACCAGCGGCAGTGTGGCGGTGAGCGACCCTGTGGTGATGCAATCGGCGCTGTGTGAACAATCGGCGGCCTGCTGTGATTCGCTGATCGAGTATTGCCGACATTTGTCCGTGGGATGAGCCTGTGTGTTTGTGTGCACGTGGGTCCGTATGTAGGTGTGTAGGCATACGTTCATGTGTGTGTATGAGTCCTCTTTCTCTCTCCGCGTCCCTCTGTCTCTTTTCCTGTACCTCTCTTGCGTGTGTGTGTCTGTGTTTGTGTGTGAAGGCGTGTGTATGACTCCTCTCTTTCGCTCTTCTCTCCTTGTGCGTGTGTGTGTGTGTGTGTGTGTGTGTGTGTGTGTGTGTGTGTGTGTGTATTTGTCTGTAGGTTTAGATTCAGGTGCGTGTATAACTCCTCTTTCTATGTCCCTCTCTCGCTTTTATCTCCGTCTCGTGCGTGTGTGTCTGTGATTGTGTGTGTAGGTGTGTACGTAGCTTCAGCCGCTTGAATAACTCCTCTTTCTGTTTCTCTCTCGCTTTCCTCTCCCTTTCTCTGCGAGTTCGCACGGACTGAGCGATCACCAATAAGCCAGCAGGTGAGGCCAGCAAACTGTCGCTATTTGCCATGCTCTAGAAAACACGAGCTGCGGCAGGGCTGGACAAGGCTGGGCTGAGCTGGGGGGACGAAATACATACATAGACACTGCGATTTCAGGGCTTTTAGTGGGGGAGAACTTAGCTGTGTTGGGTATGGAATGAAGATTAAATAGATGATTATACGTGTGGTGATATCTTTTAATTTAGCAGTGGACTCGTGTCGATGTTAAGTCTATTAATGATTCGGTATTTGTGAGCCCGTGTGAAAATATTAAGCGGATTTTCAGGGGTCGGGTAAATTACAGTATACATTGTTGCCGATCGAATTAGCGAAAATATATTATTGCATTTCTGTTGTTTTCGTAATTGAGTGTGTTTGTAATAATTGCATCATTGATACCGCCAGCTACCGGTGTAATGACTTTAGCGGGAAAGGTGTGACGGTGATGCAGTGCGGTGGTGGTGGTGGTGGTTGTGGTGGTGGTGGTGGTGACAGTCCTACTCTTCATTTGCACAACACACAACAACATTAAGTCCTTGGTGCTGTGTTTTGGTGGTGGTGGTGGTGATGGTGGTGGTAGTAGTGGTGGTGTTGACTGTCTCTCGTTTCAACACAACACACAACACCATTGACTACTTGGTGATATGCTGTGGTGATGATCTTTTCTAACCACCACAAAAACACCACATAACTTATCTAAACTGGTGGTCATGGTGTTGGTTTAGTGGTGATGACTTGCTCTCACTAACCAGCGCTCAACACCACCACAACACCACAACATTCCGTTCAACTGTGTGGTGGTGCTGATGGAGGTGATGGTGGTGGTGTCTGGCTCTCTCCCGCAAACACCAACATTCCACATCAACACCGCGGAACTGGAGTAATTGGTGATATATGTGTGGTGTTGGCGGTGGTGGTGATAGTGGTGGTGGTGATTGTCTTTCTCGCAACCACCACTAACCAACCAGTCAGTAGCAGAACCCACCACCACCACCATCACCACCACCACTACCAACACAACACATGAGTCATATCAACACACACACCACTTACCTTTCCCCCCACACACAACACCCCTTCCCCCCCACACACACAACACCCCTTCTCCCCCACACACAACACCCCTTCCCCCCCACACACAACACCCCTTCTCCCACACACAACACCCCTTCCCCCCTTCCCACACACACACCACACTGCTTCCCTCCCACACACAGCACACCCCTTGCCCCACACACTAACAACACCTCCACTTCCAACACACACACAACACTCTTCCCCCCTTCACACACAACACCCACCCCTCCATGCAACACTGCCACGCCGGATAATATCAATACAACACTATACGGCCTCAATCTCGCCCGCACCGCAACGCAACGCCGCTCAACACACCAAACATTGCAACACTCGACAGCTTCATAAAATAATGCAGCGCGGGGAAAATTTGCCCCAAAAATAACTAGGCATGCATAATAAAGTCCCGCTAAAACAAACATTACTAATTACCCGTGATTTATGCATACACTAACACGCACGAACACACACACACACACACACACACACACACACACACACACACACACACACACACACACACACACACACACACACACACACACACACACACACACACACACACACACACACACACGAACACACACACACACACACACACACACACACACACACACACACACACACACTATTACCAGAGGACAGCAAAGATACATATACATAACATTCATAGTATTAATCCTTATCATATTCGTACATAATTGCATCTTACTAAACTTTCTCGGTATTTCTCTCTCTCTCTCTCTCTCTCTCCGTCAAGGACTTGGGGTCAAAAATCGTCAAAACCTCAAATTCTCACAGTAATGCCATCGATGCAGCAAATAAGAACAGAATGTTGGGGGGGCTTCAAAAAAAAATAATTTTTTAGAAAGATGTAATCCCTAATACAACAGTTTAACAGTTACCCCAGACCCACTTGGAATATGTTTTTGGTTTGGTCTCCCCACCATGCAAAAGGATATTGTAAAATTAGAGGTGTTCAGCAGCGGCAAAATTCCCTTCCCCTTCCTTCCAAATCCTACAAAAGGTTTTTTTTCTACCCATGTCCTCTTCTCATGTTCTCTCTGAGAAACGGAAAACTGAGAAAAATATTTTTAAAATTTTTAAATTTTCACGAATGACAGATCTCTCTCTCTCTCTCTCTCTCTCTCTCTCTCTCTCTCTCTCTCTCTCTCTCTCTCTCTCTCTCTCTCTCTCTCTCTCTCTCTCTCTCTCTCTCTCTCTCATTCCCAAACGCACATTACTCAATATCACCTCCCTGTTTCTTCCTGTACTTCCTCCTCTTCATCTTGTGTTCTTTTTTAGCGATAATGTGTTCCAATAGTTCACCAGTGTTAGTCTATAGAAGATTAAGGATGATTTAGAAGAGAGAGAGAGAGAGAGAGAGAGAGAGAGAGAGAGAGAGAGAGAGAGAGAGAGAGAGAGAGAGACTTGATTGACCTGGTAATTTAAATCGGCTCGTTAATTGTAATCCTTGTCCATTATATCTTCTTCTACCTCTTCTTTTTCTCTCTTCTTTTTTCTACATCCTCTTCGCTATCTTTTCGATTTTTTTTTTTTTTAATGGCGTTGAATATCATTGCTGCTATAGTGCTTCTACTACTAATTTTACTACTTGCAATCATCATTCTTCTCCTTTTCCATTTTCTTTATATACTTGTTCTTCTTAGTGTTGTTAAGGCATTTCTTTTGCTACTACTTTTCTGCTTGACAACTACTTTACTTACTGCTGCTACTACTACTACTACTACTACTACTACTACCACCACCCTCACAAACCACCACTACCATTACTACTACTACTCCCCCACCACAACCACTACGACAAAAACCTCAAAAAACACTCGAATCAGGCAGGCAGGGAGGCAGAGAGGCAGAACAGGAAGGAGGGAAGGGAAGGGAAGGCAGGCTGGCGGCAAAACACATCAAACCACGCACCACGCACCCCCACAGCATACAGTAACTCTCTTCCTCACATCCATTGCGGCGGCCAGCCATGCACGGTAAATATCGAGGAAGAGATTACAGGAGGGCGGCGGTGTCGATACTGAACTGCAATATTATACAGCATTATGGACATTCCGGATGGCTTAGCAAGGGACGTAGTGAGGCGGGGGAGCAGCACTAAGGGGCAGACATACGGCCGACACACCAGCACACACACACACACCACGACGCCGCGCATATCACAGCAAGGGGTGGAGGAAGGGAGGCTGTGGAAGGGAAGGGACGGCTCGGGGGATGGGACAAGATGCGGGAAAGCGAATATGTGTAGAAAGTTGAAAGTAGAACTGGGTTACGAAGGGAGAGAGATAGAGAGAAGGGGGAAAGGGGGGGTACAGAGATGTGGGTAGAGATAGGGGGGGATAGAGAGAGAGAGGGGAGTAGAGAGAGAGAGAGAGAGAGAGAGAGAGAGAGAGAGAGAGAGAGAGAGAGAGAGAGAGAGAGAGAGAGTTTTTAATAAGTAAATAGGAGCGTTGAGTTATGATCATATTATTATTATCATTATTATTACTATCATTATCAGTATTGAAATCATTATAACCATTACTAACATATGATCATTATTCAACCAGCACCACTACCATCACCACCATCACCACCACCATAACCAGCATCCCATCCTAGTCATCTCCACCGTTTCCAAGGAGTCGGATGCTGCGAGGAACGTGAAGAATGGGAAGCGGTAGACCTATATAGGGGGAGGATCGTTCAGTGCAATGAGCCGGAAAATAGTCTGGGCGTGCCATAGAATTGGACCTGAAGAATAACGGCAACAGAAGCAATAAAAAACAACAACGACGACAATAATAATAATAAAAATAATATAATGATAAGAAAAAGAAAAAAAAAAGAACAAGAACAAGGAGTTAAAGAAGTAGTTATGAAGTAAAAGAAAAAGAAGTTGAAGTCGAGAGAGAACAAGAAGGGGTAGAAAAAGAAACAGGAGGAATAGACGAAGAAAAAGAAGAAAATGAAGAAAAAAGAAAAATTGTAGTAATAGAGCAAAAACTGCAACATTAGTAAAATATAATGAACTTCAACGACTACGAAAACGAAAACAACAACAACACTAACAAAATATAATCGATAGTTGTAGTAATATTAGTAGAAGTAGTTTTAGCGGCAGTATCAGTAGTAGAACAGCAACGATTGTAGTAGTAGTAGTAGTAGTAATAGTAGTAGTAATAGTAGTAGTAGTAGTAGTAACCGTTAACTTCAAGGCTCAGTCTGTTACGAACTAAGCGAGAGTTTCCATAACCAAACTTGGATGCTTACTTACTCTTCCCTTACTCTCCATTTACCCTCTTCCCTGCTCTTCACTTCCCCTCTACGCACCCACCCAGCCTCTCTCCATCTCCCTGTTTACTCCCCCAACCCATCCATTCACCCTCTCTCCCCCTTCCATCGACCAACCACCCAACTCTCCCTGTGTCCCCTTAACCTTACGTCATGTTGAAACTTCTTAACTAAATGCTCCTGTCCTCCTGTTTCTCTACTCCTCGTAAAGTCAGCAGCTTCAGAGCATCTAGACATATCCGCTTACTGGAGTTGAGCTTCTGTTTCTAAACTTAATAGTCTAGCCTTCCTGTTTCTCCTCTTCTCGTACTCTTAGGCCTCTCAAAGCATAATATATACCTACGTTTCCCCTGGTTTTTCCTCCCTGGCCCGTCTCACCCTCCTTTCTTCTGTCAGTTATCTATTGTCGGTATTCTCAGCCGCTTCCACGTCTCATATCAACTATTCCAAAGGCCGAAGAGGTGAAAAACCGGGTTCTCAAGAGTTTGCTTTGCTAGACTACCACCAGGGTCATGAAACTACCACTGGAAACGCCCATCACATCTCATACGAATACTTTGTCAGTTATGTCTGTGTTTGGGTGCTGATATGTTTAAGAATATGGGCTTGATTTTACAACTTCCTATGAATACTACAGCCTCCCTTTCCGCCTGCCTCCCCTTCCAATCCCTCCATCGGGAAATCAACACTCGCATCCTATCTCAGCCACACGTTGTCCGGCTCTCCCTCCCTCGCCTTGATCCATCCTTGTTGAATTAGTTTCTATTCATCGGCGTTACAGAAAAGGATTTATGTATTGATTGTGTGTTGGGGTGAAGGGTTATATATATATATATATATATATATATATATATATATATATATATATATATATATATATATTTTTACACACATATCTCTCTCTCTCTCTCTCTCTCTCTCTCTCTCTCTCTCTCTCTCTCTCTCTCTCTCTCGTTATTTCAATTAGCAAATATGGAACAACACCGAAGGGGAGGGACAGTGATGGACATAATAATTTCAAGACTGCCTTTTTTAATATAATTTTGTTAACCTAATATTCGCTTCCAATTATGTGTTGGGCCCCGGCGGGATTATTTGATGAAACCAGGGCGCGGCCTGTTGGGACCGCGCCGTCGTGCACTGATCTGCATTTTCATCCATGGCAAGTACGAAGGGTGAGCGGCAAATATTAATAAATGCTGGCAGATGCGATTATTATTTTATGTATTATTCACGCGCGCCGCTCCCTCCCTCTCTCCCTGCCACCCTGTCTGTGTACCTGCCCTTGCCCAAACGGTGGAAGGTATAACGTGATACTCGGGGTGAAAAAAACGTGTAATACGGGACAGCGTGGTATTATATTTTTTCACCGTCAGTAGGAAGGAGGCTCACGGCTGCATGGATGAAACACAAGAAGGGAAGGCTGTGATAAGTGAAGAATCTGACTTACGTGTATCGAAGGAATAAAATAACAGTAGAAGAGAAGGCTGGAAGGACGTAGAAGGAATTTAAAGACAGCAGAAGAGAAGGCTGAGATGGTCGACGTAACTGTCCAACCCTTGTTACTGGCGCTGGTATCTCGTAACGGCGTACCACTGGGATAATAATATGTCGCCTTGCCGTGAGAAATGCCGGAGTTTTGTTACCTGTCCGACAAGGTGCTATTTTGCCATCCGTCTGCCGTCGCTAAAGCTTTTCTAGTCTGAAATGTAGAAAGGGAAAAATATGTCCAATTCGTTGTTCTTAAGGTAACAGACATAATATAAATGGGGTTGTGTAATTCAGGCATTTTAATGGGAAACACAAAACTGTTACTCGTGTTTCTCAGGTTAAGTGAAGCTATATAAACATTACTTATTCAGCCATTAGAACCCGATACACCATACTACTGCTCGACTTACCCAGCAAAAAGCATTCAACGCAGAAAATATGACTGTAGTGGAAATGAAAGGGCTTTAGATGTAAATATATATATCTTTACTGGAGTTAATTGGACATATAGATAAATAGATAGAGATATATACAGTATTAGCCATCTTTAGTCGAGATGGACAGATAGGGAAATAGATAAATAGATCGATAGATGGACCGACGAACTAATAGACAGACGATATAAAAGTGAAACCAGTCAGAGAAAAAGAAAAAAATAACGTCGGGAGGTGAAAAAAAGTATAAATATGAAAAACGATAGATAGAAAAATAGACATAGATAGTTAGACTGACGAACTAATGGACAGACAAAATAAAAAATGAAACCAATCCGAGGAAAAGAATTAAAAACGCAGCGAAGTCAGAAAAAAAAGTGTAGATATGAAAAAAAAATAGTACCAGATGGAGCGAAAAAAAAAGCGAGATAACAGAGAAAATATAAAGAGGGGACATGCCAAAGGAAGAGACATGGAGGAGGAGGAGGAGGAAGTGGTGGTAGGTATGTGGAAGGAATCGACAAAGGGAGAGAGAGAGAGAGAGAGAGAGAGAGAGAGAGGCAGGTCAAGCGGAATGACAAAAAATCGCTTTGAAAAAATATATATAAAGAACTGTACTTTAATTGCTTCCTCTTTCCTCCTCCTCCTCCTCCTCTTCCTCTTCCTCCTCCTTCTCCTCCTCCTCCTCCTTCTCCTCCTCTTCCTCCTCCTCTTCCCCCTCCTCCTCCTTCTCCTCCTCCTCTTTAGTTTCCTTCGACCCACGAAAGTTACTCATCCGTGACTCCAAAAATTGATATGTATTGAACCTTCCCACTCAAGTACGAAACATTGAAGGAAAAGAATAACACTTTTTTTTGCCTTCAAGAAAAAAATATAAAAGAAAAAAGTAGTTCAGGAAGGTAATCCCTGAAAATTGGGTACCTCAATTTTTGTT
This sequence comes from Eriocheir sinensis, assembly GCF_024679095.1. NCBI lineage: Eukaryota > Metazoa > Arthropoda > Malacostraca > Decapoda > Varunidae > Eriocheir > Eriocheir sinensis. The sequence goes on along the minus strand of NC_066509.1, from coordinate 986,849 downwards.
TTGTTTTACGTGCAGAAGTGAAGAATATTTGGTGCTTTTGTGATTAAATAGGAATAGTAAATAGTAAAAATATAAAGTAATAATAGTAAATTAGTAAATAGGAAGGAAGGAAGGAAGGAAGAAGGATAGGGCGGATGGTGGTTAGGATAAGAGGTAAGGGAAGGAAGGAAGGGAGGATGGAGGGAAGGGAGGAAGGAAGGAAAGAGTGGGGAGTATTCTCTCTCTCTCTCTCTCTCTCTCTCTCTCTCTCTCTCTCTCTCTCTCTCTCTCTCTCTCTCTCTCTCTCTCTCTCTCTCTCATCTTGTATTCATCATTTTCTTCCTCTTTTTTTCTTCGTCGTCGTCGTTGTCCTCCTCCTCCTCCTCCTCCTCCTTCACCTCCTCCTCCTCTTCCTCCTCCTCCTCATCTCCGCCTCCCTTCCTCCCTGTCTCTCCCTCTCTCACCGCTTCGGAATTGGCCGCCTAAAAATTCATCAAAGTTTGGAGATTAAAAGGAAATTATAAATATTTACGGAGGGAACAAAGGAGCAAAGAGTTTCGTTATAGTTTGAGATTAATGCGTCTTTTTACGTCCCAAAACTGACCTTAACAATATACATTCCCGCCAATTGAGTTCTGGAAGCGGAGGAAGAAAGAAAAAAGAAGAAAAGAGTTATCAAAACACACAAAACTACACACGAGAGAGAGAGAGAGAGAGAGAGAGAGAGAGAGAGAGAGAGAGAGAGAGAGAGAGAGAGAGAGAGAGAGAGAGAGAGAGAGAGAGAGACCCTAAGCTAATTTATTTCCCTAACATTTTTTTTAGACATAGCAACGGTAACAATTTAATTCAAAAAGTGGGGAAGAGGGATGGAAGGGGAAGGGAAGAGAAAGAAAGGGATGAAGAAAAGGAAGGAGGAGGAGGAGAAGAGAATAAGGAGATGGGCCGAAGGTAGTGAAGGAAGGGAGGGAAAGAAAGGAAACGAAAGGGGAGAAAGTGATAAGAGTAGAAGCGGGAAGAGAAATTGAAGGAAAGGGAAATAAATTGAGAGGGCAGGTATGGGAGAGACTCAGAAGAGAAGGAAAAGGAAGAAAGTTGAGGACAAGAGAAAGGAAGGAAAAGAAAGAGAAAAGACTGAAGGGACTGAGAGAAGAGAAGAGAAGGGAAGGGAAGGGAGGGAAAGAAAGTTGAGGACAAAGGAATTGAAGGGATGAGTGGAAGACCAATCTGCATGAGAGGTCTTCGGATGCTAACCTTGAACTTTTCCTCCTCCTCCTCCTCCTCCTCCTCCTCCTCCTCCTCCTCCCCCCTATCCTATTTCCATGTTGATATACCTCCTCCACAATGTTACATCTCTTCCTCCTTCGCCTTCTCCTCCTCCTCCTCCTCATCATCATCATCATCATCATCCTTCTACTACTACTACTACTACTACTACTACTACTACTGCTGCTGCTACCACCACCACCACTACTACTACTACTACTGCTACTACTCCGCTCACTCACCCCATTAAACACTGCCTCCGGGACTGCCATCGCCATTAACGCATAAAACACAAACTAATATTCCCTCGCTTTCATGCGCTGCACTCGGGTAATCCTTCGCGAAGCCCCTCGGCCTTGTAAAGTACGGAAATAATCTCCTCTCCCGCTTTTGTGCCTGTCAGCGGACGCGAACGACCTTTAATAAACTCTGCAATCACCTCGCCTAACCTGTGCCGTGACTTCGGGCCTTACTGGCGGTGGGCGTGTGCTTGGGCGAGGCGATGGATGGCGATTGAGTATAAGAAGAGATGCTTTGTTTAGTCTATAGATGCTCGCTCTGACTCGCTAGCTTGCTTATTCAATGGCAAATTACTGTCCCTGGTGGGTGAATACCTGAAGAATGAGGTCATGTACTGCGATATGCCAAAGAATAATGCTTGGTTTAGAGACTAGTTCTCTCCCGACCCGCTAGCTTCCTGTTGTTTCTGGTGTTGGATTCAATGGGAAATTACTGTCCCTGGCGTGTGAATACCTGAAGAATGAGGTCATGTACTGCGATATGCCAAAGAATGATGCTTGGTTTAGAGACTGTAGTTCTCTCTGACCCGCTAGCTTCGTGTTGTTTCTGGTCATTGTGGAGGTTCGTTCTGGATATAAGGTAAAATCAATGTTCTGGGCGCTTGGATATGAAATAATGTAATGTACAGCGATGAGTGATGCTTGGTTAAGAGACTCCAGTTGCTCTCTGATTATCTAACTTGTTTGGTCTTGGTGGAGCTTCGTTCTGGATACAAGGCAAAATCAATGTCCTGGGGGCATGAACACCAGAAGAACGAGGTCATGAACAGCGATTTAACAAGGAGTGATGCTTGGTTAAGACACTAGCCACTGTGAATTTCTACCTTTCTGTGTCTCGCTTTCTCTTTTTCAAGGTTTAGTAGTGAAATGAATCTTACAACAAAAAGTAGAGTGTTTTGGCGCTGAAAGACGACGGAAAGGCAAGAAATTCACTTGAAGTTAAGAAATAAATGGTATACGTTGCTTACTAAAAGTCCCAATGGCTTCTCTAAATCCCTTTCTTGCTATGTCTTTCTTCTTTGCAGGAGTTTCAGGAGCCACACGAGTTTCGGCAACACCCCAGAGTCTGTGTTTCCGCGCGCCGCCTTGTATCGGAAATCTGTTAAAAAGTCTGACGCCAATCCCCCGAGTGATTTTTTTTTGTAATCAAACTAAGTGCGCGTAAGACTTGGCCTAAGTTTAGGGTTAATTATGGAAGCGGCTTGCTCACGCTCTCTCTTTCTCTCTATTGGTTGCGGTCCTGGTATTGTTGTTTTTGTTGGTGTTGGTGGTGATGGTTGTGGTAGTGGTGGTGTTTTTGTGAGGGGTGGTGGTGGTGGTGGATAGTAAAAGTATACCATCTCGTTCACGCTTGGAAGTTAGTTTATTTCCTTTCGTTAATGTGGTCGTGTGGAAATAGTGAAATAAAAGTGAGAAGTCATGTCTTTGGTTGTGATTTTGATAGAATTGTATGAAAGTTCGTGGTTATTATATACGTACAAGGTGATAGTTACGTCAATAGTGAAATCCTGAGTGCAGTAACTTCGTAAAGATTGTGGGGAGACGTTCGATTTTGTAGATTAAAGTGGGAATTTCTATAAGCGGAGTTGTGGAGGGTCGTGGAGGTCAGTGGTGATGAAGAAGAATGTCAAGAAATGTAATATGATGTGTGGTGTGACCTAAAGTTGTTGAAATATCTACAAAAATAACTCAAAATTCCAATCCTACACATCTGCAAGAATCCAATTTCACTATTTTCATTCTTATTGTTCTCCGTTCTTCGTGCTACCGGCGTCGAAGGGGTCCAGTTTCACCCTCTTGCCTTTCTTCATTTGACATCCGGTTGTGGCTAACAGGTCTTTGAGGGACCCAAGAGAGAGAGGATCCGGTGAACCCAATTTTCCGTTCGGGCTGTTTGTAAGAGAGGCCGCAATCAAGGGGAAGCGAAGCGCAGTTTGTGGAGGCGAGGAGTAATGTGATATCCACCTACTGACCTCCATCCCGGCCTTCTCGCAGTTAGGAAAGGTTGGGTTGCGATGGGACAGACTCTCCACTACAAGGTTGGGTTGAGTTGATTGTTATATGGTAGCTTTGTTTGGTGTTTTTAGCTCTTATTTGAGGCCGAGGAGTAATATGATCACCTACTGACTTCCATCTCTGGTTTCTCGCAGTTAAGAAAGGTTGGGTTGCGATGGGGCAGACTCTCCACTACTAGGTTGAGTTAATTGTTATATAGTAGCTTTGTTTGGTGTTTTTACCTCTTATTTGGGGCTGAGGAGTAATATGATCCCCACCTACTGACTTCCATCCCTGGCTTCGTGAAGTTAGGAAAGGTTTTGTTAGGTTAAATTGCATGAGGTTAGACTTGGTAGGACTGGGTTAGTTTTCTTTAATATTTGCGTTGGTTTAAGCTTGGTAAAGCTTAATTAGGTTGACTTGATTATTTTAAGTTAGGTTTGTTTCATGTTATTTGCTTTTTTTGTGTGTGTGAAGTAATATTAAGTTTAGGTTGATATGCGTTCTTAAACACGGTAAAACTAGGTTAGATGGGACTGACCAATTTGGGGTTGTTTCTTCGTGTTTTGTATATTTTGTTTAGTTTCGTTTTAAGCAATATTAAGTTACTTTAGCTTAATTTCCATTGGGTACACAAGGAAAACTAGATTAAAGATGCTTGATCATTATAGAGCTGTTTTCGTTGTGTTTTCCAGCTTTATGTTTAGTTTTGTCAAGCCATATTCATTTTATGGTGAATTTGCGTTGGGTGACTTACGTAAGGTTATCTATGATTTTGTTTGGATTTGGTTTCGAGGAAGAGGCGCAGTCCGGGGGAAGCGAACCACGGCGTGCGTACCCGAGGAAGTTATGTAATCTACACCTATTGACTCGCGTGCCGACCCTCACATGGTCAGACTGCCTCGCTTCGGCCCATCGTAGCCGGCCTGTCACCTCCGTTATTCCACGGCTGTCAAACCTGCTCTCTATCAGCCCACGCCACTCTCCTGCCACGGTCCTCCCCTCTTGGACAGCCAGCCAGTCAGCCTCACACCCTCTCCCATACTACACATGGCTTCCCTTTCTGTTCTTCCCGTTCCCTCTTTAATGCTCTGGCACCCTCGATGTTGGAGTGTGATGCCTAGTGTTAAGTGCATGTTATAACTTTAATACAGCTTGCCTAATTCCCTAGCATCACAGAAGTCTACCTCGTAATGCCTCAGTAAAGATGGCTAGGTCCTATGCTACTTTGTTTAAGGGTTAGATTGGTTGATTGTCCCTTTTTTGGCTGTCTTCTGTTACTGTTTTAAAGTTATGGTGGTTGTGTTCTTGGTTTCATACGCCTTTTCAGCTCTCAGTGTCCTCGATGTTGAAGTCTGCCTTGTAATGCTTCAGTAACGATGGCTAGAACCTTTGCCACTTTGTTTGAGGGTTAAAGTAGTTGATTGTCTCTTTTTTTGCTGTCTTCTGTTCCTGTTTTAGTGTTTGGTGGTTGTGTTCTTGGTTTCTCACGCCTTTACAGCTCTCCAATCGTGTCTACGCCTCCCTGTTCTCATTCCTGTTGTTCCTATGTGTTCTTACAGCTCAATTCCGTCGTCAAGTCATTCCTTTTTGGTTACACACAAGCACACACACCTAGACATGCCGCTCTTGCTCTTCCATTCTTTGTATCTCCACGCTTCCTTCTGCATAAGCTCATTCCAATCCACTGCCGTATACTATCTTATTTCAGACACTCACATCAAGCCCAGTGCCCTCCCTGCTATCCTGCTCTCATTCCTATACTTCACCCTGTCTCTCCCTTTCCTGTCACTTCTATCCAGCTCCTACATGTACCCACACTATCCTATCTCGGACACGTACTCACCCATACTGCTTTCTGTTCTCTTTCCGTTGTCCCATTCTCCCCCGTAACCCTCCCTCGCTCCCTTTCAATATCTATAAAACTCCTATTCGTAGCCACATCATTCTATTCCCGACACCCAGCCAGCCACCCCACCAGTCCCTTGACTCTCCTAACCCCTCCATTTTTCTTCCTATACGTCCAGAAATCCTCTCTATCCCATGTTATTTGCGGTCAAGCCATCCCGTTTCGTCCGTTCCCTTCGTCTCTCTCTCTCTCTCTTTCTCTCTCTCCCTTTCCCTCCTCCTGATATACGGGTCTGTCCTCACTCGATCTGCAGCCTCCCCATCTCACACCGCCGCGACACTCACCGCCATATCACCAGCCACCCGTGACTAACCTCAGAATTTACTGTGAACTCAACCCGCCGTGTATATCCATGGAACGTGACAGGACGCGGCCTCCCTCCCTGCCATCAGACGCACCACTGAACTGATAATGTTTGGGGGCTGTGACTTTTTTTGATGGCGACTTTATTGAATGAGTGAAGTTTTGTCCCCTTTTGGTCCTTCTGTCTGTTTGGGGTGTTCTTATTCGTGTTGGTAATGGTTTAGGTGTTCTGTGCATTACATATTATCAACCTTTCTTTTGCTTTGGAGAGAGATAGTAAAGGAATGTGTGTGTGTGTGTGTGTGTGTGTGTGTGTGTGTGTGTGTGTGTGTGTGTGTGTGTGTGTGTGTGTGTGTACGTTGTTTGTATTCTTATTCAAATTAGTGATTCTTTTGTTCTTTTGTTAGGTGTCCCGTGTATTTCCCTTTCTTTGTCTCTTTGAATTATTGACGAAGCAGGATCTTGTATTTTGGAGAGAGAGAGAATGAAAGACTACTATTTCGAGTGTGAGGGCGAATGTAAGTTGAGTGTCTGTATGTGTGTGTCTGCCGTTCTCCCTGCGTGCGTGTGAGTGCAGCATAACGCGCCATTTCCATAAAGATAGCGGGCGTAAGGCGGCGAATGTTTGTTGCCTCGGAAACGCGAAGAGAATCAAGAGGCAATCGAGCGAGGGGGAAGGAGAGGCGGGAAGGCCATTGCCAGGGGGTCAGCCGGGGCGCGGAGCGGGAAGATAAGACGGCATTAGAGGTATGAAGGAGTGAGGCAACGGAGAGCGGAGGAAGATAAACGGAAGGAGCGAAGAGGGAAGTGTGAGGGTATGAAAGACAAGAGGAAGAGATACGAAAGGAGGAAGCGTTAGAATGGAAGAAAAGAAAGTCAGGAGGAGATTCACTGATGGGATAAACGAGTGAAGGGAATGGAAGTGAGGCGAGGGAGGAATTCTGCTGCAGGAGTTAGGGAAGAAAGAACAGAGGAAAGAGATAACGTAGAAATGAAGGAGTGAGGGAGAGAGAGAGAGAGAAGGCGAATGGAGAGCTGGTGCATGAAGGAATGAAGGGAAGAGAGAGGGGAAGGCGAACAGAAGAAGGTACTGAAGGAGATGAAGAAGTAATGGAAAAGAGGAGGAAATAGAGATGAAATACACCGTTGAAGGATGACACAAGGGGATAGATAGTTAAAGAATGAGGAAATATTGAAAGGAACACTGATAAAAATGGAAGAGATATGGAGGGAGTGGTAAAAAAGGAATAGGAAAAGAATAAGTAGAGAATGGAAGAGATGCTGTATAAGAAATGAAAACGTACACACACACACACACACACACACACACACACACACACACACACACACACACACACACACACGCTTTCCCTCTCTCTCTCCCTGACGGATACATATGCAAAGCTGTCAATAATATCCTTTAGTACGTAATATTTCTGTTCGGTATAACGCCAGCGAATAATCAGCTGCCGGGGATGAATTAGAACGTCAATGTGAATATTTTTTTGTGGATTGTCATTAGTACAGTGTCAGACTGAAATTGCTGTACCTCATTTTTATCATATTTTCGGTGGAAGAGACTAAATACGAGAGTTTCCATATTAAACGACTGCTCTGTGGATGCGTAGAGTATGTAAACATGTATCGTGGTATGGGTATCTGCTTTCTTTTCTATGTGGCAAATAAGAGGTTTCGGATTATGTTAGGTTAGGTTAGGGATAGGTTAAGTTAGGCAGTTCAGGGGCAAGAAACAAGAAGATATGAACAGAAAAACCGAAAAGAAGAGTTCGGTAACACGCTCTCTGCCCCAACACACTTTTTATTAGCCCAACTAGACCCACCCCCAAAAAAATAGCGATATCAATTTTGTGATTAACCTAGTGATATTATTGGCTCTACGTTACTGAAAGAAGAACTCACTAAGACACCTTCTACCTCAATACACTTTCATCAGCCCAACAAGACCCGCTGGCTACACTTCATTCCACTAACAAATTTAGCGATATTAATTTAGTAATGTTAACCTCGTGATGTTATTGGCGTTACGTTATTGAAAGAAGAGCTCACTAGCACACCTTCTGCCCCAATACAGTTTCATTATTACCCCAACAAGACCCGCTGGCTACACTTCATTCCACCATTAAATTTAGTGATGTTAACCTAGTGATGTTATTGGCTTTACGTTGTTGAAAGAAGAGCTCACTAACACAACTTCTACCCCAATACAGTTTCATTATTCCCCCAACAAGCCTCGCTGGCTACACTTCATTCCACCATTAAATTTAGTGATGTTACTGGCTTTACGTTGTTGAAAGAAGAGCTCACTAACACACCTGCCCCAATACAGTTTCATTATTCCCCCAACAAGACTCGCTGGCTACACTTCATTCCACCATTAAATTTAGTGATGTTAACCTAGTGATGTTACTGGCTTTACGTTGTTGAAAGAAGAGCTCACTAACACACCTTCTGCCCCAAATACAGTTTCATTATTCCCCCAACAAGACCCGCTGGCTACACTTCATTCCACCAACAAATCTAGCGATATTAATTTAGCGATATTAGCTGTACATCAATGAAAGTAGATATTGGTCATACTTTTTCTGCCCCAATACACTTTTATAGCCCAACAAGACCCGCTGGCTACACTTCATTCCGCCAACAAACTTAGCGATATTAATTTAGTGATATTAGCTGTACATAATGAAAGTAGATATCGGTAATACTTTTTTCTGCATGCTCCAATACACTTTCATCAACCCAAGAAGACCCGCTGGCTACACTTCATTCCGCCAACAAATTTAGCGATATTAATTTAGTGCTATTAGGGTACATCATGGAAGGTAGATCTCGGTCATACTTTTTCTGCCCCAATACACTTTCATAGCCCAACAATACCCGCTGGCTACACTTCATTCCGCCAACAAATTTCACTGGGGAACTTAAATCTCCAGCCTGCTGTTCCCTGAAGCCAGCGGACCTTGTCTCAGAGGCTTACGTCCGCTGCAGTCCTTTCCTTGTGGCTTACCGTCACTGGTGTGTTCCTTCAGCCGCAACCTGAGGGCCAAGACTACCCCTGCCCCACCGACCTCCCCTTCTGCCTCTCCCCCTCGACCTCTCTTTCTGCCTCTCTACCCCTCCGACCTCCCATTCTGACTCTCTTACCCCCGGCCTCCCCTTCTGCCTCTCTTCCCCTTACCTCTCTTCCCATCTACCCCCCTTCCCATTACCTCCCTTCCCTCTCTTCCTCCCTACCTCCCTTTCCCTCTCCCTCCCTTCACTCCCACACACGTCCTAAGCCTGGCAGAGGGTGTGCTCGGAGCTCTTTGCCTCTGCCGCCAAGAAAACAAGTATTTTTCATTCTCCTCGTCTTTGCTTGTGTGCGAGAGAGAAAATGTTGAGTAACTTTTCCGAGTCTTCCTTTTGTGGTCTGAGGCGCCGTGAAAACATGAGAATAAAAACAATGCGAGGTTTATTTGGGTTATCAGGCCCTTGCTCTCCTGTCCCTTCGCTCCTTCCTACCTTCCTCCCTTCTTCTGGCGATGGAGTAACACACACACACACACACACACACACACACACACACACACACACACACACACACACACACACACACACACACAGACCATCAACAGCGACAACAACAGTAAATAACAAAATGAATGAGTAATAATAATAATAATAATAATAATAATAATAATAATAATAATAATAACCACAAAATCAACAACACAAACCTCATCATCAAACAATCATTTCTTCTCTTATTTAAAACCACTCCTTTTCTCCTCCTCCACCTCCTCCTCCAACTCCTCCTCTTCATTTATCTCCCCCTCCACACACACTCCAGGCCGTCACACTGAGCCTCGCCGTCTAACGAAGCGTCTTAACCATTCCTAAGAGCCTCGGTTGATGGGAAAGGCAAATATGAGGCGGCGCTTTCATTTTTTCCCTCACTGGCTCAGGTTTTTGGGGCAGTATCCAATATCGTAGCCTCCCCGCCCTTACCCCTACTCATGTGTGTTCAATTAAGGACGTCTTGGTGTGGGTGAGTGGCGGAGAGGGGGATGTATGTGATTAATAAGTGATATAGGAGAAGTAGGTTAGGTTAAGCTAGGCTGGGTTTGGATAGGCTAGGTTATGTTGTGGATAGGAAACGAAGAGGGAGAAGTAGGTGGCATATAAGAGGTTTAGGAGTAAGTTATCTTAGGTTAGCTGTGTTTGTGGTTGGTAGAAGTGAATGGGGCCATGTATAGGAAAGTGTTAAGGTGCCAGATACGAGGTAGTAGGAAGCTGAAGGCAAGGGTTATAGATTGTGTGGGCAAGCAAGAAAGAAGAAGAGTGTAAATTAAGTGTATAGGTGAGTTAGAGAAGCATGTAGCGTAGGCGTATAGGTTGAAAGTCTATGTATTGAAGATTGACACTGAAGGAATAATAGCATAGTAGTGGAAGGTTAACGCTGGAGAGGATGAAAGGCATTGAAGTGTATAATTTAGGTAAGAGGTAGATAGCTGCGGGACAGATAAGGGAGGCTGTGTGGTAGGGCAAGTTGAAAGGGGGCAGGTGTGAGGGACAGGGAAGGAGAGGTGCCAAAAGGGTGGGAGGGACAGATGAGGGGAGGTGCCACAAGGGAACGGAGGGGCAGGTAAGGAAAGTGAGTCGTGAGGAGAAGAGGGCACTGGAATAAACACTAGGTACGGTAAGCTAGAGGAGGCGGAGGTGAAAGGGGCAGGTAAGGGGATGTGCCACTAGGGGAGAGAAGGGCTAGGTAAGGGGAGGGTGCCACGAGGAGAGAAGGGGTAGGTAAGGGAAGGTGCCACTAGGGAGGGAGAGGCAGCTGAGGGGAAGTGCCACGGGGAAGAGGGGCAGGTAAGGGGAGGTACCACGGGGGCAGGAGGGGAAGGTATAAACAGCGAGCAGCGGGTATCGACCAGCGCGTGGCGACATTGTCACACTTTCAACGAAAATAGCAAGGCAATCGACCGTGTTCACAAAGGGTGCCAGTTTGCTTTAAAGTTGCTTGATCTGACCGAGGAGGAAAGTGAAGGGGAGGAGGAGAAGGAGGAGGAGGAAGTAGTGGTGGTGGTTGTGAGGAGGAAAAACGGAGAGGTATACGAAGAGGCGTAGAAAAAGTATGGAAAAGTTTGTGTAACGGAGAGAGAAGATTTCGAAGGGGTCAACTATACTTGCCCTCCTCCCACTTTTGGACCCCCCCCCCCACACACACACACACCGGAATGTTTCTAAAGGGGTTCAACGCTCCACCATGTCCCCCACCCCACCCCAATTCGGACACAAGTGTGGCTAGACAGTCTGCCCCCCCATCCCCCTCGAAATATCTCCAAGGGGGGTCAACTGCTGCTCCTTGCTCCATCCCCCCTCCGGATGCCCGTGTATTCAGTTATTTTTAGCTGCGTCCCTTCTCTAACACATCCAGTCCACGAGGCTTAAGGAGATTAACAAGGGCGATTTAAATTAAGTGCTTATATGAAAAACTGATCTGAGAACATGCACTAACGGGTATAAGTTGGATAGATTCAAATTCAGGAAGGAAATAGGCAAAAATGGTTCACTAATAGGATGAGCGGAACAAAGTGAGTAGGTGTGCAGTTGACGCAAGCACAATTGAAGCCAACTTTTTTCTTTTTTTTACTTTTTCTTCCTTTCCTTTAATTAAACGCATAATGCCACCTCCTTTTCATTCTTTTACTTTCTCTCTTTCCCTCTTCCTTTACTTTCCTTTAGACTTACAATACAACCTACTTTTTTTTTCTTTCTTGTACTGTCCTTGTACTTTTTCTTCCCTTCCTTTCCTTTAGCCTATAATACCACCTCTTTATTTATTCTCTATTTCTTCCTCACTCTTTGCCTCTTCCCTTTCTTTCCTTTCCATTCCAACACCTGAAAATTTTTGGAGGCTTTCAAGGACCGTTTTTTTTTCCCGGTATATTAGATGCATTCACGGACGGGAAGGGAATATGGTGAGCACGAAACCCATCTTCAGGAGCTGCCAAGTGTAGTCTCCTCATGTCCTTGTATAGATAAGACGACGAGGATGAAGAAGAGAAGAAAGAGGGAAGAGAACATTTAAAAAAGAGCTCCAGATTGTTACACACGGCCTCAAGTCTCCTCATATCCTTGTGTAGATAAGAAGAGGAGGATGAGGAAGAGAAAAAAGAAGAAAGTGAAAATTAAAAAGAAGCACAAGTATAACAGGATCTCAAGTCTCCTTATACCTTTGCACAGATAAAAAGAGGAGGATGGAGAAGTAATATCCTTGCATAGATAAGAGGAGGAGGAAGAAAAGAAGAAAGAGAAGAAAAAAAAAGCCCCGCGTTGTAGCACACGACCTCAGTGAATTCCCTGAAGCGCTGCAAACACACGCAAAGTCATTATTCGCTAAACCACCAAAGATTAAAAGCAGTTATGATAATTGCTTATTAATATAATTACTCCAAACTCATTAGGAAGTGACCTCATTTTTTTTATTTTACTTATCTCTCTTCTCTTTCTCTTTTCTCTTCGTAGTTAACAATTATTGGGAAGCAGAGGAAAGGGAGACAGAGAAAGTGAGTAAAGAGGGAGAGGGGAAGAAAGCATCGGAGAGAGAAAAGAGGGAGGAAGGAAGGGCGGAGAGGCGATGAAAGAGGAGAGAGGGGAAAGGAATTGGAGAATGAGTGAAGCAGAATAGCATAAGAAGAGAAGGGACGTGAGTGACAGCAGGGAGAGAGAGAGAGAGAGAGAGAGAGAGAGAGAGAGAGAGAGAGAGAGAGAGAGAGAGAGAGAGAGAGAGAGAGAGAGAGAGAGAGAGAGAGACTATATTTCTTGTCTTCCTCAATCAAATTCGTCTTCGCATTCACTTAAAAATAAATATGAAAGCAAAAAAGAAAAGGAAACAATGAAAGTCACGCAACACGACACAACTCAAATACCAGAAAGAATAATTATGAAATAAAGAAATAGAGAAAATAAGAGCGTAATAGAGATAGAGAGATAAAGAAGTAAAGAAATTAAAAGTAAAATGTGAGAACGCCAGAGAGGAAGAACTCGTACAGATCAGGGGCGGTGAACGGCTTGGAAATTTGCTGTACGGGAGGAAGGAAGGAAGGAAGGAAGGAAGGACAAAGAAGTGCTAGAAATGTTTACCAGAATATTGTCACGGAATGGAATAGAAAGGAAGGGAAGAAGGGAAGAGCAAGTTAAAAATAAGTTCCATCAGTATATATCAAAAGAAGGAAGGACAAAAAAGTGCAAGGAATGTCTCCCAGAATAACGTCACGGAAAGGAATAGAAAGGAAGGGAAGGGAAGGGAATGGGTAAAAGAAAGGAAGGAAGAAAGGATGAACAAAGAAGTGGTAGAAACGTTTACCAGGATATCGTCACGGAATGGAAGGGAAGGGAAAGGAAAGGGAAGGGAAGAAGGATAAGTGTAAAAAACAGCTCCATCAAAATATATATACAAAAGGAAGGGAAGGAAGCAATGGTAAGGAAATTGGAATAAGGGTCCGTGGATGTTTATTAAAAAATATTAGGTAATTGAATGGGAAAGGAAAGGGAAGAAGAAAAGGAAAATGAAGAAAAATATAACAAAAATCAACGTAAGGAAAAAAAAATATGTTATTTTAGGTTTGAAGGAAAGAATAAGAAAGAAAATAGGCAAGGATGTTAAAAGAGAAAAGAATGTCTATTATATTTTGTTTCTGTGGATTGATGGATAAAGTATTAATCTTCCCTCTGACACCTTAAAACACTTTATTCCACTTTCTTTGCCATTGCTCCCTTCCTTTCCTTTCAATATATAAATTTTGATGGAGCTGTTTCTTACACCTATTCTTCTTCCCTTCCCTTCCATTCCATTCCATTCCATTCCGTGATAAGAGAAGAAAATGAAGAAAAAAAAGGGGTGTCAGGCGGGCAGTAGAGGCAAGCAATGTAAACAGAGGTGGTTCTTGGACGCAACACCTTATTTTTCGCCTTTTTTTGTGTGTGTTCCGCTCCCATTTGTCATCTACCTCAGTGTGGAAGGATCTGTTTACATGGGACTTTTATTTTCCATTTGAGTATGTATAAATATTTTCTTTGTGTTCGTGATCCTATGATGGCTACTTCGCATTTGTGCCTTTCTCTGTATCTCTTATCTTTTCATTTTTTTTTTCTTCTACTGTCTTTTTTCTTTTTCTCTTAGTGGACGTTTTTTGGGGTTATGTCAGTTTTTCATCTTTTGCCTTTATCTCTTCTTCCTGTTCTTGCTGTTGTTGGTTAATCCGCTCCCATTAGTCATCTGTTACCTCAGTGTGGAAGGGATCTGTTTACGCGTGACTTTTATTTTGCATTTGAGTATGTATATATATTTTGTTTGTGTTCGAGATCCTATGACAACCACACACAAACACCACTAAGCCGAGGCGTGTCAGGGCGGCTCATCAGGCGTTTGTGAATGGCCGTAAATTATTTGTTGTGTGTTTGTAATTGGGACCGGCAGCGGCAATAACATCCACAATAATAATAATAATAATAATGGTAATAATAATGATTTGAGTGACGGTTTTATGAGTTTTCTCTCCTTTTTTCTTCTCTACCTCATCGCCATCATCATTATTCTTATCATTCTTCTCCTCTTCCTCGGTTTTATGATAGTTTTCTCTCCTTTTTTCTTCTCTACCTCATCGTCATCATCATCATCATTCTTATCCTCCTCCTCCTCGTCCTCATCTTCGTTCTCTTCCTGCCCCTCCTCTTCTTCCTCCTCCTCGTCTTCGTACTCTTTCATTATCTTCCTGCTCTGCTTCCTCCTCCTCCTCGTCCTTGTCCTCCTCCTCGTCCTCTACCTGCCCCCCACCCCTCCTCGTTCTCGTCCTCCTCCTCCTCCTCCTCCAGCCTTGGTCTGAAGCATTTATTTTATCCGGCAAAACTTTCACCACTTCCTGAGGCGGCGGTTCAGTGTGATCTAATACACGCGATGAATTTTCCGACGCTTTCCATCAAACTCCTCGATTTCTTTTTATTTTTCTCTACTACTTCCTTCAATACTGAGTCGATTTTTTATTTTAATTTTTTTTTAATTTTAATACTGAGGTGATTTATTTTTTTTATTATTTTCTCCTGTTAATACTGAGTTGATTTGTCCTTTCATTTTTTTTTCGTCAAACTCCTCTTTCTTTTATTTATTTTATTTTTCTCTTTAATACTGGCTCGATTTCCTGTGCATAATAAGTTTTGTTTTACGCTGACGCGCACACACACACACACACACACACACACACACACACACACACACACACACACACACATTCTTTCTCTTTTTATATTTTTTTTTATATTCAGTTATTTATGCCTCAATGTGTCAGGTATGTTATTTATGTGGCTTGTATCTCCTGTTCATGTTTGTTTTTATTTCTATTTTTCCTTCTTTCTTTTATGGTCTTTTTCCTTTCGTTTATTTCTTCTTTTATCTTCCTCCTCTCTTTCATTGCGTTCTCCCCTCTTCTCTGATTCTTCTTCTCGTCTTCTTTTATATCTCCATCTCTTTTTATGTTTTTCATTCACACGCTCCTTCGTCATAACCCACATCCCATTCTCTCTATCTTTATCTGTCTCTATCTATCTCTATATATGTATATGTCTATCTGTCAATCCGTCATCCATTTTCTATTCATTTTTATCTATTCATTATCTACATTATCCTTGCATTATATTTTTTGTCTTTCTAATTACCTTTTTTTCTCTTCTACTCTGCATTTTCTCGTTTTTAGCCTTAACTTCTCCTTTGGTTCTTGTTTTTATTTATTTTTTATCTTTTTATCTTCTGCCTCTTTATCTTTTCTCTTTCGTCTCCCTAATTCAGCTTTTCGTGTTCGTTATGTTCCTTTTAACTCCGTAACTCCTTTTGACTGTTTCTAATCCCCTTTAGTGCCATTCAGTAACGCTAAGTCAACCTCTCGCGTGATTTTAATATCCTTTTTAACCCTCTAACTTTTTCTACTATTTATTTTTGTTATTCAGTAAAGCTAAACCAGTCTGGTGTATCTGTGTAATCACCTTTTAAACTCCTTCCTTTCACTATTTCGTGTCTCCTTTTGCTCCATTTGGTAACGCTGTCAGTCTTTCGTGTGCGTGTGATGTTCCCTTAAACTCCTTCTCTAACTTCATCTCAGTTCGCACTCTATTCAGTAAAGGTAATCTAGCATCTCCTGCGCTTTCCGTCTCGCCAAGGGGAATAATTGGGACCATGCGGCAGACAGTTTCGAGTCCTCGGTTGATCTCGTGTGTGTGTGTGTGTGTGTGTGTGTGTGTGTGTGTGTGTGTGTGTGTGTGTGTGTGTGTGTGTGCTCGACATGTTCTCTCTTTTATTGGCTCCTTCCGAGACGTTCCAATCAACATTTGCAAACTTTGTCAACGCTGCTTCCTCCTCCTCTTACTCTGCCTCGTCCTCCTCCTCCTCCTCCTCCTCTTCTGCCTGGATCTTCTTTCTCGTCCTCCTCCTCGTCCTCCTCCTCCTCCTCGTTCTCTTCCTCCTCCTCCTCCTCCTCCTCCTCCTCCTCTTCTGCCTGGATCTTCTTTCTCCTCCTCTCCTGCCTCATATTTCTCTTCTGGAAATCACTCTCAGCTTGACACATTTCTCACTTTTTCTCGTCTTTTTCTTTCACATTAAGATTTTCTCCTTTACTTCAGCATTTTTTTTTTTTTTACGACAGGAATTTCGCATCTTTGCTCAACGTTGGAATTCATGAAGATAATTTTTTTTGGGGGGGGGAATCATGCATGTATTTAAGAATTATTGGCAGTAGTAGTGGTAGTAGTAGTAGT
Organism: Eriocheir sinensis; assembly: GCF_024679095.1. Lineage (NCBI taxonomy): Eukaryota > Metazoa > Arthropoda > Malacostraca > Decapoda > Varunidae > Eriocheir > Eriocheir sinensis. The sequence continues at coordinate 970,295 of NC_066509.1, read as the reverse complement.
AGTAGTAGTAGTAGTAGTAGTAGTAGTAGTAGTAGTAGAAGTAGTAGTAATTAGTAAAGTCAATGTACTGAAGCAATTTTCGATTCATATCACACCCACCCACACACACACACACACACACACACACACACACACACACACACACACACACTGACACCCCACCCCTCCCTGCCCCCTACCCCTTCACTCCCCCGACTATTATGGCTGTGTGTGTGTGTGTGTGTGTGTGTGTGTGTGTGTGTGTGTGTGTGTGTGTATGATGAAGGTCCAAGCGTTGCCATAATTTCATAATGCGCGCAATACCATGACCGTCATGTGCATAATAGGGAAGCAGCGCGCCATAAAGCAGGACGTTGCCCGCTCAGTTTTAAGGGGGAAGGAAGGGACGGCGCTCCGGACGACGCCATTAACAGAGAGAGAGAGAGAGAGAGAGAGAGAGAGAGAGAGAGAGAGAGAGAGAGAGAGAGAGAGAGAGAGAGTCATAATAACGGGAACCTCTGCTTTATATTCTCCTTCTCCTTCATTTTCCTTCTTCTCCTCCTCCTCCTTCTCCGCCATAAAGAGAAAGTGGAAGAGACGCATCCACACATACAAGAAGTGGAGCTATATTTTTTTGCTTGTTTGTTTTTGTTTTATTTTTTGGAATTTAAATGTTTGGGCGATTTTTTTATTTTTTTTATTGTGTGCGTTTCTTCATCCTAATTGACTTTCACTCTTTCGTTTCGTCTCCCTTTCTTCCCTCCCTCCCTAATTTTATCTCCTTTTTCTTCCCTCCCTTTCTTTCTCACTCCCTCCTTTCCTACACCCCTCCTTCCTTCCACCTCCTAAATTTCTCTTTCTCTCCTTCTTTCTCTCCCTACCTCCTTCCTTCCGTCCACCTCCTAAGTTTATCTCCATTCCCCTCCCTCCTTTCCTCCCTCTACCCTCTTAACTTATCTCCCTTCCCCTCCCTCATTTTCTCATCCCTCTCCTTTTTTTCCTCCAGCATTTCCCTCCTACCCTCCCTTCCGCCCTTCCTCACTCCCTCCCTCCGTGATCCCAAACTTTATTAGCGACGACAAATATCACGAGGCTTGACACTTTCAGACACGAATTTGGACACAACGAGAAATGTTTTTATTACAGCTTTTATTTTTTCCACCGGCACCTGCAATTACTATGCACTTTTATTCCCTCGATGTTTTGTTGTTGAATCCCTGCTTTGTTTTGTGTCCTTTTTTGTGTGTGTATTTTAGGGTTTTTAGTGTTATGTTAGAATTTGGTTTGATTGTATTTGTGTTCTGGCTTTTGTTCTGGTAGTGAGTGAGTGAGTGAGTTAGTTTGTTTGGTTATTTTAGTTTTAGTGTTAGAATTTGTTTATATATTTGTTTCGGGTTCTTTTTTTTTTGTTTGTTAGTGTAAAGAAAGATTAATTATGTGTGTTTGTTAATTAATTTGCTGTAGGTGAATGTATTAGAATTGCTTTTTCGTATGTATGTGTTTTTAAGTTTGCGTTAGTTAGAATTTGATTACTTATATGACTTCCCTACTTTTTTTTTTTTGCTAGTTGTTAGTATAAAAAATATTAATTATGTTCATAGCTAACTTAATTATCCGTGGATGAACGTATTGGAATTGCTGTTTTATTACACTATTTCGTTATTTATTCAGTCATTTTTTATCCTTTTTTTTTAGTTCGCTCGTCACGCCAACTGTGAGAAAATATTATGTTATGGCGTCAAGCGAGGATGATTACATATACTTTATTTTCTTGTATCTATTTACATATATATTTTTTAGGGGTAGTAGTGGTGCTGGTGGGGGTGAGAGGTCGAGGGTGGGAGTGTTGGTGGTGGCGGGTATTGCGTGGTGCTGGGACCTTACTTGTTCATATTATTATTGTTGTTGTTATACTTTTTATCATCTTCTCTCTCTTCTTTTCGTTCTTGTTCTCTTCCCCCCTACTCCTTCTCCTCCTCACACTCATGTCTTCTGTATCCTCCTCTTTCATTCCTCTTCTTCTTCTTCCTCCTCCTACTCATCATCATCATCATCATCATCATCATCCTCTTCCTACTCCTCTTTCAGTTCTTCTTCTCTTCCCCCTCTTTCTTCTCTTCCTCCTCACACTCATGTCTTCTGTATCCTCCTCTTTCCTTCCCTTTCTTCTTCTTCCTCCTCCTCCAACTCTTCATCATCATCCTCTTACTCCTCATTCTGTTCTTGTTCTTCTTCCCTTTCCTCAACTTTCTTCTTCCTCCTCCTCCTCTTCCTCCTCCTCCAGGTGATAATTGGAGAAGTTTTTCCTCCTACTCACAAGTGTCTCTTCATTACTGAGGGACGAGGCCTGACAAAGAGCTCACTGGAGGGAAGCGTTGTCTCTCTCTTGTCTCTCCCCTCTCACCTCTCTCCCTCTCTCTCTCTCTCCTACCGTTCTTCTCTGTTTGTCCATGTCCTTCGCCTTAACTCGTCTCTTATCTCTTCCTGCCTTTTTCTTCCCTCTCTTTTCCCACTATTCATCTCACACCCTTCTCCTTTCTCTCCTTCTCTTTTATTTCTATCCCCTTTCTCTTCCTTACCATTTCAGCTCCCACTTACCATTTCTCTCTCCTACTTTCTCTTTTCTCTCCTTCCCCTGTTTTCTTTTCCTTCTTCTCCTCTTTACCCCTTTCAGTTCCCTTCTTTCCACCTCATCTTTACCCATTAATTTCCTTCCCACCGGTTATCTAGCTTCCCTTTCTCTCCTCGTTGCTGTCTTTTTTCCCCCTATCCTCCTCCTCCTCCTCCTCTTTATCCCGTTAGTTCTCTTCCACCAGTCCAAACTCCTCCCTTTCTCCTCTCTTCATCTCCTTTCATTCCATTAACTCCTCCTCCTCTACCCCTTCATCCCTTGCCCCTCTCCTCTCCTCCTCGCTCCCTTCCCTTTCCTTATTTCTTTCCCTTCCCTTCCCTTCCTTTCCCTTCCCTTTCTTACCCTTATCTGACCTTCCCTTACCTTACCTTACCTTAAATTACCTCATCCCCACCAGTCCACGTCCCCCTCCTTCCCTTCCTCTCTTCCTCTCCTCGCTTCATTCCCTTCCCTTTCCTTCCCTTGTCATACCTTACCTTACCTTACCTTACCTTAACCCCACCAGTCCACGACCCCCCTTCCTCCCTTCCTCTCCTCGCCTGCTTTCCTTCCGCCGCTTCCTCCAGCAGCTCGCCGGCCAGACGCATTATTTTCACTGTCCACTTTAATAAAATTCAGTCTTTTATCCGCCGCTCGCCTCATGAGGTGCTTTGAGCTACGGTATGGCTTCCTCCCGTCCCGATGCGGCGCTGTGTTTGCGTTGGGAGGAAAGGTACGGCCGAGTATAGATAGAAAGAAAGGAGTATTTTGCGCCTGGTTAAAGGGACGTGTATTTAGCTTGTCTTTAGTGTGTGTTAGATTCTGTTTATTGTGGTTAGTTTTGGTATGTTAGTGTATATGTTTGCGTTGGGAGGAAAGGTACGGCCGAGTATATATTGAAGGGAAGGAGTATTTTGCGCTTGGTTAGAGGGATGTTTATTTAGGTTGTCTTTAGTGTGTGTTAAGTTTTGTTAATTGTGGTTAGTTTTTGAATGTTAGTGTATATCTCTGCGTTGAGAGGAAAGGTATAGCCGGGTATATATAGGAAGAAGGGAGCGTTTTGCGCATGGTTAAAGGAGTGATAGTTAAGATATCTTGTGTGTGTTTGGGTAGTCTTAGTATCTTAGTGCATGACCTAGTATATGTTTGCGTTGGGAGAAAGTGTATTACGTGGTATATAAAGGAGGAAAGAAGTATTTGACGCCAGTTTAAATGGATATATTGTTGTTAGTATGAGGAAGGTGGTGGCTGTTTTTGTGTTTAATTTGATGTCTTGCTTGCGTTGGTAGGAAATATATTGCCTAGTTTATATACAGGAAGAAAGGAGTATTTTGCGCCAGAATAAAGATGTGTGTGTCAGGTTGTCTTTAGTGTGTGTGTGTAAGATTTTGTTCATTGTGGTTAGTTTGAGGAGCGCAGAAGTATTTGTTTTATATGTTGTGTTTGGTAATGGTTCGTGTTCTCCTTCTCCTCCTCATCGTTCTTCGTTCTTCATTACTTATTCTTGTGGTTGTTCTCTCATATTCTTGCACTCCTTTTCCTCCTTCCTTTTCATTTATTTTTATTTGGCATTGGTTCTTGTTCTCCATCTTGATTTTTTTCTTGTTCTCCTCCTCCTTTTATTTCTGTACTCCTCTTTCTCTTCTTCCTCCTCCTCCTTCTTACGTAATATTTGTCAAAGATTATTCACGTGTTATGCCGTACCTTATTTCGGTCCCCATATTACAAAATGTGAGTTTAGTATCTAGAATCTGTGCGGAGGCTAATAAGGAGAATTGAACAAAATCTAAGAAGCTTACCCTACACTGGACGATTACAAAGCGGCTCAAGACGAATTCCTTAGAAAATCTTTGGCTGGTAGTACAAGACATTTTGCCTTCTCACATCAGCTATATCTAAAGGTCAAAGGAGGGATAAATCAAGTTCTAATGAGTTTTTTTATGCTCAGGGTACAGAGGAAGGATGAAACTACCACCAGGCTCATAAAACTACCCCTGGAAATGCCCACAACTGCTACGAAAGCCTTGTCAAATATGTGTTCTTGGGCGGCGAAATACTCATAATACGACCCTGTATGTTGTAGGGGGAGGCGGATGAGGTGTTTCAATGGTTCAAGGGGATTAAGAAAAGGGATGCTGATGAAATTTGAATGTCAAAAAATATTAATAGAACGCGAATATAGAAAATAGAACTGGTAAGATAGTTAATGTTTGGGAAGGAGTTACACACACACACACACACACACACACACACACACACACACACACACACACACACACACACACACACACACACACACAAAAGCGAGGACAAGCAAAGCAAATATGGCCCTTTATGCTCATCCTCTTTCTTTTGATTCTTTTTTCTTTCTCCAGGGACAAACAGCACCTAAACACACACACACACACACACACACACACACACACACACACACACACACACACACACACACACACACACACAAGACCCAACTCGACCTATATTTTCTTATTCATTATATATAATTCTTTTGTTTTTTTTGTATTATCTGTAGAATAGTAAAAGATATGGTTGAGTGCCACAGTCATCGGCGTTCCGGCTGGGGCCGATGAATTGCAATGCGGACAATCTAACCGATTGTTCCCATCGTAACTCCCTTCCGGATGGAGGCTCTTCAAACACACACACACACACACACACACACACACACACACACACACACACACACACACACACACACACACACACACACACACACACACACACACACACACAGCCCCCCCAAGACTCACACAGAACCCCTTCCCTCTCCCCCCTCTCACAAACTATCAAAGCCTTTTCTCAGCGTCCACTTTATAAACCTTCATTTGCTTCCACGGCTTTTTAGCACACATTAAATTGACACATTTATACCAAATCTCGCCCTTCATCCCTTCATTTTTTGTCCCTCGCCTCCCTGCTCTTTGCACGGCCCACGCGGAGTCTATTCTCGGCGCTTGTTTTTGCCGCTGCTGCTGACAAAAGCTATTTGTCCTCACCGCTCCCCAAGGCTGTCCAGGCGGTGGGAAGGAGGTGTAGGTGACGCATGAGTATGCCAAGGCTATCGTGGAAGGGTGTATACATGGTTAGTTTCAGTTGGATGCGAGGATTTAGAGGTCTTGTTCTGTATGGCTTTTGTGTTGAACCTTTTTTGCCCACACACTTCCGAGATCATTTAGGCCATTTTAGGGAGTGGTAAAGAGGTGTAGGCTATCGTGGAAGGATGTATACTTGCGTAGTTTCTATTGGATACGAGGATTTAGAGGTGTCATTGTGTACGCAGAAGGCTCTTGTTATGATGAAAATTCTATGCCTTTACCCCTCAAAAGATTCATTAAGAAGAAGGAAATAAGTAATCATGTATGGGCGTATATGCGTAGCTCCTATTGGATTCGTTGATAAAGAAGTGTTGTTGTGTGAAGATCTCTTATGGAGCCCGTAATGAAGGCACAGGTTCGACCCCCGGCACTCAGAGGTGGTCATTACGGGATTTTTTTCACTCTGTTGATGCAGTGTCCTTTTTTTTTACAGGAAAGGAAGCAGCTCAAAGGCATTAAAAAAAGTCAACAAAAAGCCCGCTAAATGCTGTTCCTAAAAAAGATAAAAGTAGAGCTGTCAAAATAGAGGGCAATTTCGGATGGAGAGCTGTTTTGATACTCTCCTACAACTGTAATAGCTCTTGGAGAAGTGAATTTAAGAGGTAGGATGGAGGTGTGGGTAAGATGTGTGCGAATTATGTATATCAAGGAAGTCATGGGGCGTGTGTACGTGTGTTTGTGTGGGGTAGGAGTGAAAATAATGGGTCTTTTTATTTTGGTCTTATTTTGTACATTTTCTGTCTTCGCTGTCTTCTGTGTCTATTCTGTCGCCCGTAACAAGGTGTGGCTTTTGTTGTTTTTCTTTTATGTCTTTTTCCCCCTCTATACCTAGTTAACAAGAGTTTCGCGGCGTTAAAAAAAAAAGCTACAGTTTACCTAATTATTTTAAGAAAGGAGAACGTAGATTTTTTTATTACGAAGTTAGTCGTTATTCAATTACGGAAAAGTTTGAGGAGTGGGAAGACGCAATTACGTCAAGGCTAGCGAAGCGTTGCGTTGCGTCGGCTTGTCTGTCTGTCCCTCACCGTTTTGGACGCCGCGGGACTCATCAGCAAATTGACTTATGTCTTTATGAATTCTCAATGCTGCGAACGCTCACTTCTTCGACATTAGTGCTGATAAATTAAGTTGAAGCAGATGTATATATGCCAACTCTTCAGGCTTGTCTCTCACCTTTTTAGACGTCACGGGACTCATCAGTAAATTAACTTATGTCATTTTGATTCTCTGTGTTACGAACGCTCACTTCTCTACATTTTATTACAGTAAAGGAAGCATCTGATGGGTGAAAACATATAAAATCCCGCTATTAAAGAGTGTAGTACAGAGAGGCCAAAAAAGAGGTCAGTTTTGGGTGGAGAGGTGTCTTGATACTTTCCACCGTGTTGATAAATTGAGTAAAAGCAGATATATATAACAAATACTTCAAACTCACTACCTTAAATAAAATATATTGTATTATTTCTTACCTCTTACCAATTTAGACTCATCAGCAAATTAACTTATTCCTAATGTTAAAAAAAATCGGTTCTTTAACATTAGTATTGATAAATTGAATTGAAGCAGATGTACATAACGTCTTTTCAGATTCTCGAACGTAAGTAAAATCTATCGTATTCTCTCTCGCCTCTTTCCATTTTAGACAAGCGGGACTCGTCAGCAAATTGATATTCCTTTTTTTAAATTATAGTGTTACGAAAGCTTAGTTCTATATTCGTGTTGATAGAGTGACGAAGTAAATATATATACCAGCTCTTCAAATTCACGACGTCAACTAAGGTGTGTAGTGTGGCTGGGTGTGGTGTGGTGTGTTGCTGGATATGGTGTGTGGCTTGGTGTGGTTTAGCGTGTTGCGTTAGCTGTTTTGTGTGGTAACCTGTGTGCTAGGTATGATTCGTGGCGTGGTGTGATGTGGTGTATGGTGTAATTGGGTGTGACGTTTGACATGGTGTGACTTTTTGGTATATGTAGTATTGTGTGGCTATCTTGTATTATTTCTTGTAATTTGCTGTTTTAGACGTAGCAAGACATTACCAAATTAACATATTACTTTATAATTCCCAATGTTACGAATGCTCGCTTCTTCTCACCTCTATATTCGTGTTGATAAATTGTAGTTATTAAGCATCTATTAACAATAACAGCTCTTCAAATTTTCGACCTGAAGATTAATCCGTTTTTTTTATATATATTTTATTTCGAGCAATATTGAAAAGCTGTTGATTAATTGTCAGTATAATCCCATCAAAGGTGTGTAGCAGGTATGTGTGTGTGTGTGTGTGTGTGTGTGTGTGTGTGTGTGTGTGTGTGTGTGTGTGTGTGTGTGTGTGTGTGTGTGTTCTCTCATTGTTAAAGAAATCACAATCCCTTTATAACAAACAGCATTGAGAAGGTCCCAGGTAGTCTATCATTAAATGTGTGTGTGTGAGGGGGGGGGGGGTGGTGATTTGCGTCGCCTCAAACCAGATTAAAAGTGGCAGTTCTTTTGATTCAAGTCACGCACGCAATCACACACACACACACACACACACACACACACACACACACACACACACACACACACACACGCAAACCAGTCCGTTGTTAAGGTACCATTAAACCCATCCAGTCAGAGTGAGATCCGTCATGTTGAGCACGAAATGTACGTATGTATGTATGTTTTGATATATGTGTATGTCTATGTGTGTGGGTGTCTGTGTGGGGGTGTGCTGTGCTCGTATATGTTAGGCCGTGTGTGAGGCTTGCCAGTCCGCCAGGCAGTAAGTTGTGTGTGTATATATATTGTCCCGCCGCCAGTCCTCGCTATAAATTACGCTCTATTGGCTTAACCTTTTATCGTGGCGTGGCTAATAGTGGCTGTGATGGTGGTGGTGGCGGTAGTGTGTGTATGTGTGTGTGCGTTGGAGGCTAAAAGCGGCCGTAAAATTGGTGTGTGTGGGAAGGGATGTTTTATAGATGTAGTGATGGAAAAGATTGGAGTAGGTTAGCTAGTGAAGGGATTGCAGGAACGGGACGTGAATGGTATGAATAAATGTAAACGGCATAGCAGGAACATGGAAGGGAAAGCTAAAAGAAGAAGAGGAAAAAAAAAAGGAATGGGTTAATCATGTTTTGAGGAGCTGTCTGTCGTATACTGTGGAGCTGTCAGGTACAATGCCTCAGAAACGAGTATGTGTACCCCACCTTTAGTATGTCACATGTAGACTGACTGAAGTCATGGAAATTGGAATGGGTTAATTTTTTTTTTTTTTTACAACAAAGGAGGCAGCTCAAGGGCACACAAAAAAAGAAAACAATAATAAAAAAAAAAGCCCGCTACTCGCTGCTCCTAAAAAAGAAACAAAAGAGATGGTCGAAAGGAAGATCAAATACGGGAGGAGAGGTGTCCTGATACCCTCAATTATGGTGTTTCTGGAGCTGTCATGTTGGTCTCAGGAGCCCTTACGTGTAGACCGTCTTAGGAAGGTACGTCTTGTATTCTTATACCTTTGCGTGTCAGCGTAGTTGGTAAGATGGGAGGACTTAGTGGCAGCGAGGAGTAGATTAGTAGAGTTTTGTTTAGTTTTTTCACAGTAAAGGAAGCAGTTCAAGGGGAAAAAATAATAACGAGATAAAAAAAAAGCCCGCTGTTCACTGCCGCCCCTATCAGAAAAGAGTTTAGAAGAGCGGCCAAAAGAGAGGTCAATTTCGGGAGGAGAGGTGTCTCAATACTCTCCTCTTTGTTACGGGCGATAACTCTAATAGGAAGCTGTGTGAGTTCTTTAGATGACCAACGTTGGGGTTATGATAGATATTTGGAAGACGTCAGAGGATGGTGGAGGTGATACTACGATGAAGTGGTGATGGTGGTGGTGGTGGTTGTGGTTAGGGTGATGGTGGTGGTAAGGGAAGAGGTTAAATTACAGCTGTGGAATAGATTAAATGTCTGAAGGTTCTGCGTGGTGGTGGTGGTGATGATGGTGTCAGTGTTGCCAGCGCGGTGATGGACGTAGTGAGTTCCCTTGCCGGGGGATTGGTCCTTGGGGGTGGTGGTGCTGGAGGAGGTGGTGACGGTGTTGGAATTAAGAGTGGACACGCGGAAATTACTTCAGCTCGTCTACCGCCGCTGCCATTGCGTCCTCCGCCACCACTAAACCTGCCACACAACAACAACTACTGCGACAACATTCTCAATAACAAGGGACGTAACGACTCGTGAACTTGCAACGTCAACAAAAACAGCGAAAACTAGGACACCAATACACTACGACAGCACGCTTTCAACAACTGCAAGCATAACAAGAAGGGAAGTACATCAATAAATACAAAAACGGGAACTAATAACGACCGCAAGTACAATAATATTAGAAATAGTAATAACAATAACAATAACAACGTCTTAATCACTACATAGCCCACCAACATCAACTAATCATGCAATTTCTCAAGAATAACAACAATAACAACCACAGGCATTTTTTTTCTCTTTATGACCACTTGTTTTCTTTCTTGGAGCAGTAGTAGTAGTAGTAGTAGTAGTAGTAGTAGTAGTAGTAGTAGTAGTAGTAGTAGCAGTGTTATAAGTGAGGGTGTGTTTCATTATACAGTAAAAAGCAGAGCCGGAAATGATGGCTGCATCAATTAAAAGTCAACACCAACTCCACCATCACCACCAGTACCGTGAAATTTCCTTCCTCTTCCCCTTCCCGTCCAACCGTCCATACCGCCGTCCGTTCTCCCCTCCGTGTCCGTCCGTTCTTTATTTTCTCGTTTTCCTTCACGTGACCGTCCGCATTAAATCACATGATACATCCATCACTCGGGACGTGTCGACGCGGCCACGTAAATTACATTTTCATGGTTTTGCCCGTGTGATAGCGGTCGTGTGTAGGGGTGGAGGGAGAAGGGGGTAGTGTGTGTGTGTGTGTGTGTGTGTGTGTGTGTGTGTGTGTGTGTGTGTGTGTGTGTTTCCTCCTGACGGAACACCACGCAATAAAACTAACGGCGCAGGTCGTTGTAAGCCTCCATGTCGTGTAGAGGTTGACGATGTTTTTATTTTTTACGTATTTCGCTTTCTCTTTCCTTGTCTGTGTGTTGTTCGAAAAGTTAATATGCTGTCCTGTTCCCTTGGTATCGCTGTCGGAGTATTGCTTAACTTTTCCTTTGCATATTAGTAAAGACTCACAGGAGTTGTCTTAGTAATATTGTTGACTTACCGTCGCCATCGAGTTATTTTCAGTCTCAGTAAACACTCCCCCACAAAAAGGAGGTAAAGGAAGCCCTCAGCCCCAGCCCCGTGCATTGCTCACCTCCGACTCATATAAGCAGGTGTTTTAGGCTGCGGCCGTTACCCTCGGCACTGTTTCGTATCCCCGTAAAGGCCCCATAAAAAGATGGTTACTAATGCCCCGAGTCCCGGCGTGGTGCTCTCCGCCTCTTCCCCACGCGCACGCCGGTACGAGGCGCCGAACATTACCTCTCTTGCCAGAATAGCAATGCAAGAGTCTGCAGGAAGCCGCACGACTTAAATTGTTAAATCTTTCTGAGTTTTGCTTCCCGGCGGAAAGAAACAATCTCATTCAGAATAAGATTTTGTAAGAAAATATTTTGTGCTGCCTTAACCTTCCCGAGACACAGGAAGGTGAGCTCAGAGCCAAAGAACCCGGGCCAGAAATACGCGGTGTTGTTACAGAGGCGCGCCCTGGCCAGCCTTTGTTTTATTGGCGAGTGTTTGTGCCGAGGTCGGTGAATAGCTTTGCAGGTACATTAGGTCAGGTTGTTGTGAAAAAACTCCTATGTCGTTAATGGATTTTGACGTATACTTTTTGTTAGTGTTTGTGCCGAGGCCGGTGAATAGCTTTCCAGGCACGTTAGGTCAGGTTGTTGTGAAAAAAAAAAAAACTCCCTTGTCGTTAATGGATTCTGACAAACTTTTTATTTGTGTTTGTACGAGGCCGGTGAATAGCTTTGCAGGCACGTTAGGCCAGGTTATGAAAAAAAATCCCTTGTTGTTAATGGATTTTGACACATACTTTTTGTTATACTTTGTTTTGTAAGTGTGTTTGAGCAGAATGCCGTGAACAGTCTTCTTGGTAGGTTAGATTAGGATGTTCTGAAGGAATAAATCTTTGTCGGTAGTGGAGTATGACAGGGCGTGTCATTAAACAGTGTAGCGCATACTTTGTTTATTTGTTTTATGAGTGTGACTGTGCAGAAGGCTATGAATAAGCTTGCAGGCGGATTGGGTTAGGCTGTTACGAAAACCTTTGTCTTTGAAGCGTGTAAAATAATAGTGCATGGCCGGTGGATGGTTTTGCAGGTACACGTTAGGCTAGGTTGTTATGAGCAAAGCTTTGTCGTTAATGGAATCATATGAGGAGTGCAAAACAATATACGTAACTTTTTTTTTGCCTCTTGTTTGATTTGGTAGTGTTTGTGCAGAGGCCGGTGAGTAGTTTTGCCGGTGGGTTAGGTTAGTTATGAAAGAGATCCTTGTCGTTAATGGAGTTTCATGAGCCTGGAAAATTCTTGCAAATGAATATTTTGGAGTGTGTTGTTGTTTTTGGGGGGTTGGGGTGGGGTGGGGCGGGGCGGTTGTGCAGAAGCCAGTGAATAGTTTTGCCGTTGGGTTAGGTTAGTTATGAAAGAAAGCCTCGTCGTTAATGGAGTTTCATGAACTAGGAAAAGTCTAGCATATGAATGTTTTTGAGTGTGTTGTTGTTTTTTGAGAGGTTGAGGTAGGGTGGGAGAGATTGTGCAGAAGCCAGTGAATAGTTTTGCCGGTGGGTAAGGTTAGTTATGAAAGAAAGTCTCGTCGTTAATGGAGTTTCATGAGCTAGGAAAAGTCTAGGGTATACATGCTTTGGAGTGTGTTGCGCTTCTTTGGGGGGTGGGGGGGAGTAGATTGTGCAGAAGCCAGTTAGTAGTCTTGCCGGTTGATCAGGTTAGGTTGTTATGAAGGATCTCTTTGTTGTCGTTAATGGACTTTTACGAGGCTGGAAAACACTAACATGTAAATATTTTGGGAAGTGTTTTGGGGGGGATGTTTGTGCAAAGACGGATGAATAATTATCCCGGAAGGTTGCAGACTGTTGTGGAAAATTATTTATCTTTAATGGCATCTAACTAGGCGTATAAAACAATATATAACGGATACTTATTAATGTTTTATTTGGAACTTATTTATACAGGAGTCCATAAGTAATCTCTTTATCTTTTGGCTTCTATCGCTGAATTACCAAAACGTTTTATCCATTAGTTATATCTAAGTCATATCCCATTTTCTCTTTCATTATTCAGGAGCTTTTATTTGTTAGTTCAGGAGGACGAAGAGGAATAGGAATGGGACTGGAGGAGAAGGAACGAGGGAAGGAGAGAAGGATAAAGGAAGGAAACAGCAGGAATAAGAGCAAAAAGAGAGAAAGAGGAGGAAAAAACAAAAGTTGAAAAGGAATAGAGAAAGAAAAAAATATGGAGGAAGAGGAAGAAGAGTAGAAGCAAGAGTAGGCGGTCTGAACTCTTGAAATCCTTATAATCTTGTGTAACCTTGAGTGCATATATATTCCCACGCTGGATTACCGGAATGTTTTACCCATCATTCAGTTATACCTTTGTTTTATCCGATAGTTTTTCATCCCCACGCCGCTTAAAGTGAAGGCCGCGACTTCATGAAGGTACAAACACTCGTGACACATTTGGTGGCTCGCCGCACACTCGCCTCACCTCGGGGGGACGCGCTGGCCTGGATTCTGTTTCTGCAAATGTTTTCTGTTTTTGAGTCTAAACTCGTGCCATGCAAAACACGTAAAACTGTAAATAAATGAAGGTTTTGTTGCTTTTCGCTTCGTTCATTTATGCAGCTTTTATAATATTCACATAGCAAGATAGAATTAATAATATGATATGTACTGAAATTAGGAAATAAGGAAAAGGAAAAAAGAAAGAATTTGAAAGAGAGAAAGAGGAATAAGACCACACAGAAGAATAAAAAATATGAAAGAAAGAAAAATGGATGTAAGAGCTGATATCATGTTCTCTCTCTCTCTCTCTCTCTCTCTCTCTCTCTCTCTCTCTCTCTCTCTCTCTCTCTCTCTCTCTCTCTCTCTCTCTCTCTCTCTCTCTCTCTCTCTCTCTCACACACACACACACACACACACACACACACACACACACACACACACACACACACACACAATCCCTCCCTCCCTCTCCCCCTCTCTCCCACCCTCCCTCCCATCCTCTCCCCCACCCTCTCTCTCCCTCTAAACACTCAATATAAATTTTCCCCGAGATCGTTTTGAGTTCATTCGTATTCCGCGGCTCTTCCCTCATCTTCCCCTCAGCACTTGCCATTCATGAGACTTTTCCGCCTAAGCCCTTTGCCCTAGACCACGCGTGTTCCGGTTTTTACTTGGGCGGGCGAATTGATTTCTCGGTTGGGGGGCGAAGTGACCATGCGTTAGGTTTAGTTGGTGTGGATGGGGTTAAGATGGGAGAGAGAGAGAGGGAGAGGTGGGAGAAATAGGAGGAGGAAGGGGGAGAGGAAAAGAGAGAGAGAGAGAGAGAGCACGCTAATGGAACGGAAGTGTGATGGACCAAACTACTTATACTCACTAAAGAATTTCTCTCTCTCTCTCTCTCTCTCTCTCTCTCTCTCTCTCTCTCTCTCTCTCTCTCTCTCTCTCTCTCTCTCATCTCTCTTCCTCCTTCTCTCCTTCTTCCTCCCTTCCCTTTTCCCTCCGACTCTCCATCCCCCTCTCCCTCTCCCCCTTTTCTTTCCCTTACAGCCTTTCTCTCCCTACCTTCCTCCCTCCCTTTCTCTTTCCCTCCAACCCTCCTTTCCATTCCTCTCCCTCCCTACCCTCCTTTCCCTCACATCCTCTCTCTCCCTCACCCCCTCTCCCTCCCTTATACAAACACTTGTACTTTACGCGCCTCTAACTCTCCCCGACCTGGCGTGTAAGTGTGTAAGTAAGGCGAGGTGTCGTGATGAGCGAGACCCGAAGTGCAGGAAAAGAAGAGCAGAAAAAAAAGTGAGTTTGGGAAGTTAACAAATTGGAAGTAGTGACGGTGCTGGAGGACGAAAGAGGAGGAGGAGGAAGAGGAAGAGGGAGATGAAAAGGAGGATGAGAAATAGAAAGAGGGTGGGAAAAAGGAGGAGGAGGAAGAAGAGGAAGATGAAAAGGAGGGTGAGAAATAGAAAGAGGGTGGGAAAAAGGAGGAGGAGGAGGAGGAGGAGGAGGATAACTAGTGTAATAAGAGTATCAGAAAGTGAACCAAAAAAAAAAGAAAGGAAAAGAATAGGAAGAAAAGGACGAAGAGGAATAGGAATGGGATAGGAGGAGAAGGAACGAGGGAAGGAGAGAAGGATAAAGGAAGGAAAGAGCAGGAATAAAAAGAAAGAGAGAGAGAGGAGGAGGAAGAGGAAAAAAAAAGTTGAAAAGGAATAAAGAAAGAAAAAAATATGGAAGAAGAGGAAGAAGAAGAGTAAAGCATAATATAATAGTAGTAGGAGTAGGAGTAGTAGGTAGGGGGGAAGGGGCAGAAGGACCAGGAAAAGCAGGTGAGAAAGCGTAGAATGAGAAGCCCAATACGTGTGTCCGTCCGCCTGCTTTCCAAACTTCCAATGTCAACGGCGGCAGTCAAGCAAAACTCAGCCCGAAGGAGGAGGCTTGTGAGGGCTAGAAGTTTTTATATGTGATCTAGTTTTCATTTTTTCTTTGTCTTCTTTCTCTCTATTTCTGTATTTCTTTCCGTCTCTTTGTGTCTGTCTCGGGTTTTGGTTCGCTGTTTTTGTCTCTGTCTCCCCCGTCCCTGTTCCTTTCTATGCCTCTTCTCTTCCCTCCCTCCCTTCCTTCATTCCCCTCCTTCCTTCCTTCTCATTCCTACACTTCCTTCTCTCCCTTCCTTTCCTCTTTCTTACCTTTCCTTCTCCATCGTTTCCTTCCTTTCCTCTCCCTCATCCCAACCCTTCCTTCCCTCTCCATCGCTCCCTCCCTCCCTCCCTCCTTGCCTCCATCCCTTCTTTCCTCTCCCTCATCCCTACCCTTCCTTCCCTCTCCATCACTTCCTTCCTCCTCCCTCCCTCCCTCCTTCCTTGCCTCCATCCCTTCTTTCCTTCCCTCCCTGGCATTCCTACCCTTCCCCCTCCCCTCCCTCCCTCCCTCCCTCCCTCCCTCCCTCCCTCCTTCCTTCCTTCCTTTCCTCTCCATCCCTTCTTTCCTCCCTCCCTGGCATTCCTATCCTTCCCTTTCCCCTCCCTCCCTTCCCTCTCCCCCTCCCTCTCTTCCCTTCCTCCCTCCCTCCCTTCTACCCTTCACATATTTTTTCATGTTATTTTTTATGGTCTTTTAGTCTCGTCCTCACACGGGCTATATTTTTTATGTCACTCCTGCTATATTTTTCACTCAGCGGGTCGTCCAACTCTTGTTTTTTTATGCATATTTATTTTACTTTTTAAATGTTTTTTTCATGGTTTTTATATATATATTTTAGTTGTGCTACGCCTCGACTCCTTGCTTTCATGTGTGTTGTGTGTGCTTTGTGGTGGTCTAACTTCCTCCTCCTCCTTTTTCTGAGTCACGTTAGGCTGTGTGTGTTATGCGGTCACAGATAGATAGATAGATAGAGAGACAGTAAGAGACGGTATACCAACCCTTTTTTATCCACTTCTCTCTATGTCCTTTTATTTATTCTCCTGAGCTGTCTTTTTCCTCTCAAGTTTTCTTTCTCTTTTTCTTATTTCCTTTTCACTTCTAACGTGTCGCAATTTTTCCTTCTTTTATTTATTTTCCCTTCCTTTCGCTTCTGTTGTCTCCTTTCTCTCTATTTTTTTTTTCATTTCGTTTCTTACATTTTTCTCTCCTCCGCCACCGTAGTGCTTCATCTTTCTCTCTCTCCCTCTCTCTCTTTCCTTAATCTTTATTCATTCTACCTTCCTTTCTTTCTCGGTGACTCATTTTTTTTATCCACATTTTTGCTTCCTCTCCTTTCTTTACCTTTTTCCTCTATTTCTTTTTCCACAGCCTCCATTTTGTTTTACGCTTTTCCCTTCCCTTCGTTTTTTATATTCGTTCCTCCTCCTCCTCCTCCTCCTCCCTCTGTGTTATTTCCTTCCTTTCCCTTTTGGTTTTTACCTCCCTTTTGTTTTTTGCTTCCATATTTTTTTACTTCCGTTTCCAGAGTATTTCTGTTTTACCTTTTTCTCCTTTTTCCAAGACCGGTTAGGCCGTTCACGCGTCTCCCTCCACCTGCCATCCAAGCTCTGATGTTAGGTAATGTTAGACTTGTCATAGGTTAGGTAAACAGGGTGGGTGCTTGGGATATGGCTGCGCGTGGCTGCCGTGCTCATCTCCGGTCCGTTGGCCCTTTGAGCTTGTGGTAGGTAAGAACTCATTCCCTTTCTTCTCTTCCTTTCCTCATTTACTCTTCTTTCTCCATCCTTTCCCTTCTTTTCTCACTCTCAATCGTACCCTTCATTCAATTCCTCCCTTTCTACTTCCCTTTCCATCCCATCCCTCCTTCCCTCCTCATCATCATTCCCCTCCTTCCATTCCTTCCCTCATTTACTCTTCCTACTTCATCCCTTTCCTCCTTTTCTCACTCTCTCAATCTTACCTTTCATTCCATTCCTACCTCTCCCCTTCCCTCTCCAGCCTTTCCTTCCTTGCCTCCTCATCATCATTCCCCTCCTTCCCTTCCTTTCCTCATTTACTCTTCCTTCTCCCTCCCTTTCTTCCTTTTCTCACTCTCTCAATCTTACCCTTCATTCCATTCCTACCTCTCCCCTTAACTCTATCCTTTCTTTCCTTCCCTCCTTTTCTAATCCCTACCCTTCTCTCCCTCCTTCTCCCCTTCCCTCCTTTTCCCATCCCTTTCATTCCTTCCTCCCTCCCTTCTCCATCTCTTCCTTCCCTTACTCTTCCAGTGCTAGTTCAATCCATTAATATAAGCATTTTAATTATCCTTTTTCATCTGCATATAAAAGGTCCTTGCTCCTTTTGGCGTTTACTATGATTTGATATTTCACACTTTTCCATTACTATAAACTTTTTTACAAGCCTTTCTCGTCTAAATATGGGAAATAACAGGCTCAATATAGTATTTTATGTGATATTAGTAGCTATTTTACACCTCCATCACTTCTTCGTGCGATAAACAGAATCGTCCTATAAAGTCACACCCATCAGTAACTTCACGATCAATTATATACCTCTTAAAACCTGTGAGACCTCGCTTGCCAATTCCATAGCAGCTGTTTTACGCGCTTCCCCCCACTGGCTCCTCTTACGATAAACAGGAGGAGTCAATAAAATTACTCCCGCCAACCACCTCGGAGCGTTTTAACAGCCATAAAGTTTAACACGGGCGTTTTGAGAGCCGTAATATCGACCCTTCGGCCACTTGAAACGCCTTCCGCCCCTCTCTCGTCTCCTCGAAGTCCTGAGTCACGCAACCCAGCCACCTTTCCTTAGTCTGTCCCTCCCTTTCCCTCTCCCTCCTCTTCCTTATCTTCCTTCCTCCGTCACAACCTCTCTCCCTCCTCTTGAATAGTCTCTTACTGCACTGCTATTTTCCTTCCTTCCTTCCTTTCATTTTTCTTTCACCCTTTATCCCTCTCGTCTATTTATGAGTTATCCTTTCTGACATTTATTTCTTCCTGTTCTCTAAATCTCGTTCTTTCTTGCTCTCTTCCTTCATCTTCCTCTCTCATATCTCTCATTGGTTTTCCTTCGGTTCTCTTTTCACTCATTCTTCCTTCCTCTCGTCTATCCCTAACTTTCATTTTTTAAGTTTTCCCTCCTGTCATATCCCCGTCCTCTTTCTTTCTCGTAACTTTCCTTTTCTTCCCTTTCACTATCTCTCCATTCTCCTGTAAAGTCCTTCTCTTCGTCTATCGCCTCCACCTCCTAACCTTCCTCTCCAGCTTTCTTTCTGGTAACCTTCCTTTTCCTTCCTCACAATCTCTCTCCCTTGTCCTGTAACGTCCTTCTGCTCCTCGTCCACAGCCTCCTCTGCCGCCTAACCTCCCCTTCCAGTCAGGCCGCGGCGTCGCTTCTACTCGAGTGCCGGCGGTGGTCTGGTCCTCCTCAGAATGTTGATTTGCTAAACTTTAATGGCACTGCGTTTCTTTGTATTTTTGCCTCGGCGGAAAGTTTGTTGTTCTGGCGCCACAACAGACTCTGGTTTTGCTACCACTATACCACAATGCTACTACTGACAATACCACCCTAACTACTTCTACCACCATCACCACCGCTACCACACTCACACGATGACCACCAGCTGCATTTCTCCTCCTCTCTGACTGCCCACTACCCTCCTCCTCCTTCTTCTCCTCCTCTCTTCAATTCCCTCACTCAAGCTTTCCCTTACTACTTCACTAAACGCTACCCTTATTATAAAAAATAAAAAAATACCACCACCATCACCACCGCCACCACACTCATATGATGACTACCACCTACATTTTCTCCACTCTGACTGCCCACTATCCTCCTCCTCCTCCTCCTCCTCCTCTACGCCCTCCCTCTTCTTCTCATCCCAACACACCGCCATTCACTCATCCCTATTGGCGCTCTGTTTAAATCACCGCCTTTTGCATGAACTGTCTGTCCCCTTCACCCTCTCACCCCTTCACCTTCACCTTGGAAACACGACTCTGACCTCTCTACCTCCCCTCGACCCCTCACCTTCCGCTGCGTGCTCTCTCTCTAGCTCTCGGCGCTCTATAAGGAAACGCCGTACACTGAACTGACTGACGGCCGCGGGAAAGGCTGATTGATTTTGCTCTCGTACGCACCTGGCGAGGATGTTTTTGTCGGGTTTATTTTGATTTTGTTCCTGTTTCTTCTGTCGGTTGTTTGGGGGATATATTTTCAGAGGTTTGTCTTTTGTTTGGTTGAGGTTTTTGTTTTTTTCTTTATATTCGCTGGTTTTGGATCCTTGCTTGAATTGTCTCCTTTATTTGTATGTTATCTATTTCGTCCATTTAGTCTTTATCCTTTTTCTTTTTTTTTCTTTTTTTTTAATTTTTTTTTTAAGCTGTCTCCGTTTTTATTATTTTTTTGGTTAGTATTCTTAGTTAAATTGTCTTTCGTATGTTTTTATTTATTTCCCTATCTGTATTTTTTTTCCTTTGTTTTCTGATTCCCGGTTTCCGTTTCCTTCTGTTTTAATTTGGGTCAAGTGACGTTTTGTTTGATTTTTTTTTCTTTGTGTTTGTGATATTGTCCGCTCCTCTCTCTCTCTCTCTCTCTCTCTCTCTCTCTCTCTCTCTCTCTCTCTCTCTCTCTCTCTCTCTCTCTCTCTCTCTCTCTCTCTCTCTCTCTCTCTCTCTCTCTCTCTCTCTCTCTCTGGGTTTTATATTTTTTTCAATTTTCTTTTAGTTTCTTGTTTGTTTTTTTCTGTTCTGTGAAATTCTCGTTTTGATTTTCTGTTTTGTTCTCTTTCTTTTGCTTTCCAGTTTGGTTTCCTATCCACCAGTTGTTTTTTTCATTCTCCTTTTCTATGTAATTTAGTTTTCTGTGTGTGTGTGTGTGTGTGTGTGTGTGTGTGTGTGTGTGTGTGTGTGTGTGTGTGTGTGTGTTTTACGATTCCCTGCCTTGATCTTCTGTCTCTTTCTCTTTTAGATTTCCTGCTGTTTCCCTGTTTTTCTTTCTCTTTTGATTTCCAGCTTTGTTTCCCTGTTTTTCTTTCCCTTTCTTTTGATTTCCAGCTTTGTTTCCCTGTTTTTCTTTCTCTCCTTTGATTTCCAGCTTTGTTTCCCTGTTTTTCTTTCCCTTTCTTTTGATTTCCAGCTTTGTTTCCCTGTTTTTCTTTCTCCTTATTATTTCTTATTTATTTTTGGTCAGGCATGTTTCCTTCTCGTTCTTTTCTGCGTATTTTTTTTATTTCCTGTCTTGTTCCCTGTTCTTATTTTATTTATTTTCATTTCTTTATTTGTTTCCAGTCTCAGGTTTCTGCTTTCCCTGAGTATTTTTTTAATTTTATTTCCGAGTTTTTTGTGCGTGTATCATGTCCGCTTATTCTTTCCTTTTCCTTTCGTTTATTTATTATTTTTGTTTTAAGCGCTAAAAGAGTTGCGTAAAGAATGGTTTGTGTTTTTCCTTCTTTATACTTTTCTGCTTTTTTCTGTTTCTGCCTTTGCTTCAGAGGGAAAAAAAGTTTGATACATTTTTCCTGTCTTTCTGCCACACGCTTCTCCTTTTTTCCTTTATTTCCATTTTTCTGAAGCTGCTCTTTATTTATCTATTTATTTCCCATTCTCCTCTTTTATCTCCTCTCCTCATCCATCTCCATCTGTTCTTATTCCGACTTTCCGCCTCCTCCTCCTCCTCCTCCTCTCCCTTTCTCCCTCCATATATTCTCTCTACTTACTGGCTCTTTTCTCAATATCTCTTTAACACCGTCCAACTCCTTCCTTCATACCTTTCTACTTCTCTCTCATCATCCTTCACTTATTCTCTCCATTTTTCCTTTCTAATCTTTCTTTGCGTCGTTCTTTACCACCATACCTCCCTTGGCTCCTCCTTTTTCCTTCATTTCTCCTTCACTTCCTTCTGTATCCATCCTTGACTTCCTCCTCCCATTCCTTATCCCTCATTCACAGCCTTCTTCTTCCACCATCCTTTCCTTCCCTTACCTAAACCCACTTCGAACTGCAGCGCGAAAAGGAGTAAAAAAAAAACTTTACGATAAAACTCCTCTTCGTCTTTGGTCTCCCCAGCGTCACATCTCACAAACCATTATTAAGACTCGTAAGATGAACGTCAGGTAGATATTTAACATGTCGGAACTTTTTTCTGTCGGTATCAGTTTGCTTTTGTTGTGTGATTTGCTTGACTAATGTTTTGTAAGCGTAGCAAATGTAGGCGTGTGTTTGGTGATAATTGATATGAAGGGTTGTGATGTATTGTTGTTGTGATTGTTTGTGTGTGTGTGTGTGTGTGTGTGTGTGTGTGTGTGTGTGTGTGTGTGTGGAGGATGAGGATGGGGGTAGCATGTGTGTGTGTGTGTGTGTGTGTGTGTGTGTGTGTGTGTGTATCATAATGAGATGCCATTTGTCATTCTCTTTGTTATTGGAGGGGGCTCAGTGTGTGTGTGTGTGTGTGTGTGTGTGTGTGTGTGTGTGTGTGTGTGTGTAATAGCACTACACACACACACACACACACACACACACACACACACACACACACACAGGTCATTCAGTATGTTGATTTATTCACCACCGTAAATAAATGTGTGAGAGTGAGGAGGAAGAGTAGAAGGAGGAGGGGGAGGAGGAGGAGCAGCAGCGGAAGGAAAGGGAAGGGGAGAGTGTAAGATCCAGCTCCAATAAACCCAATGAGCGAGGTAATCTACTCGGCTAATTCCTCGGAAGAACATTTTTACAAAGTACCTCCGGCAGCACCTTATTTTTGTCCCTTTGCGGACGAACCCTTTCCCTGGGCTAAGTTAAAGAAGATAAATTGCTCAAGAGAGTACCCCTAATTTACATTGCATCCCACTTTTGGCCTAAAATAGCTGAGGGAGTCCATCTATTTAACGTAGTACCCCTTAGAACCCCTTATTTCTTAGCGGTGAGTTGATTTGCATATTTTTTTATTTTTCTCGATCCCAGCCTAAGAAAAGCAATAGGGAAAACCATTAACCGAAATACCGCCTAAAAACACTCGGTTAGTTTGCTTCAAGACACCACCCCCCTCCCCTCTCCCTCTCTCTTTTTCGGTCCAAGGGTAAAACTATATAGGACATTTACCGAAGTGCCGCCTCAAAACACCTCATTTCCGGCGGGTATTTCTCTTATCAGACGCCTCTTCCTTTCTTTCTCGGTCCAATGGCCAATAGGGAACATTTATCGAAGTACCACCTTAAAAAAAAAATTCCAGCGGCTATTTCTCTTATCAGACGCCTCTCCTATTTTCTGCCCAGGGACAAAGCAATAAAGAAGAACATTTACCGTAGTACCGCCTCAAAACACCAAATTTCCAGTGGCTATTTTGGATCTAGACACCCTCCTCTTCCTCTCTACTCAAGGGCAAAGCAAAAGAGAAGAGCATTTACCGAAGTACCGCCTCAATACACCTTATTTCTAGCCTTCATTTAGTTCGCCTCTGGACACCACGCCTCTCACAGTCCAAGGGTAGAGTAAGAGGGAACATTTACCTTAGTACCACCTGAAAACACCTAATTCCAGCATTCGGTTATTTCGTTCCCAAAATCCACGCCTCTCTCTCGCTCTTCGTCCGGGTCCAAGGGCAAAGCAAAGCCGTTTCTCTTGTTTCTCGGCTTAAAACACCCTTGGATTTTATTTCGCGGACGAAAGGACGGACCCGTCTTCCCGTTTTCCTTGAATTCTACGCAATACACTGCCGGCCCATTTTTCTCCGGGGTAAATACGAGCTGATCCCTCTTTTCTTCCCTGAAACTGTGGAGTGCCAGCAATATATCACCCGACGAGGGGAACGTGAGGGAAGAGAGAGGGGGAGGAAAAAAAAGAAGTAATTGACGAAGAAAAGGAGCACGTAGTAGACGAAGAGAAAGTGAGAGCTGAAAGAGGAGGAAGAAAAGAGGAGCTAGAAGTAATTGAAGAGGAGAACGAGCGAGTAGGATACGAAGAAAGAGTTGAGAGAGGAAGAGAAAAAAGTAATTGAATGATAAGCAAGTAGAAGACGAAGAAAAGGAACAAAATTAATATAGAAGTAGTGAAGTGAAGGAGTGAGGAAGACTATAAGAGAAGGCGAAAGCTGAGAGAGGAAGAGAAATAAAAAAAGAAGAGTAAGAGGTAGATTAGAAGAAAAGGAGGAGAAAGTAGTTAAGGAAGAGTAACAGAAAGATGAAGCATAAGGAAAGAAAAGAAATGGAAAAAGGAGAAATAAAAGTAAAAGAAGTATAAAATGTAATAGAAGAAAAGGAGATGCAAGTAATAGCAAAAGAAGAAGACGGAAAAAGGTTTGAAAATTACTATAGAAAAATAAAGAAACGAAGAAGTGAAGAAATAAAAGAAGTTAGAGAAAGAAGAAGAGCAGGAGTAGTGAGTACTTGAGGAAGACACAGGCAAAAAGAAGAAGAAAAAGAGGAAGAATTCAATTAAAGAGGACGAGATGGAGAAAGTAGAGTAAATGAAAAACAGGAGGAAGAAGAAGAAGGGGAAAAAAAGTATTGATGACAGACGAGGACGAGAAACCAAAAACAAATAGTGGAAGGAAAAGCAAATAGCCAAAAAAAGTTTGAATATGAACGAAGGAAAAGAAGAAAAAAGAAGAGAAAAAAAACGCGTACCTGAGGCAGAGATAGAGTTAAAAAAAGAGGTGAAGAGATGAAAAGCAACACAGAAAAAAAAGAAAATTGTCAACACAGAAAAAAAAGAAAATTGTTGCATTGAATAATTATAAGAAAACGAATGAAGATGAAAAGGAGGAGGAGGAGGAGGAGGAGGAGGAAGAAGAAGAGCAGAAAAATATGAAGCGGAAGCGAGAAACGCGTGGAAAAGTAAACTTGTGAAAGAGAAGAAGAAAATATAGCGACAAAAATGATTAGTTGAATTGGATGAGAGGAAGGAGAGAGAGAGAGAGAGAGAGAGAGAGAGAGAGAGAGAAACGAGGCAAAGGAGAAGAAGAAAAATTGGAGGCAGGGAAGATTGGAAAAAATAATGGAAGGCTTAGAATAAAAAAAAAACAAGACGCAACAAGAGACTTAAATTGAATCAGAGGAAGGAAAGGAATGAGGGAGAAGAGGAGGGGGAAGAGAAGGAAGAGAAGTAGAGGGAGGAAGAAGAGGAGGAGGAAGCGAAGGAGTAAATGTGGCTGTTCGCGAAATTAAAATTGGTTTACAAGAAAAGCGGTGAAAGAAATACAATGAATACGATGTAGATATTATGAGAGAGAGAGAGAGAGAGAGAGAGAGAGAGAGAGAGAGAGAGAGACCAAACCTTTCACACACACACACACACACACACACACACACACACACACACACACACACACACACACACAAACTCACCACCAAAAAAAAAAAAAAGATTCATGTCATAATTCATACCCAACAGGAATTACAACCACCACCACCCCTGCCTCCTCCTCCTCCCCCTTCTCCCCCTACCTCCCCTTGCTCCCTAACTCTCGACTCTGTAACCTGGATATATTGCCCTTATTTCCGGCTAACACAACCCCGCCGTCACACACTCGTGCTCGCCGCTGCTGCTGTGAATAAGGAAAAATAAATAATAGTAACAAGAGTAGTAATAATGATCATAATAAAAATGCCAGAAAATAGTGTCGGTAATAAATGGGTTGATGTAATATTCTTTTCTCTGGTTTTGTTTTCTGTTTATTTTTTCTTGGTTTCTTTTATAGTAAGAATGAGGACTGATGAATAAGGGGACGTGAAGGAGAGGAACCAGAGAGCAAAAAAAATAAAGAAAAGGAGAAGAGATAGGGGGAGGGAATAGGGCTCAATAGACGCTGAGGAAAAGAAGGAAAAGAGGGAAGAAAAGAAGGAAGAAAAGAGAAGACAGGCATGGAGAGAGAGGAGGAGAGGAAAAAAGTAAAAAAGAAAGGGAAGAGGAGATACATTGGTGAGGAATAGGCGTGAAGGAAGAGAGGAAGCGTAAAGAGGAAGAAGAAGAAATAGTAAAAAATCGACTGGGTAGAAGAGGAATAAGAGAAAGAGAGGAGGAGGAGGAGAAGGAAAGGAAGGAGATTATGGTTGAAGGAGGAGGAGAGAGGTGGAAGAAAAAGGAGAAAAAGTGGAGTAGAAGACAGAGGAAGAAGAAGAGAGAGGTGGCAAAGGAGATAGAGGTGGAGGAGATCATGATTGTAGAAAAAGGAGGAAGGTGATAGAAGAAGAGAGAAAAGTGGAGTAGATGATAATGAAAGAAGAGGGAGATTGGCGGAAGAAGAGGGATGGAGGAAGAGGAGGAGAAGGAGGAGGAGGAGGTAAAAGAGGAAGAGGAGACAGTAGAGAAGATAGTATATGTTGAAGAGATGAATTGGCAGACAAAACATAATAATAATAATAATAATAATAATAATAATAATAATAATAATAATAATAATAACAATGATAATAAATAATGCAAATATCTGATCATGATGAGAATAATACATGCAATCCCAGTGAATAATTTGATGTCATTATATATACATGGTGTTCATTATTCATTGTCTTGTTTTGTCTCCGGGAAATTCATTATTGAGAGCATAAGGAAGGAGTGCTGAGATAGATAGATAGATAGATAGATAGAGAAGCAAATCGTTTAAATATAGTATATAATTTATCTGGTATCTATCTATCTATTTATATCTATCTATCTTTCTCTCTCTCTCTCTCTCTCTCTCTCTCTCTCTCTCTCTCTCTCTCTCTCTCTCTCTCTCTCTCTCTCTCTCTCTCCTAATCACACTCACTCACGGACCAGATGTGTGTACGATATAACTTATTTCTCATTCGCTTCCGCAACGGACGGGATTTCATATCGTCGTTTGTCATGTGAGAGAGAGTTTTCTAATTTTGTTTAAGCATTCTTCGAAGTCTCACTCACGGAAAAGTTTCGGCAATAAATTTCACGGACAGTTTGAGGAGGAAGACTTTTTTTTTTTTAGTTCCCTCTTCCTCTTCAAGGATTATTGGGCTTCTTATGAGGAGGAAAAATAAATATATATATATGTATGCATGCGTTGATTTAGATGTTGTGTGTGAGTGAGAGAGAGAGAGAGAGAGAGAGAGAGAGAGAGAGAGAGAGAGAGAGAGAGAGAGAGAGAGACTGGAACATAGATAGATAGATAGATGGAAAGATAGATAGATTGACAGCTATAGATATAGAAAATGGAGTTGACGACATAGAACCTTCCTAACATACTTTCACAAATAACAAAGAACAATATAGAATAAATCCAACCTATTTAAAGATATAAGTAAAAAAAAACTAAAAATAGATAAACCTACAAGAACCTATACCAGCGAAAGGAAAGAGAATAAGAGAGAAAAAAGTGAGAGAGTGAAGAACAATGGTTAACTTTTGCAATAGAATGATGGACAGAGTGCGGTCGAGAGCAAGTAAAAAGTTAAGTGCAGTAACCAGGTGGAAGACAAGGGGGCAGTGCAGTTAGCAAGTTCAGGGTAATAAGAACGATGAAAAAGGAAGTCGAAGAGAGAGACAGAGAGAAGAGAGAGATAGTATAGGAGATAGTGAACGTTGGGAAGAGGAGAAAAGCAAAAAGGAAATGCAGCTAACAAGTTCAGGGTAATAAGAACGAATCGGAGAGAAGGAATTGGAATAGAGAGAGAGAGAGAGAGAGAGAGAGAGAGAGAGATAGCACAGACGAGGGGTAACGTAAAGAAATATTAGAGAATTAAAATGGAAATGCAGTGAACAGGCTCAGGGTATTAAGAACGAGTTAAAAGAAGGAAGTGGAAGATAGAGAGAGGAAATTGATAATACAAGAGAGAGAGAGCGTAAAGGAAGAAGTAGGAGAGCAAAAAGTCAAAACAGCCATCAAGTTCCCGGCATTAGTATCCATTACGACAGAGGTAGAAGTGAGTTAATGAAGCAATGAAGCAGGGAATAGGAAGGGTTGATGGGCACTTACTTAGCTGGAAAGGGTAGAAAAAAATACTTAATTGACTGGTGCTTCCCTCTGTCTCCTGTCATAAGATTGCTACGATTAACTACCCTATTCATAAGGGACGATGCACCTTGATATAACCAGTGGAATATGAAATGGAAAATGGGGAAGGAAAGGAAGGGAATGAGTGAACGTAAGAAGTATAAGGAAGCAGAAGTCAAAGCAGCTACCAAGTTCCCAGCATTCGGGTCCATTACAACAGAGGTAGAAGGGAGTTAGTGAAGCGATGAAGCGGGGAATGGTACAAGTTGATGGGCACTTAGCTGGAAAAGGGATGCCGCTGGGAGGAGGAAAATATATATACACACCTTTTTGATGTAACGCACTCTGTTTAGAAAGAAAGAAGTCTAGTGTTGAGTGGTACTTTCTTTAATCCATCTCCCGTTATAAGATTAATGGTAACTCTTATATGTGTAAGGAACGAGGTAACTTGATAAAGGGAGAGGAATATAGAAAGGGAAAAGGGTGGAACGAAAATGAAGGGAATTTGCAGAAACGAGATCATTTTTTGGACTTTGAAGATCAGGGGAATGGGGTTTGATTCTCCTACTCTTTCCCTATCTTTCTCTCTCTCTCTCTCTTTATCTATCTATCTATCTATTTACCTATATCTATCTATTATCCACAGCCATTAAGAACCTCACTCCTTTGTTTTCTCTCTTTTTGTTACTCTATCTATCTATCTATCTATTTATCTCCACCACTAACAACCTCACCCCCTTTGTTTTCCTTAAGATATACGCTGGTCTACTTATTTTTTACCCATTTTTTACTCCCTTCGTTAGGACCAACTTGACGGGCGGGCGAAAGGCGGAGGCATAAGAAGGGAGAGAAGAGGTTGTTTATTAATGCTAGCCCGGGGCGAGGGTGAGGCTGCTTGAGGGGGTGTCGGGGGCCATGTTGCTACGCCCTCTAGACGGTCAGGCCGGCTAAGAAAGGGATCAGTCAAGGGGATATAACGCGATCTCTCTCTCTCTCTCTCTCTCTCTCTCTTGCCAAAGGGGAAAAAATATACTAAGGCTCATAACTTTTTTTTCTATGTAGATGTGTATTGATTTAGTGTTCGTTTTTGTTGTTATTTTCTTTGCTCTCTTAGTAACTTTCTTCTACTCAGTGTTTTCTCTCTCACTCACTTGACAAAATGAATGCGTCACATGCTTCCCATCACATTAACTACTAAGCAATAATAAATCGTCCATGTAAATTTGAGGTTCGGGAGAGTAACTTTTCATGTATATTGGAAGCCGCCGCGTCTCTGCTGCTGCCGGGGCGTGGAGTGACAGAAGTGTTGCCAATTCGGAGAGGTCTGCCGCCTGTTGTGGTAACTCTGCTGGTTATTGGCGGTACTGGATCATTATTTACATACAAAGCGATTCCGGGGCCTCTCACACTGACTTGGTAATACTTGTGGGGCTGTCTTTGTCCTGGTGGTGGTGGTGGTGGTTGGGTTATGCATGCTCTTTGCTTCTTCTTTGGGTTGTCCTCGGAAAGCTGTCTTAAGTTTTGCGAGTGTTTCCGTGTGTGTGTGTGTGTGTGTGTGTGTGTGTGTGTGTGTTGTTCAAATCTTCCACGTAAGCTGCAATGTTTTTTTTTTCTAATAACGTAATCTTCCTCTCCCTTTTTTAACTTATATTCCCCCTTGCTTCAACTCCTTTTCCATTCATTTTTTTTTCTTGTGCGATATCTTTCTCCCTCTCTTAATCTTTTTTTTTCAATTACCCTTTTCCTATTCATCGCGTGTTTTCTTCCTCACTGGTTTTGGTCTCCTTTCCCTCTCCTCCTCTTCGTCCTTTTAGTTTCTCCACATTCTTTCCCACCCTCTGCCTTCCTAGGTATTCATCCCTCTCCTACCCTCCACTCCATTTCCATTCCTTACCCATTCACTTTCCTTTTCATTCTTTCTCGTCTTTTTCCAATGAGGTTTCTTCCCCCACACCTATCCCTCCCTATCCTCTTCACTTTCCCTTCACTCTTCCCTCTTTCCTTTTCTTCCTTCCTTTCCTTTTCTTCGTTTTCTTCTCTTTTTCCTCCTTTTCCAACACGCCCATTCCTCCCTTTCTCCTTTTCCTCCTTCTACATTCTTTTTCCCTCTCTCCATCCATTCTCTCCTTTTCTTCCTTCATTTTTTCCCTCTCTTCCCTCATGCTCCTTTCATTACCCTTTCAATTTTCCCTCTCTGCCTCCCTCTCCCTCTCCACTTTTTACCCTCTTCCTCCTCTTTCTCCTCTCCCTCTTCAGTCTTGCCTTCTCTTCCTCCCTGTCCCTCGCCCGCGGACTCTGAGACAGTTGATTGCCACTGGAATTTCGAGGGACCATTTGGGTGTCCGCGGCCTCTCCTCGGCGATGACTTTTCCCCAGTCATCCGGAGAGAAATCGAGTTTGCATCTTGAGTGGACGGATTCCTTCGATTGTGTTTTATCGATGCGCGGCGTACGAATTCCTTTTTATATTTGATTTTTGTAGAGAACGACCCATTCCCCTACTACTACTACTACTACTACTACTACTACTACTACTACTACTACGAGAACACAACCACAACAACACATTCGTAACACACTACGAATTTTCCCTCTTTTCATTTAATTTGTTGATGGTATTTTATTTTTTTAGAGAACAGTGGCTTGCCCTACTGCTACTACTACTACTACTACTACTACTACTACTACTACTACTACTACTACTACTATCCCAGACCCTATCAGCAGACCAGGAAAGAGAGGGAAAGATAGCTGGATAGATAGAAAAATAAATAAATTTCAGCTGTAGATTTTAATATACATTCCTTCCTCTTACTTTTCCTTCATCTTTCCCTTCTTCAAACCCTCTACTACTTTACCTACTCTTACTACATCTACAACAACAACAACAACCATTACCGCGAACACAACGCAACAACACACACACCCACACGCACGCAACATTTTCCTCCCTGATCTAACAACACGGGCCTCCCAAAAAGCTTGCGTCTCCACCACCGGAACACAACTAATGACTGAATTGTGCCACAGGAAACCCACTAATTACGAGAAGTCAAGGGTGGACCTCCTGCCCTACCCCACCCTCCCCCTTCCCCTCACACACGCACACCCACCCACTCTCTCCTACTCCACTTGGTCCTCCTCTGCCTTCTCCTCCTCCTCGTTCTCTCCCTCCTCCTCTTCCTCTTCCTCTTTCCTGGGTAGAAGTTGCAGGCATGAGTATTTGGGTATTGTTGGAGGAGGAGGAGGAGAAGGTTGGAGAGGTGGTTTTGCGAGTGGTTAGGATAAAGAAAAATGGGAAGGAGGAGGAGGAAAAGGAGAAGAAAGGGGATGAAGGAGGAGGAGGAGGAGGAGAAGAAGAAGAAGAAGGAGAAGGCTTTTAAAGTTGAGAAGGAAAAGTAATTGATTGTGGACTTGAGCGAAAAGGATTAGAAGAAGGAGGAGGAGGACGAGGAGGAAGAGAAGGAGAAGTGGAACTAGAAAGTATTCGACCCTAAAATCATTTCTCTAATTCCTCTTTGGCGGATTGAAACGCCTAAAAAAAGTTAACATGGTAGAATGAGCTGCTGAACGAAAGGAAATAGGAAGGCGAGGATAAAGAATAGGGAATAGGAAGAGAAGGAAGAGGATTTAGAGACAGAGAAAGAAGAAATAGGATGAGAAGAATAAGTAAGAAGGAAAGTGATAATCTATTGCTGTTATTAATTTTTCATCTTTTTATCCCATTCTTTCTATCTTTATCTCTATCTATCTGTCTACCTATATATATTTCATGGCCTGCTGATATGGGCTTGTATGGATAGTAACGACCCTGGAAATGTAACGTATTATTAATTTTAACGCAATGCTTTAGCGGGCAAACTCTTTTATGTATCACGGTAATGGCGGTGGTGGTGGTGGTGGTGAATTAATTGTGGTGATGCAGGTGTTTGGGTGTATGATTACTGTGTGTGTGTGTGTGTGTGTGTGTGTGTGTGTGTGTGTGTGTGTGTGATCAAATGTCTGCTTATGGTATTTGTCTTTTATTTATGTCTGTGTGTTTATCTGCCTGTCTGTCTGTCTTTCTGTCTGTCTCTATTTGTCTGTCCGTCTGTCTCTCCCCTCCTCATTTCCTCCCTCCCCTTCTCCTCGGAGGTATCGGCAAACCGGCTACTGCATATACAAAAAAAAAAAAATGTTGAAGTAAAATTGGCGTGTCTCGTTCGATCACATCCAAGACGGACTAAAGGGATTAAGCGACGGCTTGGTTGTGTAGTGTATTTTTAGACCGCCAGGGGCAGGGGAGGAGGGGGTGGAGGGTAGAGGGAGGGGGTGAGTGTGGAAGGTAGGGAAGGAGAGGCAGGAGGGTAGGAAAGAGGGAGGGGGTTAAGGAGAGGAAGTGAAAGGGAGGTAGGAGGTTAGGGAGAGGGGAGTGGGATAAGAGAGAGAGGAAGAGAATGAGAAATAGGAGAGGATGAGAGGGATGGAGGAAATGGAGAGAAACAGGAAGGAAGGGATGAAACAGGGATTATACGTGAATATAGACAGGGAGAGAGAGAGAGAGAGAGAGAGAGAGAGAGAGAGAGAGAGAGAGAGAGGTCAATGAGAAACACGAAGCATGCAAGTATACAGACAAGCTAGCACTCGGGTAGGAAGTTACTTAAAGGGGAAGAGAAGGGAAGGGAGGAAGGAAGGGAGGGAGGGCAACCTAACATAGAGAGGAACTTAAGACCATGACCGAAGGAAACATAAGAACATAAGGAGTCTGCAAGAGGCCAGTAGTCTCACCCAAGGCAGCTCCTGTGAACCTAACCCCACTTAACCTCACTATCAGATAAATTCATGGATAGTAAATTGAAGAGAAAAAGTAAAAAAGTAAGGGAGGGTTAAGACAGAGAGGGATAGAAAGCACCACTGAAGGGCAAAGGTAAAAGCTAAGAATAGGTCGAGGCAGCGGATGAGGGGAAACAGAGGGAGCCACTAACAAGGCAGGTGAGGCAGGTCGGTCGGTCGGTCGGTCGCCGCTACACACCCATTCCCCGAGACAAGGCCGCGTCGTGTCTCTGCGCTAACAAGGTAGTCCATCGCCTGGCTCGGAGATGCATAACGAAGCAGCTGGAGGGAGGAAGGAAGGTAGAGAGGGAAGGAGGCAGATAGCTGTAAGGGTGGTAGGAAGGAGTAAGGGAGGATAGAATAGGAGGGAAAGGGAGATACGAAGGGGTAAGGAAATGTATAGAAGGCGAAGGGAAGGGGGCTCTAGCAGTAGTAATAGTAGAGGTCAGAGAGGCATAGAGACGCAGAACGAAGTAAAGTAAGGGAAAGGAGATTGGAAGGAGCAAGGGTATGTAGACGCGGAAAGGAAAGGGGGGAAGAAAAGAGAAGGATAAAAAGATGAAAAACGGATATCAGGTGGAAAAACACTTATTTGTGACGTTACACCGCCCTTCTGGAAATACAAAAGAAGCAAGAGAAGGGGACTGGAGGGAAAACGAGGAGGAAGGAAGGAAAGAGAGAATAGAGGATGGAAAAAGGACGAAGAGGCAAAGAGGGGTGAAGGAGGCGAAGGAGCTGCAAGGGGAGGGCCATCACCTGGTCCGGGCTCGCAGGTGTTGCACAGTACGTGGCCGCCAGGGAAATTTGGAAGGAAGGCGCGATGGTGCTGTTTGGCCTTGGTTATTTTTCATTGCTTTTTCGTGTGTGTGTGTGTGTGTGTGTGTGTGTGTGTGTGTGTGTGTGTGTGTGTGTGTGTGTGTGCTTGTTTTCTGTGCTTGTAGTGGCCTTGGATGGTGTTAGGTATGCTGGGTTTGTAGGGGAGGGGTTGTAGGTGTGTGTGTGTGTGTGTTTCTCTCAATCATATTCATATTCCACCACCACCACCACCACTACTACTACTGCTAGGGAGTCTTGAAATTTATACACTGACTGCCTGTAGTTTTGTAATGGCTAGCACACGACACTGATTCTTATCGTGATCCTTCTTTCTTACCCCCAGTGCCATCCGATTCTTTATTTCCAGCAAGTGTAATGGGGTTTGTTATGTAGAGGGAGGTTTGAAAATAATAGATTGACTGACTATGGTTCTGTAAGGGGTAGCACACGACACTTCTTAACGTGATCCTTCTTTCTTACCTCAGTGGCATCCGATTCTTCATTTCCAGCAAGTGCAATGGATTTTTTATTGCGTAGGATGCTTGAAAAAGATAGATTGACTCACTATAGTTTTGTAAGGGCTACCACACGTCTCTGATTCTTTACGTGATCCTTCTTTCTTTCTTCCAGTGCCATCCGATTCCTTATTTCCAGCAAGTACAAAGGATTTTTTTTTATTGCGTAGAAGGAGGCTTGAAAAGATAGATTGTCGGACTATACTTTTCTAATGGATTACAAACGACACTTCTTAACGTGATCCTTCTTTCTCACCTCCAATGCTATTCGATTCTTTATTACCAACAAGTGTAATGGAGTTTTATTGTGTAGAGGGATGTAGCTGGGAACTGCGCCTCGCCCCGCCACCTGGCCCGGCTGTCTGTTGTCGGATGAAACGCGGCGTATCAAGAAGCGTGAATAGAACCAGAAACGAGGCAAGGACGCCCATTGTTCAAAGTGACAATGGCAATGTTAAAATTCTATAGCGGATCTGAGACGATTCCTCCTCCTCCTGCTCCTTGTCTCTTTCTCGTTCTTTTTCCTTTTCCCGCCTCTCCTTTATAACGCTTCCTCCTTTCTTAACCTTCATCCTTCTCTTCTTCTTTCTCTGCTTCTTTGTCTTCATCTTCTGTTTCTTTGGTTTCATTCTATAGCGGATCTGAGACGCTTCCTCCTACACTGCTGCTCCTCTCTTTCTCTTTTTCTTTCTTTCTCCCGCCTCTCCTTTAGTGGATTTGTTGCTCCTTCTCTCTTTCTCTTTTTCTTTCTTTCTCCCGCCTCTCCTTTAGTGGATTTGTAACGCTTCCTTCTTTCATAACCTTTGTCCTTCTCTTCTTCTTTCTCTGCTTCTTTGTCTCCGTCTTTTCTATTTCTTTGTTTTCATTCTATAGCGGATCTGAGACGCTTCCTCCTCCTCTGCTCCTTGTCTTTCTCTTTCTTTTTTCTTTCTCCCGCCTCTCCTTTAGTGTATCTGTAACGCTTCCTTCTTTCTTACCCTTCATCCCTCTGTTCTTCTTTCTGTGCTTTCTTATCTCCTTCTTTTGTTTCTTCGGTTTCATTCTGTAGCGGATCTGAGACGCTTCCTCCTCCTCAGCTCCTTCTTTCTTTCTCTTTCCTTTTTCCTCTCCCGCCTCTCCTCTAGTGGATTTGTAACGCTTCCTCCTTTCATAACCTTTGTCCTTCTCTTCTTCTTTCTCTGCTTCTTTGTCTTCATCTTCTGTTTCTTTGGTTTCATTCTATAGGGGATCTGAGACGCTTCATCTTCCTCTGCTCCTCTCTTTCTCTTTTTTTTTTCCTCTCTCGCCTCTCTTTTATAACGCTTCCTCCTTTCTTACCCTTCATCCTTCTCTTCTTCTTTCTCTACTTCTTTGTCTCCGTCTTCGTCTGTTTCTTTTGTTTTGTAGCGGATCTGAACGCTTCCTCCTCCTTCTTCCTCAAACTTCTTCCTTCTCTTCTTCTTTCTCTTTTTTATCTCCGTCTTCTTCAGTTCCTTCGGTTTGATTCTGTAGCCAATCTGAAACGCTTCCTCCTCCTCAGTTCCTTCTTTCTTTCCCTTTTTCTCTTCTTCTTCCTTCTCAACCTTCCTTACGTCTCTTTCTTTCGCCTTCTCTCTCCTCCGTCTCCTGTTTTCCTTTCTTCATCTCATGGTTTCCTTCGCTTCTACTTCCGCGCCGTTTTTTCTTACCATTTTAGTTTTATTCTGTTTTCCTCTTCCTCCTTTTCTTCTCCTTCCTTCTCTCCCTATTCTCCCCATCTACCTTCCCTTCCTTGCCTTCACATTCCCTCACCTTCCTCCTCCGCTCTGATGCTTTTCCCCTCCCTGTTCTCCCTCCCTCGCCATCTCCCTTCCCAGCACTCCACCCCCTCTTTCCCTCTCTGATGCTTCTCCCCTCCCTATGCTCCCTCCTATATCATCTCCCTTCCCTTGCTCTCACTCCCTATGCTCCCTCCCTCGCCATCTCCCTTCCCTTCCCTTCCCTTGCCCTCACGATCCCCTCCTTCTCCCGCTCTGATGCTTCTCTTCTCATAAAACTTGTAATTTGCACGTAAATTGGCTCCCGGCAAAGTATCGCTATAAAAAATGACGGGTTCCTCAGACGCTGCCCTGGCGACCACTCAGACACACGAAGCGACTCGAATGTAACCCAGATCCGATTTTCGCCTCCTTGGCACAAAAGAGGGTTGGTGAAGAAGACAATGGAACACGAAGATGAACGAATAAAGGCGAAACAAAGGGGGACTATACTATCTTTTTAGACCATGAGGTGACCAGAAGGCGACCCGAATGTAACCTAGATCCGATTTTCGCCACGTGAGCAAAAACAAAGTTGGTGACGAAGACAAAGGAAGACCGAGACGGAGAATGGATAAAAGGCAAAACAAAGGGGGACCATGCTACCTTTTTAGACCATGAGGTGACCGGAAGGCGACCCGAAAGGTGGTGACGAAGACAAGGGAACAGGGAGAAGGAGAGCGTATAAAGGACAAAGGGAGACCGACTATAGATTTATAAGAGATAGATAACACATGAATAGCATAAATGGCGACCCGAATGTAACCCAGACTCGATTTTGGCTACGTTGACAGGAGAAAAAGCTTGGTAAAGAAGACAAAGAAACCCGGAGACAAAAATTAGATAAAGGAGAGAGCAAAGGGAAGCTATACTATCTTTCTCTCTTTCTCTAGCTTCTTCCCTCTCCCCTTCACATCCCTCCCTCCGACACACCTTGGGACACGGTACAAGAAGCAAGCGTCTCGTCTCGTCTGTTGCCGCTGCCGCTTATCAAAGACTTTCCCTTTACTTATTTTGTTGTTCTGACTGGCGGCGACGGAGGCGACACCTGCTCCCCCTGTTTTCTTGTTGCCGCCCCTGCCACCATTACCGACGCTATTACTAACAAGACCTGCCTGCCGGAGCGCGACGCGGCCGTGTAAACATGAGGTATTTTTTATCTCTTGCGTCTTGAGACAGCACCGGAGAAAAAGGAGGGAGGAAGGACGCATTGTAAGGGTTATATTCTTAAACATTTTGGAACCCAAGAACATATATTTGACAAGGCTTTCATAGGAGTATTGGGCATTTCCGGGGGTAGTTTTATGACCCTGTTGGTAGTTTGACGCTTCTTCTGTGCCGTTAACCTGAAGGAACACCGAGGGACATAATCTTGAAAATATTCGGCCCCCAGAACATATATTTGACAAGGCTTTCATAGGAGTATTGGGCATTTCCGGGGGTAGTTTTATGACCCTGTTGGTAGTTTGACGCTTCTTCTGTGCCGTTAACCTGAAGGAACACTGAGGGACATAATCTTGAAATATTTCGGAGCCCAAGAACATATATTTGACAAGGCTTTCATAGGAGTATTGGGCATTTCCAGGGGTAGTTTTATGACCCTGGTGGTAGTTTGACGCTTCTTCTGTGCCGTGAACCTGAAAGAACACTCACCGGAACCCGATTGATCTCCTTTTTGGCCTTTGAAAATAGTTGATGCGAGAAGCGGAAGCGTCAGAGAATACGAACCGAAAAGCGCTCTATGCCCTCCCTGTTTTCCCTCTTTTTCCGCCTCGTCGTTTTCGAGCAACACGTGTGGGGGTCTCCGAGAACGGGCCACTTTTCTCCTTGCCGAACTTTGCGGGTACGTGTCAAAATAAATTAGAAGAGAAAACCACCGACGAGCGAGATAAGGAGGGCGGTGACGAGAGGGAAGGAAGAGGAAGAGGCGGCAAAAGAAGAACAGAAGGAAGGAAAAGAGAATTATCATTATTATTATTATTATTAGTAGTAGTGGTGGTAGTTGTGATAAAAGTTCCACAAACACACTATTCTAACCTTACATCATCATCCTCCTCCTCTTCGCCTCGTCCCACTAACCACACCAAACAGCTACCAACCATTGTCTTGAAGGGCGAGTCTCCCCTTGTGGCTGTGAACGAACTCCCAGCGAGCGCGTTTTCTCATTTAATATTCATCGCCACGCGGGTCTGGAGGCGCTAAGGGCAATTTCACCTTAAAAGTGTTTGAATATTCTGTGGTGTAGCGACCCGAAGACCCTGAGATCACGCCACCTCGAGTTAGCTTAAGGCCTGGAAGGGAATTAATAAGCTTTCTCTTAGCTAAAGGGTGTTAGGAGGGTGTGTGGTGTGTGTGTGTGTGTGAGAGAGAGAGAGAGAGAGAGAGAGAGAGAGAGAGAGAGAGAGAGAGAGAGAGACGAGCGCACGAACGAACAATACGGAATAGACAAACACCCACCAGAAAATGCAAAAGACCAGGCAATAAAGAGAGAAAAAAAGGGAAAAAAAAATACAAAAAAAAGCTAACAAGAGCCACACAGCCAGCCATCAAAAAACACCAGAAAAAACATGTAATAAAGAGAGAAAGAAAGGGAAAAACAGAGCACAAAAAAATAAGGGCTAGCAATTCAACCGTCAGAAAAAAAAACGCCAGAAAATGCAAACAAAAAAAGCAATAAAGAGAGAAAGAAAGAAAGGGGAAAAGACACAACACAAAAAACAACAAAAACAAGCCAACGAAAAAAAATAAAAACACCAGAAAAAGCTGAAAAAACGAGCGATGAGAAAAGAAAGCCGGGGAAAACACAAGAGCAAAAACGAGTTCGTCTGGCAACCATTAGCAAAACACCAAAAATAAAAATATAAGAAATAGAGGATAAAAAGAATAATAATCTGAATTAAATAAAAAAACACAAAAAAAAGGTGGATAGGGAGAGAGATGGGATGGAAGGGAGAGAAGAGTGTTAGTACGTGAATAGAAGAGAATGGAAAGATAGGATAGTGATGAAGGATTGTAGGATGTATTGTAGGATATATTGTAGGATGTTTTGGTAGTATGTAGATAGAAGTGGATGGAAGGATTGCAGGAGGATGGAAGGTGGAGCAAAAACCAAAAACAAAAACAAAATCCTACACACACACACACACACACACACACACACACACACACACACACACACACACACACACACACACACACACACACAAGGAGGAGGACAGAACAGTCTTTTCCATGAGGAGGTCAGCTGTTTCGGGGGAGGAGGATTGGGGAATAGGACAAGATGAGGACAAGGAGGAGGAAGGAGGAGGTGGGAAGGAAATGCTTTCAGTCTGACGTGGGGAAGAGGAGGAGGAGGAGAGAGTAGTTATGAGGAGGAGGTGGGGGAGGAGGATTGGGGAATAGGACAAGATGAGGAGAAGGAGGAGGAAGGAGGAGGTAGGGAAGGAAATGTCAGTCTAACGTGGGGAAGAAGAGGAGGAGGAGGAGGAGGGAGTAGGTATGAGGAGGAGGAGGTAGAATGGGGATGAGGAGGAGAAAGGAAGAGGAGGAGGAGGTAGGGATGGAAATGTCAGTCTAACGTGGGGAGGAGAAGGAGGTATGAGGAGGAGGAGGAAGAATGGGGAAGATGACAAGACAAGGATGAGGAGGAGGAGGAAGAGGTAGAAGAGGAGGAGGCGGAGGTATCGGTCTCAATACCTACCTTACGTACTCTTTTCCTCTTACTATCTATCTATCTATATCTATCTCTCTATCTATCTATTTCTTCATCACTTCACCACACTCCCTTCTTTTTTTCTTCCTTTCTCTCCTCTAACTTAATCTCCTTTTTCTCAGCCTCTCCCTTTTTCTTTTTTTCTGTGTCTTCCGGTCTTCCCATTCATCTCTCCTCTTCTTCCTCCTCCTCCTCCTCCTCCTCTTCTACCGCTTTAATTCATTACTCTTAATCCTTTCACTTCCTCTCCACAACCTCTCTTAGGCTTCCTCGGTCCCTTCCTTGTATTCCTTTCCCCTTCCTGTCCTTTCCTCCTTCCTCTCACTTTTCCTTCTTCCTTCCTTCCCTTTCATCCTCCCGTCGTCTTGCCTCTTTCTCTCCTACTCTTCCTCCTCCAGCTGCTTATTGGCTTCTGGACGGCCCTCCTCCTCCTCCTCCTCCTCCTCCTCCTCCTTTTCCTCCTCGTTCGGGTTATCTCCTTCTAGCGTGGATGTGACAGCTTGTGTTTCACTCACGAGTACAGAGTTTTAAAAGTTCATTTCTCGATACAGGGGGATGGGAAGGAGAAGGAAGAGACGGTGCATTGCAAAGGGAACGAAGAGGAGGAGGAGGAGGAGGAGATGAAAACGAAAAGTACTCACAAGAATTGGACGACTGAAATGAGATAGAGGAAAAAAAAGTGAAGGAAAGAATCATAAGAGAACTAGAATAAAAGAGGAAGAATAGGAGGAAGAAAGACAAAAAAGAGGGATGAGGAGGAGAAGGAGATGAAAGTCCACACAAAAATATGACGATGGAAATGAGAAAGAAAAGAAAAAAATAATGGAAAGAAAGGAAAATGAGAGAGCAAGAGAGGTGGAGATAAAAGTTCATAGAGAGGAAGTGGACGACGGAAATGAGAAGAAAGAAAAAAATATCAGGAAAAGAAAAGAAGAACAAGAAAAACGAGGAAAATGGCAGCAAACTGAAGAAAAAGATAAATGAAAAGACCAGAAAGAAAAAATAAAGAATAATAAGAAGAAAGTTGATCAAAGAAGAAAAAAGCGACGAAGTGAAAAGGAAGAAAAGATTAATGAAAATACCATGATAAAAAAGAAGCAGAAGAGAGAGGAAAATTAATTGAAGGAGAAAAACGAAAAAAAAAGAACACTAAAAGGAAGAGGAAAAGAACAACGATCTGAAAACATGAAAAAAAGCTAAATGAAAATACCAGAAAAGAAGAAGAGAAGAAAATCAATTAAAGGAAAAAGGGAAGCGAACAGGAGGAGGACAAAACGAACACAATAAAACATTTTAGTCCTCCCTGGAATGGCGCGGCTCAATCGAAGTGGAGTGGGCGAGGCGATGGAGACCTTTAGCATTCAAATCACTGCGAACCGGAGGAGTAGATGCGTCGAGCGGGGACTGGGTGGATAGGTACGTGTGTGTGTGTGTGTGTGTGTGTGTGTGTGTGTGTGTGTGTGTGTGTGTGTGTGTACTTCTAGCCTGGAATAGAAAGGGGAAGCTGCAAGAATGAGGAATAGGACAAGGATAGGAGAAAGGATGGAGCAAGGATGAAGATGAGGTGAAGACAGGAGGAAGGACGAGGAGGAGGGTGAAGTTAGGAGCAAGGATGAAGATGAGGGTGAAGTCAGGAGGAAGGACGAGGAGTAGGGTGAAGACAGGAGCAAGGATGAAGATGAGGGTGAAGACAGGAGGAAGGACGAGGAGGAGGGTGAAGATAGGAGCAAGGATGAAGATGAGGGTGAAGACAGGAGGAAGGACGAGGAGGAGGGTGAAGACAGGAGGAAGGACGAGGAGGAGGGTGAAGACAGGAGGAGGGTGAAGACAGGAGGAAGGACGAGGAGGAGGGTGAAGACAGGAGGAAGGACGAGGAGGAGGGTGAAGACAGGAGGAAGGACGAGGATGAGGGTGAAGACAGGAGGAAGGACGAGGATGAGGGTGAAGACAGGAGGAAGGACGAGGATGAGGGTGAAGACAGGAGGAAGGACGAAGAGGAGGGTGAAGACAGGAGGAAGGACGAGGAGGAGGGTGAAGACAGGAGGAAGGACGAGGAGGAGGGTGACGATAGGAGGAAGGACGAGGATGAGGGTGAGGACAGGAGCAAGGATGAGCAGTAGGACACTCTTGGAGATCTTATTGTTGTTTCCGTCTACACTACTTTGGCGCGGAGGAGGAGGGAGTAGTGAGGGAGGGAGCATCGTCCGGCACCAACTAACTGAACTGAATCTAAATTTACTTGTCTGACCTTACTTAACCTTACTTTATATTACCTTACCTTACTTAACTTTACCTGACCTAACAAACTAATTTATCTTACCTAAACCTTACCTTTCCTAACCTTACCTTACTTAACTTTACCTGACCTAACAAACTAATTTATCTTACCTAAACCTTACCTTTCCTAACCTTACCTTACCTTACCTTACCTGACCTTACTTAACCTTTCTCTTTACCTTACCTTACTTAACTTTACCTGACCTAACAAACTAATTTATCTTACCTAAACCTTACCTTTCCTAACTTTACCTTACCTTACCTGACCTAACTTAACCTTACCTCACTTTATCTTAGCTTACCTTACTTAACCATACCTGACCTAACAAACTAATTTATCTTACCTTACCTAAACCTTACCTTACCTAACTTTACCTTACCTTACCTTACCTAACTTAACCTTACCTTACGTTATCTTACCTTACCTTACGTTACGTTACCTGACCCAACAAACTAATTTACCTGACCTAACTTTACCTGACCTAACTTAACCTTACCTAACTTAACCTTACCTCACTTTATCTTAGCTTAACCTTACTTAACTTTACCTGACCCAAAAAACTAATTTATCTTACTTTACCTTAACTTTACCTGCCCTAACTTTACCTTACCATACGTTACCTTGTATTAACAGGGAATGGAGTATGAGAAGCGATAAGGAGGCGTGGGGGATGGTATACTGAGACAAATGGGAGCGTGTCTGAGTGTTACTGTTTGGTGTGTCGTGTAGATGTCGGGCATGTTAGCAAGGCGTGGTGGTGATGAGGATGGGGGTGGGGTGATGAGGGTGGTGCTGGTGGTGATGATAATGTTAGCAAGGCGTGGTGGTGATGAGGATGGGGGTGGGGTGATGAGGGTGGTGCTGGTGGTGATGATAATGTTGGTAGTGTTGAGATTAATCATTCTTGTGGTAGTGGTGGTGGTGGAGGTAGTGGTTGTGTGTGCTGGGCGGAAGGAGATCTAATTTAAGGAAGGAGATCAGTCTAAGTGTAATCTTTAATATAATTCATGTATTCTATCATTATTTCTTTTATCCTAACACAAAAGCAGCTTTTCACACACCTTTCCCTTTTTTCATATATATTTCTTCCATTTGCAGTTTCTTTTATTTCCTGTTTTTTGTGTAATCTTTCTTATATAATTCATGCACTCTTCATTATTATTTATATTATCCTAACACAAATGCACTTCACATGAACATTTCCCTTTTTCCATATATATTTCTTCCATATGCAGTTTCTTTTATCTCCCGTTTTTGTGTAATCTTTTTTTCTATAATTCATGTACTCTTCATTTTTATTTATTTTTATCTAACACAAACGTCAAATGCGCTTCTTCACAAAAAACGTTTATCTTTTTCACTTATATATCTTTCATATGCAGTTTTTATTTTATTTCCTGTTCTGGTGTAATCTTTCTCATGTAATTCCTGCACTCTTCGTTATTTTTTTTCCAAACACTAATGCGCTTCTTCGTCACATACACGCTTCCTTTTTTTCATATATATTTCTTACGTGCACAATTTATTTTATTTCCT
This sequence comes from Eriocheir sinensis, assembly GCF_024679095.1. NCBI lineage: Eukaryota > Metazoa > Arthropoda > Malacostraca > Decapoda > Varunidae > Eriocheir > Eriocheir sinensis. Next base: position 927,562 of record NC_066509.1, on the reverse strand, counting down.
CATACGCATAAACTCGCACACACGCTTTCATTTATTTTCTCATATATTCAACTTTATCTTTTTCGCAACACAAAAAACGTACATACATACCTTCGTCCCTCCCCGCAAAACCCACACACAACACAACACAACACAATTCACCGCATTTTCTCAACATTTGCCTTTCCTGAGCGTTGTATATATTTCTCGTATTCCATTTTCGCATGTTTTTTTTATTTTTTTTTTAATAGTAATCCTTTGTTCTTCTCACCGCAAGCCATAAAACACACTCACACACCTTCACCCCTTAAAAAACCGCAACAATGCACGCCTTCTCTTCTATATAAACCTGAATACATGCTTTCACTTATCATTATTCTTCACCCCAAGCACAAAAACGCCTTCCTCTTCCCCTCTAACTCAGCCTTCACAACTCAACCATTTTTTTCACAGCGGCTTCCCTTCCCTCTTCCCCCGCCCACCTTGTTCCTCCCTCCCTCCTTCCTTCCTTCCCCCGCATCACTTCGCGGCGAGGCAGCCATCCTTGTTCTCATAAATGCATCACGCGTCGGCTGCAATTTCACGCGAGGGGCGAGAACAATGCCCTAGACCTTCTCTCCCTGCCCATTACCTGAAGGCGAGGGCGGTGTGGGTGTGGGAAGGAGAGCGTGGGAGTGAGTGCGTGTTGGAAATGGATACAGACTGTGGCCCTATTGTATGTGTGTGAGTGTGTAGGTGTGTGTGGAAATGGATATATATGTACAGCCTGTTGCGACCTATTCTTCTTCTTTTCCCTCCTACTTTGTTTCTTTGTGTCATATCTCTGCTCTTTTTCTTGTCTTATTTTTGGTTCTCATTCTTCTAGTTCTCGGTCAAGTCCTGATTCAGCCTTTCTCGCCCTATTCTTCGATTTTTTTTTCCTCTTTGTCCCTTAATTCCTTTTCTTTGCCTCTTTTCTTTGTCTGGATTTCGTTCTTTTAATTTCTGTCTACTCCAGATTCTCCTCTTTGCCCGTCTCTTCGCTCTGTGTCCTTTTCTCATTCTCCTTTTCTACTACTGGGTTTTTTTTCCTCCTCCTCCTCCTCTTCCTCCTCCTCCTCCTTCTCATCTTCGTCCCTGTCTTGCCTTTGTTGTCATTCTATTTTGTCCTCTTCCTCCTCCTCCTCCTCCTCCTCCTTTTTCACTCCTCTTCTTTTTTCACTCCTTCGTCTCCTCCTCCTCCTCCTCCTCCTCCTCCTCCATCCTTGTCTTTGTGCACTCGTTCTTGTCCTCGTTTTCCTCCTCCTCCCCCTCCTCCTCCTCCTTCTCCTCCTCCTCCGAGTGGCCAAACCGTTCATACCACTTCCTCGGCCACAGTGATAGCGTGTGGCAGGTCGTATCTCTCCTCCTCCTCCTCCTTCTCCTCCTCCTCCTCTTCTCTTCTCTCCCTCTCACTCACATCAGCACTTCCTACCCCTCTCCTCCACTTCTCCTCCTCCTCCTCCTCCTCCTCCTCCTCCTCCAGCCTATCACTGCCTCCTTTCTCTTTCCTCCCTCCCTCCTTCCCTTCAGCCTATCATTGCCTCCTCTCTCTCTCTCTCTCTCTCTCTCTCTCTCTCTCTCTCTCTCTCTCTCTCTCTCTCTCTCTCTCTCTCTCTCTCTCTCTCTCTGTCCCTCTTTCGTCTCCTCTCACCCTATTCCTTCTTTTCTTCTCCCCTTCCTTGCACCTTTTCCTTGTTTCTCCATTTTCCTTTATGTGATTCTTTACTCCATTTTTCTTTTACTTTTCACTTTCTCCCCTTTTCATCTCTTTCCGTTCCATCTAAACCATCTCCCCTTCGTCTCCCACCTCCATTTATCTTCTCTCTGTCTCCCCTCCTCTCTTCACCTCTCAATTCCCTCCTTCCTTCCTTCCTTCCTTCCTTGCTTGCTTTTTTCCTTCCTTTATTTCTTTCAATTCTACCTCGCTTTTACTCCTCCTTTCTTTCCGAACTGCCTTCTCTCTATACTCACCCACCCAATAGCCTTCTTCCTTTCTTCCATCTCTTTCTCTCCACTTCCATCTCTCCTCTCCAAACCACCTTCTTCCCTCTCTCTACCCACCTACCTCCTCTCTCCTCATCCTCTTCTCTAAGCGTGTGCAGCTGGTAGTGGTGGTGCAGGTGGGGGTTGCAGGCATTCCCGTCTCTCCAGCTGGCACTATGGACGCCTCAATGGCACCGGGAACCACAATGGAGGCACGTAATGTTGGGTGTTATGGCGCCGGCACCCACGAAGACGGGAAGTGCCAGATTCGCCGTGGCTGCGGAGTATCGACACCCGCATGAGTAGAAGAGTCCCTTTGTGTGATTTTAAAGTCATGTGACCCTCCAAGACCCATTAGAATAAGAGTCCCCTGCCATTAAGGACACTCTTGCGCACTTATTGTAATGGGAAGAGGTAGGTAGGGGGAGGGCGGTGAAGGGAAGGAAGTAGCTGGGGTAGGGGGAGAGCGGGAGTACGGCTGGGTATGACGAAGGGTTGTGACAGTATAAGTAAACGTTATTTTTGTGAAGGGAGGGAGGTTGAAGGGCAAGGATAGGTAGAGGGAGGTCAGGGGCATAGTGAAGGGTTGTAATAGTATAAGTAAGGTGGGTTCAAGTGTGGTAGAAGCGTCTGATCCGCTGATCTTGTACCTAGAATGGGGTCTGATCCTACGTCTAATAGAGAAAAAAAAACTGATAAAAAGATCGACGGAAGGATAGATATATGAGTAGATAGACAAGCAGATAGATAGATAGGTAAAGAGATATGCAGAGTAATAGTTAAAGATAGAAAGATGTTGAGAAACAGACAGACAAATTGCGTCGATGAAAGGCAAAAGAGCAACAAGATGGACCGTCGACATGTCTGCCTGAATCCCCTCGAAGCCAAAGACTCACCCACGTCCAGCAGAGAAGACTTTTCCTTCATATTCTTTCCCTCAACCCCTTGCTCACTTCCCCTTCCCCACCCCACCCCACCCCGCCCCGCCCCGCCCCGTCCCAGCCCCGTTCCCATCTTGTCCCTACTTCATTAATATTTCGCTGCATAATGTCCCGAACTCGCCCCCTTTCCCAGCCGCTCTCTTAGGAAAGCCTCAAAGTGTTCAGACCGGGGAGGGAGAATTTATTACTGTCAAAAACGGGTCTGGGTAAGGAAGGAAGGAAGGGATGAAGGATGTATTGGCTTGTGGTTGTCTTCTCTCTCTCTCTCTCTCTCTCTCTCTCTCTCTCTCTCTCTCTCTCTCTCTCTCTCTCTCTCTCTCTCTCTCTCTCTCTCTCGCTCTCTCTCTCGTTGTCTTTTTTTTATCCATATCTTCTTTTTCTTCTTCTTTTCCTCTCCTCCTTTTCATCTTCCTTATTTCTTATTCTTTTGTTGTAGTAACTCTTTCATGCTCTTCGTATTAATTTTTCTATTCCTCTTTTTCTTTCCTCTCCTCCTCCTCCTCATCTTTCTCCTCCTCCTTTGCATCTCTATACCTTTTTGCTTATTTTTTTCTTACGTTGGTCAATCTTCTGTTCAATTTCCGCGGTCTTCTTTTGTTTCCATTTTCTCCTTCTCTCAAATTTTCTCCTTTGCTACTTTTACGGTCACTCCTTCGTTTGATTAATTAATATAACCTTTTTATTAGTACTTTCTCAAATCCCTTTTCCTTACTATTCTCTCTTTCCTTATTTAATTTGCTCATCGACTTTCTTTCCTTTCCTTTCCTTTTTTTTTATCCTGCCTCACCCTTTGTCACCCTTCCCTGTTTTCGTCTTCGCTCCTTCATCTTCTTTAACTATTCTCATAATTTTTTAACCCTCCTCTTCCTTCCCCGTCCATTTTTTTGCTCCTTTGTCTTTTGTTCCCCTTCCCTATAATTGTTTCTTGCCCACGTCCCTGCCTTGTCTCCCCTATTGTTCCCTCCGTGCTTGCCTACTTTCATCTTCGCCCCTTCTACCACCCTACCTTCCCTCCCTTCTGTCACCTTCTCATCAGTCTTGCGTCACTGCCATCCTCCCTGCACCGTGTTTTGCCCGTCCGCCCGGCCGCTGCTTCTTCTCGCCCGCCGTGCGCCTTGCAATATGTGGTCGGGCCTCGTAAAAGTCAGACGAGACCTCCACACTTTGCATAAAATCGATGTTTATGAAGCAATTACTTGACTTGATATTAATAGAGCGTCAGTCGAGAGAGGTTTAACGAGGTCATATTAACAGAGAGCACCTGCTGCATGCCGCCACGACGTCTTAGGTGTGTGGGGGGTGAGGTGGAGGAGAGAGAAAGGAGGTTGAGAAAGAAAGGAGGTTGAGGAAGGGAATGCACGGGGGATCCTCTTGTTAGGGGGATTACGTGGTGTAGAACGTTTTATAAGGTAGACGATTTTGTGTGACAGGTCGGATACTTTGAACAAAACGAAGCAACGTGTATTATATATGTAGTCTTATGTTAGGGTTAGTGATGTTTTGTGGGTATTTGAAAACGTCTGTGTGGTATCTATACTAAAAGAGGAAACCAAATCGAATGTATATTTTAGGATTTGTGTGATTGAGGTAACACACACACACACACACACACACACACACACACACACACACACACACACACACACACACACACACACACACACACACACACACACACACACACACACACACACACACACACACACACACAGAGTAGTAACCGTAATCCATTGACAAAATTCAGCACTCAGAGCCTAAAGTGGTCAATCCAGCAAAAATATTTGGATTTGGCCGTAATGGAAGTTTTGAAAGAGGACACACACACACACACACACACACACACACACACACACACACACACACACACACACACACACTCACACACAAGCTCATAAGTATTCTACGAGCGGTGTTTTTATCAGATTAAATAACAAGGGACACTGCCATAAAAGAGAGAGAAAGGCGAGAGACGAACGTATTGACTTTTTGACCCAGTTTTCCTATTCTCCTGACCCAGTCTTGCCGTTGTTTTCATCTTTTATCCGCTCCTGGAAAGTCATCCGTACAAGAGGAAATATAGTTTGGAATTCTCCGGCAAGTTTGAACGCAGTGGAGTCGTGGAAGAAAAGCTTGAGCAAGGTTGTGTGGGCTTGAGAGGAAGGGAGCGTTCAGGGAAAAAATAGGAAAGGTGGAGAGAGAGAGAGAGAGAGAGAGAGAGAGAGAGAGAGAGAGAGAGAGAGAGAGAGAGAGAGAGAGAGAGAGAGAGAGAGAGAGAGAGAGAGAGAGTGTGTGTGTAGCTTGTGATACCAAAGGGGCCCCTCATTACAGCTACTCTGAAAAGAATATTGTCAAGTAAAGCGAAGTAACAAGTTCTACGGGAGTCTCCATATATGTTTCGCTCTTTTGTGTGATTTACTGAGCCTTTCCTTGTTTGGTGGAAGGAAATTATATACAAGATTGCCCTATTAAACGTTTCCGCTTCAGTTGACACAAATGAAGTAGCGCGAAAAAGTCTACGGTATTTGCGCCCCGCGTTTCAATACCTTCAGTCGACAGATGTTGCTTACCCTGCTGTTTGATCGTGATATATTAACACCTTTGTCTGTAACTTTGAAGCTTCTTGTTAGATTTAAAGATACGAACTCTTCAGTTAGTGTGAGATCATCCAGCCGGTAGATGATCTTTTTTTTCTGGTATCGAGTTTACAGAGATACTTACCTGTCTTATATTGAAACATTGTGACAGTTTCCTATTTATTAAGAGCCTGATATAAACTATGATAATGACGTTTTACTACAACTACAAGACGCTCCTTTTCCGTACGGTCCACCTAATGGTTCCCTCGCCGTAATACATATTCGTTAAAGGACACGAGGGGAACTTTCATCTCTCTTTAACCTACGTGGAGCGTCCCGGATGCCCCAATAAGCTAACACGAGAATGGACTTGCCTCACAGATCGCTATGGAGGACATGTGACCCCGAGGACCTTAAGGAACTATCTAGGTCCTGCAGGATCCTTTAGGGTGAGCCAGAAAGGAGACGATAACTCACTAGGACAGTTACCGAAGCCATTTATCCTTCAAGCTACGAGAGAGAGAGGAAGGAAGTGGTGGCTCGTGGAAACTCGTAAGATTAGTCTCCACGAGTCGTTAGCGAGGAGACGAACTTCGAGAGGGAAAAAAAGCTGCTCTGAGGGGAAAAAGAGATAATTGAGTGACATTTTAACCTGACGAGAAGTGTTTTTTTTCTTCATATCCTGTCAGGTATCATTAATCACTGTGGAATTATGACGTGTAATTAGGGATTTTTATTTATTGGAAGACTTGAAGGGAAAAACGTACAAGGGTTAGTTTTTTTCTATATTTTTTTTACTTGGCTCATTAATCTTTTTTTACGTCAGTTTTATGTCTTTACTTAAATAAGGTTATTAGGTGAGTCCTTTAGTATTTATATTTTGCTGTCATGGTTTGTGTGTGTGTGTGTGTGTGTGTGTGTGTGTGTGTGTGTGTGTGTTGCATTATTCATGTGACTGCATTATCAGAACCGCTCCCGAATAGCCATCTCTCTGCTGGTAGATTCTTTTACTCACAAACACCCCACCACCACCACCACCATGGCAGTACTAGTAATAGCTTGTAGTTTTATCGCTGTCAACCTTCACTATTAACACCACCACTATCACCTCCACGAAAACACCGTTAACATCACCACCACCACTATTACCACCACTACCATGGCAGTAGTAGTAATAGCTTGTAGTTTTATCACTGTTAACCTTCACTAGTAACACCACCACTACCACCTCCACGAAAACACCGTTAACATCACCACCACCACCATGGCGGTAGTAGTAAAAACGTGTAGTTTTATCACTGTTAACCTTCACTAGTAACACCACCACTACCACCTCCACGAAAACACCGTTAACATCACCACCACCACCATGGCAGTAGTAGTAAAAACGTGTTGTTTTATCACTGTTAACCTTCACTAGTAACACCACCACTACCACCTCCACCAAAACACCATTAACATCACCACTACCACCCCGACACACCTCCACCTCCCTCTACCTATTTATTTCAGTATGATTTACTCCAGCTACTCTTCACCATCACCCCTAACACCATCACCACACGTCTATCACCACCACTACTATTTCTTCATTATTTCACTAATATTTCTTTCTATAACTTTTGGTCACTTCTATACGCCCATCATCACAACCATCTTCTTCGTTCACTATTATAACCTTGGTAGCACATATGACGTCACTACTTTACTATTTTCACCCCTGCTACACATCCATCACCACCTCCACCTTCCCTTTCACCACCCTGGATGCTACACACACCACACGCTACATCAACGTCCTCCTTCGCCTCTCCTTCTCTCGCCGCCTCAAACACTTCCTTTTACTATTTCCTCGGAGGGTGTTTTAGGGGCGGCGGGGCGGCAGCCTTACAGATTGGCGGGCCTCGCTTCGACACCCGCGAATACGGAAGTGAGAGTCTTGGCCAACGACGCGGAAAAATAAACTCACGCTTCTGATGTTCCTGATGAGCTGGTGAAAAAAAAAATGAGCATCGTTTGACCAATACGCGATGATTATGCGAGGCTGATAGGAGGCAATAGGAGGGGATGAAGCGTCGGTGATGGGCAATAAAAAGCGCTGATGAGCCGTTGACAGCCAGTAATGGGGAGGCGCTGGTACTGCGAGAGGACAGCCAAGCCAACGCGGAGGAAAGTTTAGGGATAGTTGATATGCATTTCTTAGCTATGCAACGGGATAGGGAAAGGATGAAAAGGTACTGATAACCAATAGATGTCTGTTGGGGACGTTGACAGGCAGTGAGAGGCGCCGATATGGAGTGAATACAGTCAATGGGAAAGCAAGTTTAGCGTCGGTTAATGTATTTTACGCTGAGGAGAGGGGAGGATGTGACGGCGCTGATAGAAAATAGATGTGTGTGATGGGGCGTTGACAGGCAGTGAGAGACGCCGATGTAGAGTGAATACAGTCTGTGGAAAGGTAAGTTTAGCGTTCCTTAATGTATTTTTACCACCAGCGGAAGGTACCGTATTCCCCCCGTCCGGTGATTCACGGGACACGGCTCGGCGGCATGATTTAGCGGCTTAGCGCGGCCCTGATTGGCTAAGACGGACGAGATTGCCGACGTCGGGGCCAATCACGGCGCGTAAGGGGATGAAGGCCCATTGTGTTTAGTCCAATCTGAGCGACACTCTGTCTTCTCCGCCGCTGATTCATGATTTCCTTCCTAAAGTCCGGCAAAATTGGCTGATTATGTCTCATTATGTACCGTTTACGCGGCCGCTTTCCGGGTAAACACGAGGCAATTTAGCGGCGGAAGTTGATTAGTTTGTGATTTTGATGGCGGCTGATGGTGATTCCCGGGAAGATTCAGGGATATTAGGAGCCGTCGGTTGGCCTAAACGACCCTCACCTCACACCCGCGCGCCGAAGGCCCACCGAAGACCCTAGCGAAGACCCCGGCCAAGACCTAGCGTCCCCGTGTCGGCCCAGGAGAGACAGCGCAAACGTCGAGTATATTACAGGCCTGCGCGGCTATAAGGGAAGGAGGGGAGCGGGGCGGAGGGACGGGAAGGGACGCTCGGTGATAAAGAGAGAAAATACGAGCGCAGAAGGCAACGCTCTCTCTCTCTCTCCCTCTTTCCTTCTCTCTCCATTCTTCCTCGGCGTTTGTTTACAGAGGTTCCAGCAGATGTTTTCTCGTCTTGTTAGTTTCTTGTTGTTCCTTACTCTTTCTCTCTTTCTCTGTTTACTTTGTTCTTCCTTCTTTCCTCTTATTTTTTTGTTTTTATTTTTTTATGCGATTTCTATGTTTCTTCCTATGAATATGAGTTTGTATAAAGCCATGAAGTGTATAGGTTCAGTTCCTTTCATCACTTATTTGTTACATATTAGGATATTCGTTGTAAGTTTACCTTTTCTCTACTTTTATCCAGGTTTTCGTGAGGGTTTTAATATTTATTCTTAGTTTATCTCCTCTCTACTTTTCTCCAAGCTTCTCTGATGACATTTTTCTTCCCGTTTTTATATATGAATTATTAAAATAAGCCCCTTAATTTTTTGTAGCTTCAGTACCTTCATCGTTTTCCACTTCTACTTTCGGGAACATTGTTTGTATGTTGAAAGGCTAGCGGGGATATGCCGGATTATTATAGGGGTCTCGCCGTGGAAACCCTAGTGGGGGAATCTCTTTGAACGACGATGAAAAGTCTGTCGTGTTCCCTGTCCGGTCGCCAAGCCACGCCGGGACTCGGGGCTGTTGGTGGCGGATCGGGATTCACCGGCGAGGAACGTTCCCGCCACACAAACGCTGCCTCTTGCCCGCCTATAAACGCTGGTCGGCAACGTTTATGACCCCAACATATCAAGGCGTGACAGCATATGCAGGGAGGGGTAGCGGGAGGGTTTGTGTGGACTGAAGGGGGAATTAAGGAGAATGAGGGGTATGAAGTGAATGTAGGGCCCTGGGTGATACGGGGTTGAGGGAGAGAGTTAAGGGAAGGGAGGGTGAGGGAGGGGAAGGGTGTGGGTGGATGGGGGAGGGGGCTGTGTGTACTGAATTGGGGGGTAGTAAGGGATATAGGAGCTTTGGATGATATGGGAATGGGGAGAGAAAGTAATGCGAAGGGGAATAGGTGCTAGGTGAGGGAGGGGAAGTGTGTGAGTGGATGGGGGGTTGTGTGTACTGAATTAAGGGGTAGTAAGAGAGAAGGAGCTTTGGATGGTATGGGAATGGGGGAGGGTAAGTAATGTGAGGAGGAATGGGGACTAGGAAAGGAAGAATAGGGGCGAGGGTGAATAAGGGGGTACTGAATTAGGGCCTGGAAAGGATGTAGATGCTGTGGAGGATATGAGAGTGGGGGAGAGTAAGTTATGTGAGCGGAGAGCAGAGACTAGGAAAGGAGAGGTAGGGCTGTGACGATGGCATAGGGTCATTGAGAGACGCATATAAGCTTCCCAGAATAGAAAAGTAACGTAGAGGCCTTAGATGATATTGAAATGAGGAGATAATGGATGATACGGGGATAGGGGAGGGATGCTTGTCGACAATAGGGGACTCGTAGAGGAAAGGAGGAAATGCTATGTCGATGGCATAGGGGTCAGTGAGAGACACATACAAACTTTCCAGAATAGAAGGATAACTTAGAGACCTTAAACGATATAGAAATGGGGGATGCGAGGTAAAAGAAAGTAAGGGCGATTAAGGGGAGAGGATGCTGTTTTGATTTGCACAAGTGCCGTAAGTTGTAAAGGAGTGCATACTGGATAACTAAGAGACCTTAAATGATATAGGAATGGGGGAGGCGAGGTAAAAGAAAGTAAGGGAATTTTAGGGGAGAGGATGCTGTTTTGATTTGCATAAGTGCCGTAAGCTGTAAAGGACTGCTTACTATATATCAATCCCCCCTTTTTAATAATCTCTTCACCCACAATACGATCATTCTTTTTCGTAGTTTTCTTCAGTCTGTCTTGAACGGGAGCAGCTTGTTACGGGAATTTATATTTTCCTTAGACACGAAAAGCATATAACTCTCATTTATTTGTATGTATCGTATTGACCATCATCTCTAATCATTAATATTAGCGATTTTTATCAATATTTCCATTAGTGATCTTTTTTCTGTATACAGGAAGGTACGGGATAGTATAGGTAGATCCATTATGGAGAGCGGGAAGGAAAAGTAAAAAGAGGAGCGAGAGAGCGAGACAGCACTGATTCGAGCCAATATTAGGATGAGAAATGTTACCTTGCCATTGTGTGCTTTCTCTGCCTCGTTGTCTTCGTCTCCACTTCCATCTCTTGCTTTGTTCTTCTCTCTCTTTTGTCTTTTTATGTCTCTGTCTGAGTGTGTAGGAGAGGTATATGTGTATGTTTGTGTGGGTGGGTGTATGTGTGTGTGTGTTTCTCTCTTTCTTCCACACACTCCGGCTCATTCTCATAACACGCTTCAATCTTCGTTACAGGTAATCAAAGGTCATTTAGATCTCGCCCAGGCTTGAATCGAGCATGGAATTCAATCTCCTTCATCCGTGATTCAGCCCACGCTAGAATCAGGCACGCTTAGACAGAGACAGGCAGACAGACAGACAGACAGAACAGACGGGGAGAGGCAGGTACACACACACACACACACACACACACACACACACACACACACACACACACACTTGTCTCTTCATCCTTCCCTTCCTTCCCTCATTCACTCTATTTGGGGAAACTAATCAGAATGAAGATATCAGTTACTAGGCGTTGTTGTCGATTGAGATAGAGCGTCTTTGTCCCTTTGATCTCTTGAATAGCGGCGAGAGGCGGGGCGCGGCGTGCGTGTGTGGGGTTCGGAAGAAAGGAATGAAGATATTTTGATTCGCTCCCCCTCCAGATAAAGCGTGTGGAAAATTGGTGCGGAAAAATACTGGTTCTGTGTGTGATTACTGGATCTGATTTGCTTATCTCCTCACGACGAGAGAGAGAGAGAGAGAGAGAGAGAGAGAGAGAGAGAGAGAGAGAGAGAGAGAGAGAAACCGGTAGCGATAGACAGGCAGGAAGTAGATACGAGATGGCGGACAAATTAACAACCAGACAGTCTTACGGATATATAGACAGATAGATACATAGGTAGATAACTAGATATGCTGACAGGGAGAGCAAGTTAATGGTAATAATCTTTTGACAAACTAAATAACAATATGCAGTGAGTGAGTCAAACATATTTACTTCAAAACGGCAGCGAAATCAAGAAATTACTAGAGGGAAACGAATATACGCCAGACTGACAGCTCAACGGTCGAACATACAGACAGACAGCGAAACGAAGGAAAGAAAGGAACACACACACGCAGCGTCTAACAGGGAGAGGGAGGAATGAGACACTTAAGACAAAGAGAATCGACTCATTTCTTCGTTACTTTTGTCCCCTCAGCAGGAAACTCGAGAACTGATGAAAGAGCGTCCCAACCGCCCGGCCGGAAGGGGACCAGACAGATGGATGACTCTGCCGGAGACGAATAGGAGACAAAAAGAATTCTAAAGTGCTTGAGACATTGAGAGCAAAGAGACAGTCAAGGATGGCGGGACTCAAAATGGCTTAAAAGAATGAAAAAATGTGTATGAGAGAGAGAGAGAGAGAGAGAGAGAGAGAGAAAAGACAGGGGTGGAGTCGCAAAGATGAAGTCAGAGTGATGGATGGAGCGCCTCTTTGCCAGCTCTATAGCAGTGACTGAATGGATGGGCCTTCACGGGCATGTGTTGGAGAGGATGAGTGATGAGCCGCGTCTCCAAGTGGCCTCGCTAAGTACGGGTTGTCGCTCACCTTGAAGCCGATAGTAGTTTATATATATATATATATATATATATATATATATATATATATATATATATATATATATATATATATATATATATATATATATATATATATATAGCTGAATAGGCGGTTCAAGGGCGAAGCAAAAGAGGTACAAAAAGGATGATATATATAAAATTCTTCCGCCACTATAACTTTTCAGGTTGTCATTCATATTGAAGCCCAAAGTATTTTTTTTTTTAATAGCGTTACGTAGAGGCAATTAAAGGGCGAAGCTAGAGGGAGTTAGAGAGATACAAAACGACCGACATATATGCAACTCCTCCGTCGGTAAAAGTATAATTCTTCAAGTTGTTACTCACCCTAATGCCGATAGTATTTTTTTTTTTGAGACAGTTCAAGGGCGAAGCAAAAAAGAGAGAGAGAGGGATACAAAAATGCCGATATATATACAATTCTTCCGTCGATATAAGTATTGTATAGTATAAAATATAAATACACTTCAAGTTTTCTCTCCCCCTAAAGCCGATGGTAGTTTTTTTTGTTTTTCAGCTAAAGACGCGGTTCAAAGGCGAAGCAAAAGAGAGAAATGCAAAAACAGAAGCTACTTTTATACGTTAAAGGAAGCAGCTCAAGGTCACAAGGCAAATGAGAAAAAAGTCCGCTAGTCACTGCACCAATATAAGAAACTATAGTACTTATCCCGCAACGAAAAGACTGGAGGAGGTTGTGAAAGAGATTGCTTACTTAGTCTGTGTTCTCGGTCCAAACTGATGAATGTTGTTTATATTGTAAGAATATTTCAAGCGTCAAATAACTTTACCGTGCAGAATAACTGGATATATTCACGTGGAAATGATTTTTTTTTTCCTCGCTTTTATATTGGCTAGATTCTTTGAGAGTATTAATTCATGTTAGCAAATATGTACTCGCCGGTGAATGCATGATGAATCTATTTACAACATTCTTTGATATCTTATTTGTATTCATCCACGACTCCCAAGACTGTTTCACTCGTCCACTACTATAATTATAATTCAATTCTTGCTAATACTTTTGTGAATAATTAAAGGTAAATACGTGAATCGCGTCTATGTACTCTCGTGTCTAGGTAAAGTGTTTGTGTCGTGTTATCATGTAGTGCTGTGAGCCGCGTCCTGCCGGCGGCCGCCCTGAGGCCCCGCGGCTGTCCTGCGCGGCTCGCCGGGGAAATCAGGAAGCGGTGTGTCCGGGGATGAATATTCAGGCCGGGGAACTCTGACGCACCGCCGCCTCCGATTTCTTTTATACCAAAGCGTGGCTCGTTTCATCATGATCAGCTTTTTTTCCGTCATTATGGGTTCACTGCAGATTTTAGGGTAATTTCAGCAACGGACACAAATAGACAGACAAATGAACAGACAACGACGAAAATATAATCAACCTCCCCTAAAAAAGAAACATGGGAAGCACAAACACTCGCAAATTTTAATAACCAACTCCTCCGTGATATAGACAGACAGACAGACGGACGAAAAAAGACGAAAACATAAGCGCCTTCCCCTAAATCAAAGGACATAAAGCGTAAGCCCTCTCAAAGGACAATAATCGACTCTTCCCTGATAAGCAAATTTACTATAACAACCGTGACTCGTCAGCTGCCTTAGGAAACTAAAAATAAATGTTACAGCACCATTTCCAACTCTTTTGAAAGGTGGATCGCCAAAGTAAATGTTGATAAAGATTCTAATATTTGACAAGTGCTCATATATATACTTAACCTAAATATCTTAGTGTTTTTCCTCTTTTAATATGCTCACAAATTTGATCATTACAACCTCAATCTCGTAGTTCTTTTTCTCCTTTGATATGCTCACAAATTTCACCATTACGACTTCAATCTCTTAATCCTTCTCCTTTAATATGTTCACAAATTTGACCATTACATCATCACTTTCCTAGTTCTTATCCCCCTTTAATATGCTTACAGATTTGACTATTATAACCTCAATGTCCTAATTCTTTTCCTCCTTTGATATGCTCGCAAATTTAACCATTACAGCCTCAATTTTCTAGTTTTTTTTCTATTTTAATATGTTCACAAATCTAACCATTACAACCTCAATGTCCTAGTTCTTTCCCTCTTTGATATCCTCACAAATTTGATCATTAGAACCTCAATGTCCTAGGCCTTTTGCTCCCTTTTAATATCCTCCCAAATTTGATCATTACATACAAAGCGGAAAGCTCCCTATAATGTTATCGTTCCCCGCATTCACGCCAGAGAGAACACCAGAAAAACGAGACAGCTACAGCCCCCATACAGTCCCTCATAGTTTTCAGGGAGGGAATTATTCCGTGTTTGTTCCGAAGTAATTTGATATCCGCGGCCGTGTTTGTAATGGTCAGACGGAAATTGATGCGGGTTTGTTTTTGTTGTGCGCGGCGGGCGGTTCGATAAATCTTCGGACTGTCGGGGCGCTGCTGAAAATGCGTGAGTGAGACAGAGAGGAGCATTTGAAACACTTTTAAGCCTCAACTACATCACATTAAGCTGATTCCCTCTCATTTCTAGAGCCAGGGAGAACATCAAGGGCTAAAAATAAGATATACAGCAGTAAGTCTCGCAATATGGTACACCGACAAAGTAAAGCATAAGAAAGTTACAAAAAAGGGAGCTTGTTTTTATGATAGAGGTGCTTTTCATACATCTTAGCTTGCACATTATTAGATAGATAAATAGATTGATAGATAAAGATAGATAAGGATACATAGATAGATAGATAGATGTATTGGCTGATTGATTAATGTAGTGACGAAAGGAAAATTATATTAATGGAGAGAGAGTGACAGACATAGATACGAGGGGCGTTCAATAAGTAATGCCCCTGACCCACTTTCGATGGCAATAGAGCAACGAAACTTGGCACATTTATTAGTCTTTCTCTACATAGGAACCACCCAGAGTTATGCATTTCTCCCATCGTTTGATGCAGCTCTGGAGACCGTTGTTGTAGAACACTCCAGGTTGGTCCTCCAACCACGACGTGACTTCAGAAATCAGGGCTGCATCATCTGGGAAACGCTTTCCTTTCAAAAACAACTTCATGGCTGGGAAGAGATGAAAGTCAGAGGGTGCAAGGTCAGGAGAGTAGGGAGGATGGGGGAGAATTTCATAGCCACACGCCCGTGCTGCTGATCTGGCGACATGCGAGTTGTGGACCGGAGCGTTGTCTTGCAGTAGGAGGATACCTTTGCTGATCTTCCCCCGCCTCTTGGTTTTGATAGCTTCTCTCAATTTCCTCAGAAGTGAAGCATAATAGGCTCCTGTAATTGTCCTTTGCCAGGAAATCTGTCATCACTACTCCGTCCTGGTCCCAGAAAACTGTGAGCATGACCTTGCCAGCGGAGGGCTGCACCCTTGCCTTCTTTGGCGGTGGTGAGTCCACGTGCTTCCACTGCATTGACTGGGCTTTTGTCTCTGGATCATAGTGATGGACCCAAGTTTCATCCTGTGTAATCAGTCTTTTGAAAAACGTTGACTCGTCTTCTCGGCACATCTCTAAACTCATCCTCGAACAATCGACGCGTTCTCGCTTCTGGAAAGGTGTGAGCAACCTGGGAATCCATCTGGCAGACACCTTATGCATATGCAAATGGTCATGAATGATAGTTTCCACAGACCCTGTACTAATCTTGACCTCTTGGGCTATTTGGCGAATAGTAATTCGCCGATCTTCCAAAATGGCAGCCTCAACTTGGCAGACAGATGCCTCATCAATGGCAGAAGGAGGGCGACCAGGTCTGGGAGCTGTTTCCACAGACTTCCGGCCATGTTTGAATTCACGATGCCAGCGTTTTACAAGGTCATATGATGGGGCATCATCACCGTAAGTTTCTTTCATTTCGTCAAACGTCTCCTGTGGTGTGCGTCCTTTCAAATACAAAAACCGGATCACTGCGCGACACTCAACAGGCTCCATTTCACACCTGACTCAGTTCAAACACCTGTAAATGAGAAACCAAAACTAGTTCAGAGCTGTAATTTGCCACATTATCCATAGAGATATAAGTCATTGCACATGCTAAATATCAGCTAGATCAGACAACTAGAAGTGGGTCAGGGGCATTACTTATTGAAAATATATACTAAAACCAATACATTAGCAGTAAGAAACAATACCAATATATTCCTCCAGTAAGGTCAGCCGGTCGATCACTCACCCAAACACACACACACACACACACACACACACACACACACACACACACACACAGTCAGTCCCGGCCAGCACAACGTAATGGTCCCCAGCGCCCAGGCAGCGGCTCCATTAGCAATTATTAAGTCTCTTTGATTCCGGCCGAAGAATTAAAGGCGCGGAATGCCCGGCGCTCCGCTCACTGCCTCTCGGGACAAAGGACTAAGTGCGCGGCCTAGGCTTTGATGGCTGACGTCGGAAATGTGATCGCCAAAGAGGGTAAAGGGAAAAAGTATTGGCTAGCAGTTTTTTCTCTTGTTTTGAGGTATTTTGCGTTTTTTTTTTTTTTATCACTTGCGGAAAATGTAGTTATTATTGAGTTGGATATTATTAAGCATGCATTATCATTCCTTCTTCTTATTATTATTGTTATTATTGTTATTATGATTATTGTTATTCCTGTTATTGTAATTATTATTGTTATTATCATTACGGTTGTTACTACTACTACTACTACTACTACTACTACTACTGCCACTACTACTACTACTACTATTACTACTACTACCACCACCACCACACACATTAACTGTTTCCCTCTATAATTTGCCTCAACGTTAAAAATATCCTATATAAAAACACACTCCTCCTCCTCCCTCCCTCCGTCCCTCACCCACTCTGTCACATGCTTGTATCTGGCTGGCTGTTGTTTTTAGGATATTGGAGCAAGTTATGTGCTGATTCGCGGGAAACTCGACGTGGCAAAGTTAGCGCACGGCTTAGGCTCACGACCTTTGTTTCCGGCGCTGACTAAAACCAATACAAATCACGCGTTACTCGCCCGTGAACTGACGATATATAGAAAGTTTCATCGCATTTGTTTGGGGATGTTTTACCGAATAGACAGACAGACAGACAAGCGAACAGACAGACAAACAGGCAGGCAGGCAGGCAGGCAATAGGAAGGCAGCTTGGTTACATAAACATACATATACAGTTAGATGCACAATTTCCCTGGTGGTGGTGGTAGTGATAGTAGTAGTAGTAATAGTAGAACTAGTAATTGTAGTAGTAACAGTAATGATGATGATAATAATAATAATAATAATAATAATAATAATAATAATAATAATAATAATAATAATGCCAGAATATGGAATCCAATGGCTGAAATCGATGACAAAGGAGGAGGAGGAGGAGGTAGGAGAAGGGGAAGGAGGAGGAGGAGGAGGAGGAGGAGGAGGAGGAGGAGGAGGAGGAGGAGGAAGAGGAGAATAGGGACGCCTTACATATGATCATTTCGAGCTGCTGCCTCCTGCCGGGGATCGATAGGAGGCATGGGGAGGCGAGGCAGGAGAAGGCGAGGCTCAGGTGAACTCACGGGAATAAAGGTTCGCGCTGATGCCTGGGATGTGGCGCGGCAAGCCCAGGTGTAGCGCCGTTGCCTGCGAGGGTAATGAGACGCTAAAAGAGAGGCCATGTTGACTGTACTGGGCTGAGTTTTTTTTATTTCCTTAACTCGCTTTCCTCTGTTACGAAGCATCGGGGTATTAGGAGTAACGTAGAGGGAGAAGAAGGGAATATCAGGGTGTCTTTTTCGTAATGATATGTGCCTGGAAAACGTTTAATAATGAGAGGTTGATGTTTTTGTACTTCTCCCTCTCCTTTCTCTTTGTTATGAAGCATCAGGGTATTAGGAGTGACGTAGAGGGAAGAGGAGGGAATATCTGGTCTTCTTCTGGTGCTGTACGTGGAAGTTTAAGAATGAGAAGAATGCTGCTTTGGCTTCTTTGTCTTTTTCTTCCTCGCCTTTCTCTTTGTTATGAAGCTTAGGGGTATTAGGAGTGACGTAGCGGGTAAGGAGGGAACTGTTGCCTTTTCCTTACGCCCTCTACCCGGAAACTGTTACTGATATATACAATGAAAAGCTGTTTGCTGTCTCTTCTTCGCCTTTTTTTGTTATTAAGCATTGGGGTTTTATATTAGGAGTAACGTAGACGGAAAGAAGGATATTTAAGTCTTCTTCCTATTGCCATGTTCCTGGAAGCTGGTAACAATAAGAGGGTGATTCTAATACACAATAAGAGGCAGGTGTTTCTCTTCTTCTTCATCTGACTTCTTTGTTGCGAATCTTTGGCAGTATTAGAAGTGACATACCCGGTAAGAAGGATATTTAAGTCTTCTTCATATTGCGATGTTCCTGACAAGATGGTAACAACGAGATGCTTATTCTAATACACAGTAAGAGGCAGGTGTTTCCTTTCTTCTTCATCTGACTTCTTTGTTGCGAATCTTTGGCAGTATTAGGAATGACGTGCCTGGAAAGAAGGATATTTCTTCTTCCTATTGCGATGTTCCTGGAAGCTGGTAACAATGAGATGCTTATTCTAATACACAGTAAGAGGCAGGTGTTTCCCTTCTTCTTCATTTGACTTCTTCTTTGGTGTGAATCGTGGCAGTATTAGGAATGACAGCGAAGAGGAGGGAATTCAAGTCTTCTTCCTTACATCCTATTCCTTGAAGCTGGCAACAACGAGAGGCTGAGACCGATACGCAGTGAGAGAGAGGATGCTGTTTCACTTCTTCTCCTTCCCGTGTTATGAAGCATCGCAGCATTAGGAGTGGCAGAGCAAAAAGAAGGGTAATCAAGCTCTGTACCTGGAACACGCTAACAACGAGAGGCTGAGACCGATACACAATGAGAGAGAGGATTATGTTTCGTCGCTTCTTCTCCGTCTCTCTTTCCTTCCCGTGTTATGAAGCATCGCAGTATTAGGAGTGGCAAAACAAAAAGAAGGTTAATCTAGTCATCTTCCTGAAACCCGCTAACGAGAGGCTGGGACCAATACATATTGAGAGAGAGGATGCTGTTTCGCCTCTCCGTTTCTCTCTCCTTCCCGTGTTATGAAGCATCCCAACATTAGGAGTGGCAGAGCAAAAAGAAGGATAATCAAGTCGTCATCCTTACGCTCTGTACCTGGAAACGCTAACAACGAGAGGCTGAGACCGATACGCAATGAAAGAGAGAGGATGCTGTTTCGTCGCTTCTTCTCCGTCTCTCTCCTTCCCGTGTTATGAAGCATCGCAGCATCAGGAGTGGCAGAGCAAGAGTTTCTGAGGCGTTCTTTTTCCTGCTTGCACTTTACCTGGAAGCTGTTGACTGAGAGGGTGATGAGAATGATGAAGATGAGGATGTGGATGGTACTGACGTGCGTTGTCTTCTCCGCTTTCCACGTTATGAAGGCGCTCGCAGTATTAGGGAAGGCGAAGTGGAGTGGTGCTTGTGTCTTTCTTACAGCCTTTAGCCCGTCTCGTCGCCTCAGTTTGCCTATTTGAAAAGACTCGTGGAAGTTCCTAGGATTTTCATCGACTTTTATGATCCTAGATTAAGCAAGGGACGAATGGTAGAGATCCAGGGGTCCTTCTCCTTGTTTACTCTCGTGTTTGGTTCTCTGTTAATCCACTTTCTACTCTTTCTACTCCGTTGGTCTACTTGGAAGCTGTTTGCTTTGATGGTCTGCCTCTTCATGGACTGTTTTATGATCCCAGATTAAGCAAGGAGCGAATGGTAGAGATCCAGGGGTCCTTTTCCTTGTTTACTCTCGTGTTTGCTTCTCTGTTAATCCACTTTCTACTCTTTCTACTCCGTTGGTCTACTAGGAAACTGTGTACTGTGATGGCCTGCCTCTAACGGTCCTCAGAAGAGACGTGCCGTGCGTTTCTCATCCCGGCGAACGTGGAGAGATAGGGAGAGAGCGAGGTAGATAGAGAGAGAATGAGAGCGCCGTCTTGCAGCCTTGCCTCATGTTCACACGGGCGGGAAATCACACGCAGGACCTTTGTGCCAAATACACCGCCTCGTCCCTGTCATGGCTCGGCCCGTCTCTCTCCCAATACCGAAATAGACTATACCTGGGCCTGGAATGTGCTCCGGCTGCCGCCCATTCAGCCTCCACGTCGTTGCCTGACACCTCTTCATTCCGGGACTTATGAACAATTAACTTGATAAAGCTAGCGTGGGACAGGCGGGAGTTTATCGGTCAGAGTCAGTGATTGATGAAGCATAGGCGAGGTCATGTGCTAGAGAGAGAGAGAGAGAGAGAGAGAGAGAGAGAGAGAGAGAGAGAGAGAGAGAGAGAGAATGGGTGAGGCGCTCGTGACGGCCTTCGTTTCTGAATGGAAGGAACACTCGTAAACAATTACCTTTCTAGATAAAACTGCTGTAGCTAAATCAAAAATATATCTACAGGTTTTGGTGATGAATTATTGACGATAGAAAGCTACTTAGTGTGTCATGGTCAGGAGAATATAGCGTTCGTTAGACCTTTCACTGTTCCTTTTTGACATTAGTATATTTCTGTCCTGTTTTTGTTCAGTAAGGGTCGTTTTAACTCGTCTGAATGTTACTTTTTTCATGTTATTCACTCCTTTCCTTCACCCTCCTTCTCCCCATCCTTTTATTTTACTCCACCTCCTTTTACTTTATTATTTTCCCTTCTCTTATAATCTTCATGCTACAGGGAAAGGGACAAGGGAGAATGCCTGTTATGGAAGG
The DNA here is from genome assembly GCF_024679095.1 of Eriocheir sinensis. Classification (NCBI taxonomy): domain Eukaryota; kingdom Metazoa; phylum Arthropoda; class Malacostraca; order Decapoda; family Varunidae; genus Eriocheir; species Eriocheir sinensis. Next base: position 906,546 of record NC_066509.1, on the reverse strand, counting down.
ATTTAAATGTTCTGTTTTTTTCATGTAATCCACTCCTTTCCTTCACCCTCCCTCTCCCCATCCTTTTCTTTTCCTCCATCTCCTCTTCCTTCTCTTTTCTTTTCCCTTCTCATACTAATCTTCATGCTACAAGGAAAGGGAACAGGGAGAATGCCTGTCATGTAGTGGTTTAAATGTTTTGTTTCTCATTCTATTCACTCATTTTCTCCTCCTCTCCCCTCATCCTCATCTCCTCCTGTCTTCTTTTCCATTCCCAGATTAATCGTCATATAACAGGAAAAGGGAGAAGGGAGAATCTGTGTACCTCTCATAGGGTCACTGGACTATTGAAGGGGAGGGAGTGTAGGGCATCTGTGGGTCATCATCAGAGAGCCGAGGGAGGGACGTGTGTGTGTGTGTGTGTGTGTGTGTGTGTGTGTGTGTGTGTGTGTGTGTGTGTGTGTGTGTGTGTGTGTGATGGACGAGACGGGGATCAGGAACACAAGCGTAAAGGGGAAGCGTAGGAGAGTGACCGTGAGGGACCTTATTCACAGTGCTGCCATTGAACTCGTCTCCTGATGGCTTGGCTAACTGGAGACTGAGATAGATAGAAATAGGAAGATAAATGGAGATATAGACAGGTAGAAAGATGGAAAATAAGAAAAAAATGACGTCGTACAAGAAAGAGAGTAAAAGAGAAATAAGAAAGTAGATAGATTGACAGATGGAGGAAAAAGAAAGAGGAAGAAGAGAAAAAGAGGGGGAAAGGGAGATATATGAATAGAAAGTTAGACAGATAAGAGAGAGAGAGAGAGAGAGAGAGAGAGAGAGAGAGATACAGTAACATGTCCGACGTTTTCTTCATATATATTTAGTTTTGTCCTCCATCAACCTCAAATAATTGCTAAAAACGTATATTCTTGAGGTATTATTATGCAAAGGCCGGAGTTACGTTGAGCTGTCTGGCCGGCCGTTCATCTCTCCCTCTCTCCTTCCCTCTCTCTCCCTCCCTTTCTCATTCCCCGTCTGGCAGGCTTGAGTAATGTCTTTGTTTTCCCGAAGCCACGCTCAAAGGGGAAGGAAAGTATTAAGACTCGTAACTATTCTCCCTCACGACCTCTCCCTCTCCCTCTCGCTTCGGCTCTTTCTCCTTCTCCCCCAATAACAGTGTCCCGGCCATTATATATTCATCGAGTCTCCTCTTTTAGTTTTATTTCACCGCGGATGTTTATTGCTCACCGTTTGTTCCCTACGCACTCACCCAGACGGACAGACATACAGACAGTCGCGAAATCTGCCTAGGTATTGGGGGTCCCTTGAAGTCCCTATTTGGTATTCTCCGACGCTTCCAACTCTCACATCAACTGTTTCAGAGGGCCATAAAGAGGATCAGTCGGGTTCTAATGAGTGTTTTTTTAGATTCATGGTACAGGAGAAGGGTCAGACTACCACCAGGGTCATCGAACTACCCAAGGAGGAGCTAGATGCGAATACTGTGTCTAAAGTGTGTGTGTTTGGGCGTGGATATGTTCAAGAATGTGGGGCTCAGTGTCCCCTCTCTCTCTCTCTCTCTCTCTCTCTCTCTCTCTCTCTCTCTCTCTCTCTCTCGCGCGCGCGCGCGCGCCCTCCCTTTCTCTCAATAGCTTCATTACACTACAAATAACAGTACAAACACAAAGTCGAATGACCACGATAAATTGCCTTTCCAATGATCAATTCCATGCGTAGTTATTTATACCGCGTCCATTACTTGTATAATTGGGGCAGGTAGACAAGAGACAGGTAGGATACACGTACAGGTAACTCGCTCACTCACTCTCACTCTCCCTACCTTTCCTCCCTTTCCCCCTATGGCTCACCTGTACGTCATTAGCCCAGGTAAACGTCAACACGATCGGCAATCAATGTCGCCCGCCTGCTGTCATTAGCGTTAGTTTGTCACCCGGGGCTCCTGGACACCTGACCGACCTGTCATTACGCGCCCGTTCACCTGAGTAATTATAGTTGATGGCTCGCATGTGTGTGTGTGTGTGTGTGTGTGTGTGTTGAAGGGAGGAAGGGAGAGGAGGTTTGGTAAAGGAGAACGTGTATTACTTTTTTTAGGGAAGTTCACGGGCATGCTATTTTCTGTTCTTTTGTGTTCAGTTACCCTCCCTGTCTGTCTGTCTGTATCTATCTATCTATATATATCTGCCCCCCCCCCCCCACACACACACACACACTTAACGATTCTCTCATCTTTTTTTTTTAATGTGCGTGTAGATAAGGACTGCTTTTTTTTTATGTTATTTTACTATTTACCTCTCACACTCGACAACGGCATAATTAACTTTCTTGTACTATAGGTCTGTGTGATTCTGCGTGTTGGGAAGGACTTTTTTTTATCTTTCGCATGTTCATTTAGTATTTACTCAAGACAACGATGACATAATTACCTTTCTTGTACTAATGGTCTAAATGTATGTGCGTGTTGAGAAGACGAGAGAGAGAAGATTGTCACTCAACGATGTCATAATTACCTTTTTTGTACTAATGGTCGGTGTGTGTGTGTGTGTGTGTGTGTGTGTGTGTGTGTGTGTTGGGAAGGCGAGAGAGAGACAGGGAAGGTTGATAAATGGTAGACTTAGGTAACCTTTCCCAGTCAACCCGTCCTGCGTGCTCCCTTCCCCTCCCTCTCCTGCAATCCTTTCATTATCTCTTATAATTGCCCTTCCTTTAACCCTTTCTCTCTTATTAACGTTCCTGGGCTACTGTGACTCAATCTTCTCCCTCCCCTTCACGTGACTCCCCTGTTCGTTCTTCTCCCTCTCTCCCACTCCCTTTTCCTCCCTCTCCTACTTCCTTTTCCTTCCTCTCTCACTCCCTTTTCCTTCTTAAACTCCTCTTATCTACCCTCTCCCACTCCCATTTCTTCCTTCCACTCCCTTTTCCTCCCTCTTGAACTCCCTTTTCCTCCCTCCCAATCCCCTTTCCTTCCTTTCCTACTCCCTTCTCTCTTTCGCCCACTTCATTTTCCTCCCTCTCTCTCTCACCTTTTGTCTCCCACTTCCCTTCCTTCCTACAGGACTTACCTATAACCTAACCTCTCTCCCTTTCTCCATACCTCACTCCCTTTCTTCCTCCTTCCCTCCTATAAATCATCATAAAAAATATGTGACAATTACTTCCACCTATTTGCGCCGCTTTCTTTTTGTTCTTTCTCATTCCCATTTATTATTTTCCTTCTTTTCGTTACTCTCAGAAATAAATCCGTCCCTCTCCTTCCTATCCTCTTCACTGTACTCCCTTTTTATTTCTTTTCCATTTGTTTCCAACTCATTCATTACTCCCTCACGCTTATAGTTTCACCCTCTCATTCCCCTACCATTATCCTCTTGTTTGTTCCTTTAGCATTTCCTTCCCATCACATCTTTACTAACGGCATTAACAAATAGACCTCACAGTAACCTAGCAACGGCACTTAGACCATTAATATTCATAGCATCAATTCATCTGTTTTTCTGTTGCCGGGAGCGCACGCTATGACTGCAAGTGTCCTCATCTCCGTCCCATTGGCCCTTAATCCCACCTCTACCAACCTGAAATATACGGTGCCAACACAGGTAAACACTATAAGCACGTAATATCTCACCGCCATGATTACCTACACACAACAGCAACACAATAAAGACTCCAGCAACGCTATACATACACACGGATAGACACATACACTTGAGGCTACTGCTGTAATAACCTTCCCCTCCCTTCTCGTTCCTTCCTACCTCCCCCTACACACACACACACACACACACCTTCCACACCCCCTCCTCTCTATACACACCCTTCCTTCGGCCCCTCCTCCCTACACCTCCTTCTCTCGCCCCCTTCCTCAACCTACACACCTACTACCCCTTCCTCCTACACACACATACTCACACACTCCTCACCCCCGCCTCCCTATACACACCCTTCCTTTGGCCCCTCCTCCCTACACTCACCCTTCCCTCGGCCCTAGAGGAACCAATGTAATAACCTTCCCCTTCCCTCATTCTTCCCTTCCTTACCTCTCTCTCTACACACACACACACACACACACATCCCTCCCTCGCCCCCTTCCCCAACCTACACACACACACATACACACACACCACCCTCTCCCCCTCCTCCTCCCCTACACACACACCCTCTCCCTCGCCCTTGTAGGAACCAGCACCGGCCGCCCCCGAGATTGCGTCATTTGCTTCAGGTAACCTTTTTCTCGCTACAGGTGAGAGGCAATTTCCTGGTGAGGCTGAAGAGACGCTCCACCGCCTCTCGTTCCTCCCTCCGTCCTTCCCTCCCTCGGTCGGTCGGTCCAGCAACGTGGACTCCGGAATTGCTAGTTTTTTGGGTGGTTGTTTTTTATTGTTATTTTTTGTTTGAGTGTCTCCCATAATTTGCACTTGGGTCCGGTTTTCTGTTTTCGTTTTTCTGTTTTGTTTGTTTATGCTTCCTGTGTTTTCGTTTTCTTTCAATCGATGCTCCAATTTTTTTCTATGGATTTTTTTTCTTCTACATCGTAACTAATGTTTTTTTGTACTGCTTTAGATTCTTTATTTTCTCATCAGGTTCATAATATTGAGTTCAAGCACATTTCTCTTTCTTATTTTCTTGTTTCCTTTCCTATATATGTTGGATCGTATTCATGTTTATGTTCATGTTGGTCAAAGATTGCAGTGTTCATCATTTATATACTTCAGCACGCAGATTCCTCTCTGTCTTCATGTATTATTCCCATTTTGACATATTTGTACTTACTCATTTATTTCTCATTTATTCATATATTCTCTCTTATGGCGGTGCTATGCTTGGTTTTATATATTTTGCATCTCTTGTCTCTAACTCTGCATGACATTTGCTTTCCTCCTTCTTTTCCTTGTGTTTCTTATACCGCCACAACTAAGTTATTTTGTTTCCTTTGAAGCTTCTCCACATGACTGCACTCTTACTATTTCTTGTCATCCTCTCTCGTTTCCTTTCTTTCTGTGCTACAATTTCACACTTAAGGTATTCCTACATTTTTTTTTTGCGCTTGCACTCAATTCCTTCTCTGTCTCAAGTCCTTTTTTTCTTTCTTCACGTATATCTCTCTTTATTCGTATTTACTTTTACCTTCATCCGTAAGACACTGCTGTTATTTTCTTTTGCTCACTTGCAGTTGCACTCTAACTTTGCACGGCATTCTATTTTCTATTTTCTTTCGTCTTTTTTTATTGATTTACTCTTGTTTTAACTTTGCTACACCCTCCTGACTAAAGTGTTCCTCTCTTTTGAAGCGTCTCCACCTCAGTACACACTACATGTTTTTTTTTCTTTTTCCTTTTATTTTCTCGCTACATACCAAACATTTGAGGTCGTACGATAATGGCGCATTCCAATACCTTCCTTTCATTATATCTTTATTTTTTTCAGCCCCACCATCACACAGAACGACTTTATTTTCTTTGGGTCTTGGGAAAGATTCCGTGTCGGTCGCAACCACTTTCTTTTATTTTTCCCTTGCTCGCTCGCTCGCTCTCTCTCACTGGAAGACGAGGTTGAGCGAATAACAAAAGGGTTACATTGGATAGCGGTAGTTTGTATGTATGAAAAAAGTGTTTGGCCCTACTATTGAATCTTCGGCGAGACCAACACAGTGTCCCTGAACGTACAGAGGCGAGTTTTCGGGCACGTATGCTGCAGAAGACGCCCCTAAGACCAGCCTTCTCTTCCCCTGCACAATACCGGGTTAGGAGATTCAATTTTTATTTATTTTCACCCACGAATGGAAACTCCTCTCGCCTCTCGGAGTAAGGGCATGACCTGGGCCAAATTACATCGTCAGGAGGGTTCAGGGTGCAGCGGGAAGTCAACTCCAGTGTGTCAGGTGAAGGGAAGGGCCAATCAGCGTGAAGGGGGCGAAGGGAGGGGTTGTTAGGGGGGAGAGGGGGTAATGGTGATGGTTGTGGAGCGTGGCGGTGATGGGGAAGGGCTGAGGAAGATGGGAAAGATGGGATGCTGCGTGTTCTTGCTCTATCGGTACGGTTTGGGGATGAAGAAGAGGGTAAGGAAGGGTATGGTGATGATTGGGATGATAAGGTGATAATAAAAAGAGAAGGGCGAAGGGAGGGGATGATAGGAAGGAAGGGTAGAGATGGTGAGGGGACAGTGAGGAAGATGATAGTGAAGGAGAGAAGATAGGTCAAGGAGAAGTAAGTAAAGATGGTGGCAGAAAAGGAAGATGGGAAGGAAGGAAGGGTGCAAAGATGGTGAGGGAATAATGAAGATGACAGTGAAAAAGGGCGAAGGGAGGTGAAGAGGAATTAAATAAAGATGGCGATAGTCAAGAAAGAATGGAGTTGATAGTCTGGGTATGGTGATGATGGTGGTGGTGGTGGTGGTGGTGGGCGTTTGGGTGTTGTTGGAAGGCGTCTCTTCGTGGTGATGAAGGAGTGGTGGGTGGGTCGGAAGTGATGGTGATGACAATGGTGGTGCTGGTAGTGATGGTGGTGGTGGTGGTGATGGTGGTGGTGGGGCTGGAAACTGATGATGATGCGGTGTAGCAGAGGACAGTGAGAGAGAGAGAGAGAGAGAGAGAGAGAGAGAGAGATGAGGGCTGGCGAGAGAGAGAGGAAGGGAGGGAGGAGACAGACGATAAATGACAATGGGAGGGAACTGGGTTAGTCTGCAGAAGAAAATAGGAGAGAGGGGGAGAGAGAGAGAGAAGAAAGAGAAAGGGAGAGAATACATGTCACACCTGTCATATCTAGAGTACCCTTAACCTAACCATAAACGCCTTTCCTTGTATTCGCGGCAATAACATTCTCGACAAATAAGAGAGTACAAGATTGAAAAGAACAGAGAGAGAGAGAGAGAGAGAGGATATTACCTAGAGTACCCTTAACCTTAACCTAACCTAACTTAACCGTAAAAGCCTTTCCTTGTATTCGCGGCAATCACATTCTCGACAAATAAGATATAGTAGAAGATTGAAAAAAAACAGAGAGAGCGAGATAGAGGGGGGACGGAATATTACCTAGTGTACCCTTAACCTAACCTTCCATAACCATAAAAAAAAAACTTTCTCTGTATTCGTGGCAATCACATACTCGACAAAGGCCAGGACGATACACTCGGGGTCTCGTCGCCTCAGTGCTGGGCCGCCGTAGTGAAACAGACCAGTGACACGCACAGCCGCGGGCACTGAGGCGGCCGCGGCGGTGGTTTGGCTGGCCTTAACAGAGTGCACGAGCAGCATTCACGGAGGGGAGACGATTACCACAACGAGCCTCGCCGTAATCGCACTTGAAGAAAAAGAAAACGTAGGGCGGACATGCAAGAAGGCGATTGTGGAAGCGGAGAATTGGTAGTCGTAAGGGAGACGGATTGCTTATTTTTCGTTCTCCGGTGACGACTCTCGGTTTTTATCACAAGGGAGTTTATTCTGAAATGCTGCGACTGTGGCTTTTGCGTGAAAATGACGCCTTTGTTCTTAAAATAGCTTGGTTGCGGGTAGTGTTAAGGTCACGGGCGGCCGCCAGGCACGAACACGACCTGCGTTTGAGGAAAGCTGAACTAGACACACACTGGACAGAAAAAAAATGTCGACCACGATATAAATAACACAAATTCACGTGAGGAAGAAAACACTGAACAAATGTTTAGGATTCTGCACTAGATTTAGAATATAAAAAATTTGAACTAGAGACATACACTGATAAAAAAAAACAATGTCGACAAGTATATCAATGACAAACCTAAAAGAGGAAGAAAATATTGAACAAACTGAAAGGATTCTGCATAAGGTTTAGATTATAAGAACTGAAAACGCACAAGAAGTCATATATCACGGCAGCCACTATAAAAAAAATTCGCCTGCACTACTAATGGGCTGGGGCCGTCCAAGAGCTCCCTCAAAAGACCCTCTCGGCGCTACAGGCAGCACCTAAAAAATGAAGCTAAATAAACAAAACTATACCGTGTGCTCATATACTGTAGGAGTAAGGCAAACCGGCAAGGAGAAAGTAGAAACAGGTAAATAATAGACGTACTGAACAGTCTTGGTAAATAAGAACTACACCACAGAATAAACGACAGATACAAAAAGCACAATACGACCAAAATATATAGAAATAAAACCCACCAAAGAATAGGAGACCGTCAAATAATGGAAACAGACTCATTTCAGAAACATAGACAGACATACAAATCTTGAGACATACGGACACAGGACACACGTACAAAAGATCACCGGGACAGACACGTACAAAAGATCACAGGGACAGACAAGGACACACAGACCCACAGACACAGGGACACAGTGTCAGGGAGAGGGTCGGCGCGTGTATCATCGACTATCCCTTCCTGAGAGACATTTGCTTTTAGGCTCCAGTAATTTTGTGTCGTGTCTGCCCCCTTGAGCCTCCAGCCTTCCTTGAGACGTCTTCATATCCTCCGTTTTGACGTTTTAATTACTTGGCCTCGGCGGCGGAAGGGTCCTGAAGGTGACCTAGATAGTCCCCCGCCGCTTGAACCTTTCTGCCTTCCTGCCTTCCTTCAGTTCCCTCTTTGCTCCTTCCTTCTTTCCTTCCTTTCTTCAATTGTCTCTCGCTCCTTCATTCTTTCTCTTTTCTTTCTTCAATATTTTTCTTCTTCGTTTGAATCTTTCTTACTTCAGCTCTCTCTCTCTTTTCCTTCTTGCTTTCTTTCTTCATTTCTCTTCCTCCCTTGCTTCCTTTCTTAACTTCTAAATATTTCTCGTTCGCTTAACCTTCCTTCAGCTCTCTCTCTTTTCCATCTTGCTTCCTTTCTTTAATTCTCTTCCTCCCTTGCTTCCTTTCTTTCTTTCCTTCCTTCTAAATATTTCTCCTTCGTTTAAACCCTCCTTCTCTCTCTCTCTCTCTCTCTCTCTCTCTCTCTCTCTCTCTCTCTCTCTCTCTCTCTCTCTCTCTCTCTCTCTCTCTCTCTCTCTCTCTCTCTCTCTCTCTCTCTCTCCGTTGCTTCCTTCCTTCCCTCTTTCCTTTTTTCTGTATATTTCTTCTTCGTTTAAACCTTCCTTCCTTCAGTTCTTTCTCCCTTGCTTCCTTTTTTTCCTTCTTTCCGTATATTTCTCTTTCGCTTTAACCTCCCTTCATTCCTTCACTTATCTCTTGCCTCCTCCCTCTCTTCCTTCCTTCCCTCCTTCCTCCTGTCTTTCATAATTCCTTCCTCCGCCTCACGATGAGGAAGTCCTCGGCCTCGGTTTAGTGATTACAAAGCAAACAAAATATATTAAAAAAAACTCGCCTTCTTGAATCGGATTATCCTGAGAACTAAGTCTTCAATCCCTTACGCATTGCAGTTAATCCTCCTCCAGCCCAGACCCGCCCACCCAACCCTCTTTATTCTCTCTCTCTCTCTCTCTCTCTCTCTCTCTCTCTCTCTCTCTCTCTCTCTCTCTCTCTCTCTCTCTCTCTCTCTCTCTCTCTCTCTCTCTCTCTCTCTCTCTCTCTCTCTCTCTCTCTCTCTTTGTCTATATACCCATCAATCTACTTATCTATTTACCCATCAATCTGTATCTATCGCTGAATGCATCCCATTTGACAGTTGTGGACAGGCAGGTGTCAGTGTGTCTTTTTTTTTTTTTTAACAGCTAAGGAGACAGCTCAAGGGCGCAAAGAAAAAAAAGAAAAAAAGGCCCGCTACTCACTGCTCCCGAACAGAGGTTAAAGGAGTGTCCAAAATCGCCCAGCACATACATTTCACAAGGCTTTCGTAGGATCTGTAGTGAGCATTTCCAGGGTTAGTTTTATGGCCCTGATGGTAGTAGGACAAAGTTTCTGCGCCATGAACGTAAAGAAACACTCATAGGGGCGCGTTTAACTACTTTTTTGGTATTTGGAAGTGGTTGATGTAAGAGAAGGATGCATCTAAGAACACTGTATTTCATTGACGAGCACTGTATTTCAAAGGCGAGCACTGTATTTCACTGACGAGCACTGTATTTCACTGATAAGCAATATTTCAATGGCGAGCACTGTATTTCACTGATAAGCACTATATTTCAATGGCGAGCACTGTATTTCACTGATAAGCACTATATTTCAATGGCGAGCACTGTATGTCAATGGCGAGCACTGTATTTCAATGACGTGCATTGTATTTCAATGACGTGCATTGTATTTCAATGACGTGCATTGTATTTCAATGACGTGCACTGTATTTCAATGACGTGCACTGTATTTCAATGACGTGCACTGTATTTCAATGACGTGCATTGTATTTCAATGACGTGCACTGTATTTCAATGACGTGCATTGTATTTCAATGACGTGCATTGTATTTCAATGACGTGCACTGTATTTCAATGACGTGCACTGTATTTCAATGACGTGCATTGTATTTCAATGACGTGCACTGTATTTCAATGACGTGCATTGTATTTCAATGACGTGCACTGTATTTCAATGACGTGCACTGTATTTCAATGACGTGCATTGTATTTCAATGACGTGCATTGTATTTCAATGGCGAGCACTGTATTTCAATGACGAGCACTGTATTTCAATGACGTGCATTGTATTTCAATGACGTGCACTGTATTTCAATGACGTGCACTGTATTTCAAAGGCGAGCACTGTATTTCAATGACGTGCACTGTATTTCAAAGGCGAGCACTGTATTTCAATGACGTGCACTGTATTTCAAAGGCGAGCACTGTATTTCAATGACGAGCACTGTATTTCACTGATAAGCACTGTATTTCAATGACGAGCACTGTATTTCACTGATAAGCACTATTTCAATGACGTGCACTGTATTTCAATGACGAGCACTGTATTTCACTGATAAGCACTGTATTTCAATGACGAGCACTGTATTTCACTGATAAGCACTGTATTTCAATGACGAGCACTGTATTTCACTGATAAGCACTGTACTTCAATGGCAAGCACTGTATGTCTTCATTAATTTGCCTATCCGTGTGTTGTGAGCGTATTTCGCGTCCGACTTTGTGATTTGTGCCTCTGCTACAAGCTTTTCCTTCCTGTGCCGTTCCCTTGAGATCAATTAAAACACAGTAAGTACGTATGCCTCACCCTGTGCCCTCTTTTACACACACACACACACACACACACACACACACACACACACACGATGATAATGACAGACACGAGGAATAGCGACCTTGGCCTCTTCTTACCCCCTCCTCCTCCTCCTCCACTTTCTCTTCTCTTATCCTCCTCCTCCTCCTCCTCCTCCTCCTCTCAAGGGAAATTAAGTCCGATCCCTTCTTTCCTTCTCCCAAACCCCTCCTGTCAGTCAGTCTTCGGAGGGATGGAGATAAAAATATCCAAACACCTCATTAGGGCAATAGGGCAAAAAATGTTATTCGCGGCCCTTTTTCCTGTCCATCTTAATTCCGGGAAATCACCGGGACACCTAAAAATCTGTTAAGCGCAAGGAAGTGAAGGAAAAGAGGAAGGAAGTTTGAGTTTTTTATTCCGTCTCCGTTTTTCCTTTTACTTGTCACTTTAATCCTCTCTTTCTGTCTATCTATCTATCTATGTCCATCTATCGTGTGTAAGAGAGATTTGGGAACTGGATAAAGGAGGAGGAAGATTAAGGAGTAAATGAGGAAGTGGAAAGAGAGAAAGGAGTGCTGTTATGCAAGAGAGAGAGAGAGAGAGAGAGAGAGAGAGAGAGCGAGAGCGAGAGAGAGAGAGCGAGAGAGAGAGAGAGAGAGAGAGAGAGCAAAAAAGGAATAACGTTGATCTGTGCAAAGGCTGTGTGTGGATTATTTGTTTCCGGCCTCTGTGTGTGTGTGTGTGTGTGTGTGTGTGTGTGTGTGTGTGTGTGTGTGTGTGTGTGTGTGTGTGTGTGTGTGTGTGTGTGTGTGTGTGTGTGTGTGCTGGAGTGCATTCAAATACTTTATACACAGGGAGAGAGTTTGATGTATGCCGTTCTCATTCGAAGCCTTTGATGTGAAATGCTAAAGTATTCGTTTTCCTGTTTGAATCACAAAAATGCACTCGTGTTCTATAAAGCCTTTCCGGAACAAATAACGCGCCGGAAGTATATATAAAAAAGAGGGTTCATGATGGGCTCCGATATGCCTAAACCTACTCAATATATTTTTTTTAAGTGTTGCCTATAGCGTTGGTAGGATATCATGAGGGACCTCTTAGATATCCCCAGACCGTTTGTGGCGCAGGTGAATTTTATTTAAAGTGGTTGCCGTGATGTGTGACTTGCTTGGCCCATGCTGCCCCCCGGTGCTCCACTTGAACGACGTCGCTGAAGTTAGGGTTGATTAAAGATCCGTGTAGCATGTGGGTAATCTTCTGACACTCGGCGATTGCTTGAAAAATCAGCGTCTCTGCCTTTCGGTTTTTTTTCCGCATGTCTTGCTTTCCATAACTTTAGAGAGAGTTTGATATAAAAACGTACCTATTCTAGTATCATCTGTAGAGTCTATCCATTCTACTAGTATGTGTTAAATGTACCCATTCTAATGCTATCTTTAAAACGCACCCATTGTATTATCACATTCAGAGTGCACCAATTTTAGTATCATCTGTAAAACGTACCCAATCTAGCATCCTCTGTAACCCCTCACCCCCCACCCCTCCTAAAGAAAATGCCAGGCGTTCCAAATAAAAAAATATATATATATATAAAAAATAAACATGTAAATTCAGACCCCATTAATAACACATGACTAACACAGGTCATTAAGGTACTGCCATTATGCTCATTACACGTGAACATTTGCCCTTTTGGCCCTCGCAATCGTAACTTTTGCTGCTACTGTTAATGGCCCCATATTGGCCTAATGGTCCCCGCGGCCTTTGGTGGTGTGAGCCGAAAAGTTAGCGTCGGTAATGAGTGTCAATATCCGAGTGTGTTTGTCTTTGTTATTTTGGAGTGATAGGGACGATATGTTTTACCCTCACTACTACTATTACTGCTGCTGCTGCTACTACTACTACTACTACTACTACTACTACTACTACTACTACTACCACCACCATAAGCAAAAATGACTTCCTTGCTCTTACATAATTTACTTTCCTCAGTCATCACTTTTTCTTCTCTTCCCTTCTCCTCTTTCTTCTTCTCGTTCTCGTCCTAGTTCTTCTTGTCCTCGTCCTCTTCCTCTTCCTCCTCTCCTTCCTCCTCCTCTTCCTCCATCAGTCAGTCACCGTGGCGTCACAGTTCCAGACCCAAAAAACGCAATAACAAAAGAGAGCTAGAAAATTCGTGTCACTGTCCACTAATTTTCACTGTCTTGCGCGTAAATTACTCCCCGAGGCTCGTTAACACCTGGGTCACACCTCACCTGGCGACAGATGTGTACCGGGCAGGTGTGTGTTTGCGGGTGAAATACTTCGGTAATTACCCGCGCGCCGCCCTCTAATATATACCCCCGCGCCTGACACCCGCAGAGAAATATTTCGGCGATAACGTAGTGTGATTACATCTCTGGAGGCCGTGTCAGTGCGCCGGGAATAATGAGGCGGAGCAGCGGCGGGGAAGGGTAGGAAGGAAGGAAGGGCTGTCTGGGGGGTTCGCTCTGCTCTCCGACCTCGTAAGTGTCTGGCTCGATCTGTGACTGACTGGCTGACTGGCTGAGTGTGTGGCTGACTGGATGAATAAATAAGAGGAACAGTAAATAAAGGAAGGGAAGGAAGGGCTGTCTGGGGGGGTTGTTCTGCTCTCCCGACATCGTGTATGTGTCTGGCGCGATCTCTCTGGCTGACTGACTGAGTGACTGGTTGGTTTAATAAATAAGGGAAGGGTTTAGGGCTGTCTGAGGGGCGTTGGCAGGAGGGTTGTTTTGCTCTCCGACCTTGTATATGCATCTGGCTTGATCTCTGACTGACTGGCTGGCTGGCTGGTTAAATTATTATGACGAACGGTATTTTTTTTCGTCTAGTTGTTAGTCTGGCTAGTCGACTGACTTTCTGAATGGGTGTTTGTCGTGCTCTGTGATGTTTTTTTGCGTCTATCTGTCTGGCTGTCTGGATGGATGGATGGTTGGTTAAGTAAATAGGAGGAGCGGTCTGTATTTTTCTGGTTGGCCTGTCTAGCCAGCTGATTGCGTGTGTGTGGATGGGTGTTTGTTTTGCTGTGTGCTTTCTGCGTCTCTGTCTCGGTCTAGTTGAAATAAAAATAAGGTTGATTGAATAAATAAAAGAGGAATGGTTATTTATTTGTCCCTAACTGCTAGCCTGTCTTGCCGGCTGATTGTGTGTGTGTGTGTAGATGGGTTTTTGTTTTCCTGTGTTTTTTTTCTGCGTCTCTGTTGGTCTTTGTCTTTCTGTCTCTCTGTGTGTCTGGGCCAAAGAAAAATAAGGTGAGGAACGGTTTGGCTTTATGTTTTTTGTCTCATACTGGCTAGCCGGGTGACTGTCTGAATGGGTAAATGTCTCACTCTTTGTTCTATTTCTGCGTCTATATGTCTGTCTGGCAGGCTGGGGAAGTGAATTAGGGTAGGAACAGTCATTTTCTGTATCTAGCTTGCCATTTTGTTTGAACGCACGACTATATTTCTTGTGTGTATCTTTCTGTCTGCCTGTGTCTGTCTGTGTCTGTCTGGGGAAGTAAATAAGGGTAGGAACAGTCTTTTCTGTCTATCTAGCTTGCCATTTTGTTTGAACGCACGAATGTATGTCTTGAGTGTATCTATCTGTCTGCCTGTGTCTGTCTGTCTGTCTGTCTGGGGAAGTGAATTAGGGTAGGAACAGTCTTTTTCTGTCTATCTAGCTTTCCAATTTGTTTGAACGCACGAATATACATGTCTTGAGTGTATCTATCTGTCTGCCTGTGTCTGTCTGTCTGTCTCTGTCTGGTTAACAGAAAAAAAATAGGTGAGGAACGGTGTTATTTTATATTTCACACTCACTGACTCTGATCTTTTTTGTCTCGGTCTGCCTGTCTGTCTGTCTGGCTGGCTGGCTGGTTAAATAAATAGAACGAGAAAATGTCCGCCTCTGTCTATTTGTCAGTCTCGTTACCCGGTTGGCTGTGTGAATGGATGTTTGTCTTGCAGTATTTTTTTATCTGTCTGTTTGGCTGTTTGTCTGTCTGTCTGTGCGTCTGTCTGGCTTTCACTCTCACTACCAGAACTCTTCATTGTATCATTTTGTTCGTTTATTAGGCTCAGTTACCTAAAATCGGCTTCCTGTTTTCAATGTTCAATGGTTATCTGTGTATGTCCCTGTGGGTTTGCTCCGCTGTTTGGTCGTCTGTCTGGATGGCTGACTGTATGGCTTTCAATATCACTATCAGAAATTGTCAGTGTATCATAATGTTACTGCTCCTTGGGCTCAGGTATCTACAATTGGCTTCCTGTTTTCATCAATGGTTATCTGTGTCAATGCATGTTTGTTTCGCTTTATTAAAAATGTCTACGTGTGTTTCGCTCTATCAGAAAATTATCACTCATTATTTTATGGTTTATTAGGATTACTTACCCTCATTTAGCTTCCTGTACCTATTAATGGATATTTGTGTATGTTCATTTCGCTCTATCAAAAATGTCTACATATGTTTGTTTCGCTCTTTCAGGAATTATCACAAACATTATTTTATTGTTTATTAGAATCACTTACCCTCACTCGGCTTCCCCCTTTCATCATTGGGTATCTGTGTATGCCTAGGTGTGTTTGCTGCGCTGTTTGGGTGAGGCTCGAGGTTGTGTGTCCGGTAATGCGTCTGGCTTATGGGTCTATTGCCTTGCCATACGTGTGAGTGCTTGTTGATGCTGTCCACTGCTCTACCTGACGTGTGTGTGTGTGTGTGTGTGTGTGTGTGTTTGCTCATTGGACCGTGTGTGTGCTTCAAAGTCGCTGTCTGTGTGTTTGTTACTGATTATCCCGGGATTGTGGTCCGTTCTCTCTCTCTCTCTCTCTCTCTCTCTCTCTCTCTCTCACACACACACAGAGAGAGAGAGAGAGAGAGAGAGAGAGAGAGAGAGAGAGAGAGAGAGAGAGAGAGAGAGAGAGAGAGAGAGAGAGACTAACCAACTCACCACCCACATTTTAGTATTTTTTTTGTGAGCTGAAAAAGGTAACATTTATCTTTTATTATTTTTTGCGCCTGGTATTACCGTGAGCCTCGTAATGCTTCATGCAGCAATGCGGGTGAATGTTCTCTCTCGCTCACCTGGTTAGGATAATATATTGGAGAGAGAGAGAGAGAGAGAGAGAGAGAGAGAGAGAGAGAGAGAGAGAGAGAGAGAGAGAGAGAGAGAGAGAGAGAGATGGGTAGAGATATAGGCGTTGAAATAGAGATGATGGAGCTTGAATGGATGGAGTGAAGACAAGTTTAAGGAAAAGAATTAAGACTCCTACCATATCTTTTTTCTTCCTCCTCCTCCTCCTCCTCCTCCTCCTCCTCAGTACCATCACCATCATCCTTCACCTCCACCTTCTAAAGCAGTCAGTCCCTTAATAACTTTTCTGTTGCCTGCTCTTCCTTATTCCCGTGATGCTTCTTCGTCCCAACTCCATCTCAATTTTCAGTCATCATCATCATCATCATCATCATCATCATTATTATCATCGTTGCATAAAAAGGATAAAACGTTTCCAACTCTGCAAAAATAGTTTCAAACATTGATTTTTATTTATTTATTTAATTTTTTTTTTTTATGAATGTGTGTATTTCATGATTTCAAAAAAATATACTTACATTTTAGCGGAATTATATAGCTTTGAGAGAGAGAGAGAGAGAGAGAGAGAGAGAGAGAGAATATGTGTGAGTGTGTGTGTGTGTGTGTGTGTGTGTGTGTGTTAACAGTATTCAGAAATATACGAACATTTTAGCCTTTTCATGAACTTGTGAGTGTTTTTGTGTGTAAGAGGTGGGGGGGGGGGTTATGTGTGAGTGTGTGTGAGTGTTTGAGTGTGTGTATGTGTGTGTGTGTTTGTCGGCAGAATGCTTGCATTGTTTAAGTTAGACAATATCCATTGGCTTTATTTTATTTTTGTAGCAATTGATGAAATGCTCGATTGTATCAGCTCGGAATTGACTAAAAATTTTGGGAAAGTTTTCGCTGCTGAGTCATATATATGTATCCTCTCTCTCTCTCTCTCTCTCTCTCTCTCTCTCTCTCTCTCTCTGATGAAGTGGAGTGAAAATTTTCCTCCACCATTTTTTGTAATTGCACTTCATTTTTTCCCTCCCGCGCTGCTCCCTCTTCGCACAATTTGCATTCGATGTGTTAGTTTTACATAGAATTCCATCGGGGACGCAAAAAAATGGGTCAATCATGTTTTCGTTTACACGTTTACCGTTGAACATGTAAAGTTAGCGAGCGTACAGCAAAACTCTCCTACTTCCACCTCTCTTTTTCTCTCTCCGCTCGCTGAAAGCTTCGAAAAGTGAACGATGAACAGAACCCGGATTGCATGTTTCTGCTGTTCATTGTCATAGATCGCTATATAGACGTAAGGCAGAGAAGACATTGCATATCTACGTCTGACTAGTGTTTCGGTACCATGTAATCCAGTACGGTCTCTTGCATTTTGGGACCCCTGGGCGACTAAACCGGCTCCCCTATCCCCTAGCCCTTTTTCTCCTCTTTTCTCATCGCTTTCGCTTTTTCTCTTTCTCGGCGTCTTACGTGTTTGTGGGTTGCTGAACAGGCATCGTATAGTGTCTGCATTCCATCCTTTCTAACTGTTTGTCTCATAATGATCCTAATATAACAGTCCTACAATACCACTCGTCCTCCACCCCAAATCCCTCTTTCCAATACCTCTTTGTAGCCTCTCTTCAGCCTCCCAAAAGCCTGTCTGTGTGTGCTCTTCATCGCCTCTGACCACGAGATAGACGTAAGCCATAAGAAAGACCGCACACATTACACTCCCACAGAACCGTTCCCGTCCCTCTTTACTCTCCATCTCTCCATCCTCTCCGCACCTTCCCCTCAGCCTTCCACGACGAACACACTCACAAGGTCACCAAACGACTACAAAACCTCCCTCCAAACTGCCTCTCCAGCTCGTAAACCTTTATAGAGAGGCCGCCAATCGTCCGACCCTCCCTTTAACACCCTTCTCCCCTCCTTGGCGGCTGAGATTTATCGATTCCTCTACAGATTTCTGGCCATTCACACCGCCAATCGTAGGTTTAGATTCCCTTTAACTACTTTTCGCCTTGCTACTGAGAGGCTTGGAGACACAGGAGAGAAATAGAAGTTTGTTGAATTGAGAAGTGAACAAATACTTCTAATATTGTTTTTAAGCTTGTAGTATTTATCTCAGGTTCAAGAAATAAATACCCACATTAACAAAAAGCTTGCCCAGTGCCAGACTAGATTATTTTTCCAATACTAGATTTATGTTAGATTTTTAACTTTTATTTTGTTTCCCGTCGATATTAAAAGTTATTTAGTGCTGAATTGCCTTATAGTAAGCTCACGGAATATGTTTTTTGATCATATATATAAAGAAAAATGGAAAGCTTCATGCCTCCCTCAGCTCGCTATCTACACATACCATTGACGAAGCCGGTACTAGAATACTTTCGTTGTTTTCATACTAAATCTAAATCCACAAAAGAAGAACATGCTCGTTGATATAGGTGATAAAAGAAAGCTCCCTCCCTTCCTTCTCCCTCCCTCTCTCCTCACGCGCGCTACTTTTTCTCTGGCGTTTCTGTAAATATAGAAACGGGAAAGCCAGCGAAGAGGAGCAAAGTGTAAATTGGGTTCACCAGGAATATACGAGGGAAAAATGTTTCGTAGTCTGTAGGTATTGATTTTTTTTTCCTGCCGAATTGAATCTTTGAGTAGAAAATTGTGCGTGAAATTCCTCTTTTTATTTATAAGTTTTTCGGTATAAATCCGGAAGGGAGAGAGGAAGGGAGAGGGGGGTAGGGAGAGAAGAAGGGAAAAGAGTGTGTAAGAGAGGGAGGGAGAGTTCTCAAGAGTTGAATAGAGAGAGAGAAAAGGGAAGAGAAAGGGTGAGAAACAGAGAGAGAGAGAGAGAGAGAGAGAGAGAGAGAGAGAGAGAGAGAGACTTCCCGAATGAATAATACATGTTCATCTGATTATTAAGTTACGAGAGGATTATGAATGCAGTAATGGATTCCACGAAAACATTAACGAAGCGACGCAAATCAAACTAAAAAAATTATATCCCTTCAAAGAGAGAGAGATGAAAAATATATATATGTAAATAAGTGATATAGACAGTCTGATTGAAGAATGGATTGATTAGGTGAAGTCAAGGCGAGAGATTATCGTAGGAGGAGGTAAACGAATTATCAGAATCGTTTCAAAGAGAGAGATACAAAACAGTAATATATGAATAGCTGATGCCGTGGGTTTAAATGAAGAGCTGGTGGATATGGTGGCGAGGGAAATTATCGCTGAAGGTGTTAAACGAATTATCAGAATCCCATCAAAGAAAATAAGGTACAAAACAGTGATAAAAATAATTAATGCGGTGGGTCAAATTGAAGAACTGGTGGATAAGTTGGACAGAAGGCGAGATGAAGTTTTATAGATTATAGAATGTGTTTTGTTAGTTATCTAAACCACGGGTGAGGGGAGTAAGGGAGGAGAGATGTGTTGGTGTATGAACAATTTTAAGTTAATCTGGTTTTTATTCTCGAAAAAAATATCGGGTAAAATTTGCTTGATATAGGATAGAAGAAGAGGGTTTTCCTCATTAATATTTGCATGTTAATGGAGATGATGCAAGTTGTTGAATAGTATAAATGCAAAACACACACGTTATAGCAATCTGGGCCGTCTCTAACCATCATTTACTTAGCTGTATATTGGACACTGTACCTTAAAACTATCTTTGGTCCTCAGTCTGGGCCGTTACTAAGCACCATCTTCATAGTTGTTTCTTTTACTCTGCAGCGTAAAATAATCTCAGTTCTCTGGCTGCGAAAATAAACGTAAGAGAAAGAAGAAAAGCGAGCAAGGAGCGGAAAGAATGGGCAAGACTCCGCGAATCCGACAGCCGGACGTGCAAGCTGACCATGAGAAGGTGCTTACTCGCGGCGGGAAAGGAAAAGTGACATAGACCTTGGTGTAAATACATAAAGAAAGACAAAGGAAAAATATGACAGGAAAAAAAGGAAAAGAGCCGAGAATCTCACACCACGTTCCGAAAGCTGCTCATGAAATGGCGTTTACTCGCGGCAGGAAAGGAAAAGTGACAAAGGCCTTGGTGTAAATAAAGAAAGAAAGACATAGAGAAAATGTAGGAGAGAAGAAAGAAGGTAAAGAGCCTGCGAATCTGACACTACGTCCTGAAAGCTTCTCAGGTCAAGGTATTTACTTACGTGGAAACGAAATATGATGTGACAAAGATCCTGTTGAGGCGAGACAAAGACCTTGGTGTAAATACATAAAGAAAGACAGAGAAAAAACTATGATAGAAAACAAAGGGAAAGAGCCCACGAATGTGACACCATGTTCTGAAAGTTTCTCGATTCAAGGTATTTAAGGGTATTCATTTAAGGTATTCATATTCAAGGTACGAGGAAACGAAATATTATGCGACAAAAATCCTGTTGAGGCGAGACAAAAAACTTGGTGTAATACGTAAAGAAAGACGGAGGAAAAAGTAGGAGAGGTAAAAGGAGGTAAAGAGCTTCCGAATCTGACACCACGTCCTGAAAGCTGCCCCGTTCAAGGTATTTACTTACGAGAAATCGAAAAACTGTGTGACAAAGCTTCTGTTGAGACGAGACAAGGCGTTTTACAGTAAGAGGAAATGAATAGCCAGCACCACCATCACCACCACCATCACCTCCTCCACCACCGGTCTCGCTCGCTCCGGTGGGCCACAAATTATGGCTCACGGCAACAATAGTAAACAGTTTTATGTTTTTTTGCCTCTGAAGGAAAACATTTGCCGTTCAGGTTCTTTGTATTTTATTTTTTTCTCTGTTAACTGTCATTATATTTGTTTTAATGCACTGTATTGGAGTAGTTACATAAATCATCTCAGATAGGAAACATTCTTTTCACGTTCTTTCAGTATTCATTTTATCAGTAACTTGTTGGCTGTAGTCTATTTTTTTCTGTGCGATATTGGTTTGTCGTCTGAGGGTTGTAAACTATCTCGTCTTGTCCTATGGGGATAGGCATTTATATCTATTTTTCGCCTTTTTGTACTCTAAGCTACTTAACTCTTCCTTCTTGTGGACATTATTGAGTAGAATCAGGGCGCCGCTTTGTTATGGTCACCCTCATGACTCTTAACCTTTTTTGTCTTTCTTTAAGCATGTACCTTTGTTTGATTTGTTTGTTCATCATCTTCGCTGTGAATCATTTCGCCAATATATTTCCAAAGACTTTTTCAATAATAGATCTTGACGAGCCCTGTAGAATATTCACCGTTTGGTCGCCACACAGAACCGTAGTAAATAATCAAGGCATTGGTGTATTGTTCGTCATTATTTGTGTTGTTCTATTTAGAAATTAGTCAACGATCAGAACACGGCTTGGGCAATCGTGCTGTCAGTGTTGATGGCAGACCAATTAGGAAAGCTCACATAACATGACAAGGTTAATAATCCCCCGGCTGTCTGTATGGCTTACGCATGTTATTTATCCTCCATTATGCATTGCCTTCGTTATTTACTCTCACTTTCTTGACAGTTTCTACGTTTTCATCCTCACTTTTATTGCCTCACTTATTCATTTTATTGCCTCACTTTTTTTATCCGACTTGCTTAACAGTTTCTGCGGCACGTGATGTAATACTCCTCTCCCTCCGGAATTGACCTCTCTTTTGGCCACTCATCTATACTCTCGATTATAAGGGTAGTGATTAGCGGGCTTATTTTTTTTTCTCAATAATTTTTTTCCTCTTGTGCTGCCTCCTTGACTTAAAAAAAAAAAACTCAACAGCAAATATTTAGCGTAATACATCCATCAGTCAAGCTAGTGGAATGTTTGTATCGTGTTTCGAATGTGTTTGAACGACTCTATATGCTAAACAGTATCTGGGTGTACTTTGACGGTGCAATATGATTTAAAACTACTCCACAGCAAATATTCCACATAATGCATCCATTAGTCAATCTAGTTTGTACAGCAAAGGAGGCAGCTCAAGGGCAAAAATAAATGAAAACAAAAAAGCCAGAATCGGGATCCGCATACAGTTGCAGGACCCTATATGCTAAACAGTATCTGGGTGTATTTCAGATTTTGTAATGTGATTTAAAACTATAGAGCTACGTAGTTTGCTTACCTGATTGCTCAGCCCTGTTTTACATACTCAGTAATTTTCCGTCATTTAAAGTTATTCATTTTAAACTTTGGTTCTTAAGATGTTATGTTTTGTCGTCGGTGTCACGTGATAAATGCAGGAAAGTGAGGTATTCTGAAGAAGTCATTTTTCGTCGTACAATTTCATTCTTTTTAAACTGTTTATCTTTGAAAGTTATGTTTGATCATCATTAGTACGTAAAAGCACAGCAAAGTGAGATGTTCGAAAGTCAAATTAACGCCGTTATGTTTGATGTTCGGTGTTACGTTAGAGAAGCAGCGAAGTGAGATACTCAGAAGCCAAGCTGTTAGGTTAGGTTTAGATTAAGTTAGGATAGGTTAGGTTAGGATAGGTTAGGTTAGGTTAGGTTAAGCTAGATTAGGTTAGGTCAGGTGAGGTTTGGACGCGAGTGTTTGCCAGGGAGGGCGGCAGAGCAAGGGTCGCGGGGCCGCACGTAAACCTGACGCGGCACAAACTTCTCTGTGTCTAAATTTTCCGGAAAAAGTTTCAAATTACATTCCCGAGAGATTATAAACTTTTTAGTCCTTAACAGGGCGGAGGATGATGCCCTTGTTGAGAAAAGTGTCGGGAAAGTCGGGATGTGAAATTATTAAGTTTTTAGTAACGAGATAAGCCATTCATGAAAATTACAAGCGATCTTAGGGTCACATGTAACGTACCAAGCTCCCTTTTATTACTATTTCCCAAGGGCACAGAGAAGACTGACCGGGTTCTCAAGGGTGCTCCAAACAGTTACCCTTACCTTTAAACTCTCAATCCTTTTTTTTATATATATTTTCTCTTCTTCTAACAAGATAAGACGTTTATGAAAATTATACGTGGTCTGGTTCTTTCCGTCAAGCGAGAGAGAAAAAAAAAAGTCTTAGGCTGCGAGGGAAGAACGAAACATGGGCATCATTAGTGAGACGGGTTGTGCTGGCCGAGATGACTTACAAATGTGTTGCCTGAGAACCTCGCAAACCTGATCCTATTACGCGTTTGTGAATATTTTAGTTGGTCTGGTTCTTTCTGTTTAGCGAGATGGAAAAAAGCTTAAACTGCTAGAGAAAGACAGCATACGGGCGTCATTAGTTAGCTGCGTTGTGCTGGCCGAGATGACTTACAAATGTGTTGCCTGAGAACCTCGCAAACCTGATCCTATTACGCGTTTATGAATATTATAGTTGCTCTGGTTCTTTCCGTTAAGCGAGAGAGAGGAAAAGGCTTAAACTGGTAGAGAAAGACAATATACGGGCATCATTACTGAGTTGCGTTGTGCTGTGTCGCATAAGAACCTCGCAAACCTGATCCTTATACGCGTTTATGAACATTATACGTGGTCTGGTTTCGAGAGAAAAAAAGTCGACGTGGGAAGGGAAAGACATTACACGCCCAGCATTACTAAGCCGGGTTGTGCTGGCCGCGGTGACTTACAAACTGTGTCGCATCAGAGGCTCGCAAACCTGATCCTATTAGCCGCCCCACACCGAGGAGCAAAGGCAAATAATCCCAAGCCACGCCAGGCAATAAGTGCAGCCCGGAGACCCGCCAGGCAGCCTACCTAACGAATGCTTGCAGAGTCCAGCGACACAAAACAAACGTTCCCAGCCCTAACGTTCTCCCTGTGTGCGTGTGTGTGTTTTATGGTCGCATTATGAGTTTGGTTGAACATAATCTTTCGTGTAGACTGTAGTGTTGTGTGTGTGTGTGTGTGTGTGTGTGTGTGTGTGTGTGTGTGTGTGTGTGTGTGTGTGTGTGTGTGTAGCAACAAGGCTTTTTCATTTATGTTTTAGTGTAGGTTTTTGCATCGTTGGAATTTGTTTTTATTCATAGAGGTGGATCGCTACTTGTAATTGCATTATTAACTTGGTATCCCTCACACTACAGTTATATTACACAAGTATATTTGGGATTGTTCTGGTGGTGGTAGTGGTGGTGGTGGTGGGTGAGTGTCCGTGTGTGTGTGGTTGGGTGGGTGGGCGTGGGTGGGTGGGTTTAAGCAATGATTAATTTAGTCGTTGCATACATAAGTAATAACGCATCAATGTTAGTGGTGTGTTGAGACGCATGCATCCAGAGGTATATGAAGACCACTAGTAATTTCAAGCGAGTCGTCAAGCTAAATGGGACAACTTGAATCTGGACTCGTGGTAAAATGAAGCTGCAGTCCCGTAACCCTCCGCCGCCGCCCCTTATGATATGCCCTAATGACCTCAACAGCCGTGAAATTCCCGTCACCGTTATGGTAATGGTTCCGACAAGCCGAGAGGTTGCAAGATCGCATTATCATGATACTAACTGCCAGACTCACCTTCATGGCCCACTCCTGCTCTTTGTAACTGTTTAATGTTCCTTCAAGGAGTAAAAATGCACAGAAACGGCCAGAGCAAAAAATAGTTAAGCGAGATAGTCTAAAATTTTGATAGCGACGGTAAAGTTTGAGTCTCACGTCTCAAAATAGTGCTTTAGGCCGTAAAATTAATGAAAGGTTTTACGCTTAAAGCTCAAATTATTCACATAAGCTGTAAAACTGAATTATGGTGTATAGAAACTGCCGAATTCATTAGCATATACAGGATAATTTATCAACAGCGCACTATTATAACTTAAGAACTTTGGATTGGCAGTATAAACTGATCATAAATATTCAAGTGTCGTCTAATCATATTATATAGAGTTAAATTGACCAAACCCGCACTGAGAGAGCCTGAAATCTTGGCAAAACTAGTTACATCAAAGCTAAGCAGCGGAGTTGATTTCTAGTAGTGACTCGGAATCTAATTATCAAGTTAGGCACGCTTAGCAGGTGCATAAGAAGAAGAATTGTTGATTGTTCTTATATTTCAACTTCTAGAAACACACAAAGGGTAATAGTGAGTCAGGGAAACATTAAAGTCACGATGTTGTATGTTTGAAGTTACTGTACCGAGGAATAGGAACATCACCACCACTACCACTTCACCACTACCACTTCACCACCATTACTACCACCACCACGACCACTGCTCATGTTTCCTCCTCTTCCTCTTTCTCATGCTTCCCGCCTCTATTATCCTTGCTTCTCCTTCCTTCTTTTCATCCTCCTTTCATCTGCATTTTGCCTTGTCCAACTGCCTATTGTTTGTTTTTACTTATAACCATCAGTACCTCACCACACTACCCAACTATCCCCACAACCTCCACCAACACCGATATAGTTGTGTTTGTGTGTCAGGTCGAGTGGAAACGTGGCGGCGGCGGCGAGGACAAGTTATATTTAGCCAGCACCAGCACCAGCATCGAGCAGAAGCAGCGAAATGAACAGCGGGGGAATTGGGGAGTTAAATTTAGCGAGCATGAAATTATTTTGGGGGAGGAACAAAATTAGAGAAACGTTTGCGTGGATTTGCTGCTGCCGGAACGAACGAGTGCTGCTGCTAAACGTGTGGTGGGTGTATGCAGGAGGGACTTACTTAGACCAGAGCGGCAATTAAGCAATAACGAGATTAGTAACCGCTTCCGGGCCATGCTCAAGTTGTTAGCACGCGAGGATCCAAAAAAGAGTTATACGAAGAGTTATAAATATGCAAACTGAAGGGTTTTAAGACTTTAGTGTGAGTTTAGTGCATTTTGACGTAATTCTTATTGTAATGCTTAAGTTAATAGCACGAGATTACTAGAAAGAGTTTTACGAAGCGAGTTATAAATATGCAAATTGAAGGGTTTATATCTTTAGTGCGAGAGTTTAGTGCATTTAGACGTAATTCTTATTGTAATGCTTAAGTTAATAGCACGAGATTACCAGAAAGTTTTACGAAGCGAGTTATAAATATGCAAATTGAAGGGCTTTAAGACTTAAGTGTGAGAGTTTAGTGCATTTAGACGTAATTCTTATTGTAATGCTTAAGTTAATAGCACGCGAGGACCAGACAGAGTTATACGAAGAGAGTTATGAATATGCAAATTGAAGGGTTTTAGGAGTTTAGTGCATTTAAACGTAATTCTTATTGTAATGCCAAGTTAATAGCACGCGAGGACAAGAAAGAGTTTTACGAAGAGTTATAAATATGCAAATTGAGGGTTTTAAGAATTTAGTGTAACAGCTCAGTGCATTTATTCGTAATTTGTCTTCATTAGCATATCTGGACTCGCTAATACTTAACAGGCTCAGTGTGTGTACATTTGTGTGAGAATTATTGTTTTTCCTTACTAATACCGCAGAGTTCGTATAATAAACCTTCCCTACCATATAATTATTTCTGGATCTATCAAGAGGTTCATTCTCATTATCTTATGTGTTAGTTAATTAAGGATGGTTTGATGTGAGATTATAAATACTGCTTCAGATTATTTGCCTGATCTTTATGCTCTCAATCGTTCTTTTTTTCTTTGATCTTTTTCTGTCTCACACACACATTGAAGGACACACTCAATCGTTTTTTGTTTATTTTTCCTTTTGTCTTTCTCTTTCCCTTTCCAATCAAATACATACAAAAACACATACGTGGCTACACACACACACACACACACACACACACACACACACACACACACACACACACATATATATATACCCTCCCCTCCAAACATACCCCCCCCCCCCATACATACACATACCCCCAAACACACAAAAATATACCCTCCCCGCCAAACACACAACCCCCCCCCCCCCCCACACACACACACACATGCACATACGCCCTCACACACTCATAACCCCCCATCCAACACACATTGAACCCCATCACTGCAGGTACATAATTAGGGTGACAAACCGAATTTATCTTTGCGTGTCAGTGGCTCTAAAACTCTCCATCCATTCGCTGCACTTCGGCGCCCCCCCAAAAGTGCCATCATTCCTCAATTACGTTGGTTTAAATACATAAATCTGCTCGTCATTTCCATGGATTTTATTTTGGTCGACAGGATGCACGAAGCGAGAGAGAAAAAGTATTAAAATATGAATGTGTGACTTTTCATTTCCGTGTTTATGTTGTCAGTTATTTTTAGTATGAATGTTTCTGGACCAGTAACAGTGGTAGTAACAGTAGTAGTAGTAGTAATAGTAGTAGTTCCTGTTCCATTTAAATTTTTTTGTTGATATGAATGTTGTAGTTGTTGGTGGTGGTGATGGTGGTGGTGTTGCATATGCTGGCTCTGTAAATTTTGATGGCGGCACTTGTGGTGGTAATGGTGGTGGTGGTGGTGGTGATGCGGTATGGACTAATGCGCCCGTCGTAGTAAGGTAGTTTTGTTGTGTGCGTGAATGTGTGTGTGTGTGTGTGTGTGTGTGTGTGTGTGTGTGTGTGTGTGTGTGTGCGTGCACGTGGTTTGACTTAGAATGTGCAGTGCGACTCTTTATTTTTTTCATCATTATATTTACAGCCAATACCGTTACAAAAATAATGATGATAATAATAATAATAATAATAATAATAATAATAATAATAATAATAACAAAAGAAAATAGTGCAGAGCTAAGTAAATTTCATAATGTCAAGAGTGTTTTCCTTTTACTTCCTTCAAAATCACACAAAACAGCATCTATCATAGTTTATTTCTATACTATTGTAACTATTATATGCTTAGTTATGAATGAGATCAAGAGTATTTTCCTTTTCTTTCCTTTAAAATCACAAAGAAAAGTATCATGACCTATTTGCGTCCCATTATTATTATTATTATTATTATTATTATTATTATTATTATTATTATTATTATGCTTCAAAACATTAAGACGCGTCAAGTGCAGGTGCAGGAGAGAGTGCGGAATATAGTCGGTTTGTGTTTAGGGGGGCAAGAGGCATTCATAAATCCTGCAACCTCCACCGCCACCACCATCGCCCTCGCCGCCGCCGCAATGGACTGTTCTCTTCATACATCATCGGCGGCACGCGAGATTCACGGCCCCGCCACCCACCGCATAAATCCCCCGCGCCGCAGCTCTACTCTGGCGTGCGATCATCACTTCTAATAAACTAACCCGCGCCATTCAGCTTTGTCATTCACCGCGCCCCTCCGCTCCCGCCCCTTCGCTTTCCTCCCCTCCCCCCCCTCCCCTCTCTCTCTCTCTCTCTCTCTCTCTCTCTCTCTCTCTCTCTCTCTCTCCCCTCCTATGTCTCATTCATCCCTGTCTCTCTTATTATGTCTCTTTTAAATGATTTGTATTGTAATATGTGTCTTTCTCTTTTAATTAATGTGTAATCTAACTATTGCGCTTTCGCTTAAACTCATTTCTGGCTTCATTTCACTTCCTGCTCGTCTTTATATCAAATCATGGCTCTGTTAGGTGATAAGTTAATGCCTTCCATTCTGCTGTCATTCACCTTCGCTCCACTCGTCTCTCCTGATTTATGTGAAGATCAATAACCCGGGTGTTTGATGATCATGCTTTCGGTTCCATTACACTGTTGTTCATCAGGGTATCCATCTCATTATGTGCGATTCGTCCATGAAAATGTCACCTTTGTCATTCGCTCCACCTCTCCTCTCCTCTCTCTTACTTTATCTGAAGCCCTGTTCGTTCGTTCCCAGGTATTGATCTATCATCCTTGCGCCTCCATGCCACTGTGCTTTGTGTTAATGTGTGATCATGCGTGTGTTTTCGTCATTGGTAATTTGTCTCTAAACGCATTTTTGGGATCTTCTTTTACCTTCTCTGCGATGGCTGCAGTTTGTTAATTTGTTAAGTGTTAAGTGTTATTCATTGCCATATATACGTTACTTCACCCTATGTACCTTCGGCTGTGATTTGAAAAGTATTGAATGACATCATTTATTTATATTTACTTATATCTATATTAGCATTTTACCATTTATTTTACCATTTTACAATTTACATTACCATTGTTTGACCATATTTCTATTTGTTTCACCATTTTAATATTTATTTTGCCATTTTACCGTTTATTTTACCATTTTACCATCGACTATATCATTTGTTTATATTATCATATATATTTACCTTACCCTGGGCTTGAGTTTAAAAAGTCTTCGGTGTCACCATGCCATCTATACCTTACTTACCTTACTGCGGTTTGAGAAGTCTAGACTCTAGAGTGCTCTCATGCCATACTTAACCTTCTGTTCGTTGGTCTGTAGTTTGAAAAGTCTACGGTGGTATCACGCCCTATTTAAATTACTCCTCTTTCACGAGCATGGTATTCCAAAGCCTCCCTAAAATAATCGTGCTTCTTAAATTTATCATAACGTAAACAAATGGCAGGGCGGCTTCATATATCAATTAATGGGTATAATGCAATTTCTGGCAGGTTCCGGAATTCATAATATATATCATGCTCTAGAACGGCTGTCCAGAAGAGACATCAGGAAACAAATCGTTCGCCGCCCCTTCTAACGGCCGGCCTCATATAGCAGTGTTTGTGTGTGTGTGTGTGTGTGTGTGTGTGTGTGTGTGTGTGTGTGTGTGTGTATTATAAACCGGTTGAGTAAATATTCTTCTAAGTATATAGTCCTTTGATGCATTGATCTCTCTCTCTCTCTCTCTCTCTCTCTCTCTCTCTCTCTCTCTCTCTCTCTCTCTCTCTCTCTCTCTCTCTCTCTCTCTCTCTCTCTCTCTCTCTCTCTCTCTCTCTCTCTCTCTCTCTCTCTCTCTCTCTCTCTCTCTCTATATATATATATATATATATATATATATATATATATATATATATATATATATATACCTGAGTCGAGGGGAAGATGCATCGAAAAGGGGAAGGCTGCCAGGCCTACAGTAGCTTCACTTTGATGTCCAACTCAGTAACTTGAGGGATGCAACTTTACATTCGAAAATCAAAATTATGCACGGAAATAGCGCGGGAATGTGTCGAGAAATGCAACGATGCGGCTTGGAAGGAGCAAGAGGTGGAGGTGGAGGCGGAGGAGGGGAGAGCGTCTAGTTAATTAAATGTGAGTTAATTAAAGGAGAGCAGTGGCAGTGTGTGGTGTGGGGAGGGCGATAGATGGCGAGCGATGTGACGGAGGCCAGGAAGGAAGGAAGGCCGGGAAAGTAAGATGTAGCTTGCTCTGTTCTCTTGTCATGGGAGCCTAGAGTAAGACAAGGGGGGGAGAGAGAGAGAGAGAGAGAGAGAGAGAGAGAGAGAGAGAGAGAGAGAACAGAATAGAGATCGAGAAAAATATTGGTTATGTAGCTTCAAAAATATGTCGGCCACCAAAATTCAGTGTGTTGAATTATCATGAAGTTACAGTTACCTACCTTACTTTTTATCACTCTACTGACTTTTAGCTGTTATTACTAACTTTTTACTTACTTTTCATTTACGTTAGTTATTGTATACTCCGAGGGTTTTTTTTATATAGATTTTGACATCTGCCTTAAACAAATACGTCTTTGGAATCTTGGTAAAGCTTTCTGTTCACAATAACCTTATGCTTCTTTAACTTAACACTACCTTTAGACACATTCCCTCTCATGTCTTCCCTCTCTCGATGCTTTTCAAACACCTACCGACATCCCACGTTCATATGACCTTTAGGTCTTGAGGCTCTCCCCTAATTTACATATATAACTCGCAAACAACGGGGTATTAACTTTAGTATGACCTTATGACACGTTTTAACTCATACCCCGTGTCTCTCAGTGCTCTTAACTCACTCAGTAAGACCCCATTGACGTCCATTTACTATCTCCTCCTCTCCCTCATCCTCTATTCTCCCACACTTCACATATATAATTCGCAAACAACGGGGTATTAGCTTTAGTATGACCTTATGACACGTTTTAACTCATACCCCGTGTCTCTGAGTGCTCTTGATTCTCTCAGTAAGACCCCACTGACGTCCATTTTGCATCTCCTTCTCGCCCTCATCCTCTTTTCTCCCACACTTCATATATATAATTCGCAAACAACGGTGTATTTGCTTTAGTATGACCTTATGACACGCTTTAACTCATACCTCGTGTCTCTGAGTGCTCTTGATTCACTCTGTAAGACCCCACTGACGTCCATTTAGCATCTCCTTCTCGCCCTCATCCTCTTTTCTCCCACACTTCATATATATAATTCGCAAACAACGGTGTATTTGCTTTAGTATGACCTTTTGACACGTTTTAACTCATACCTCGTGTCTCTGAGTGCTCTTGATTCTCTCTGTAAGACCCCACTGACGTCCATTTAGCTTCTCCTTCTCGCCCTCATCCTCTATTCTCCCACACTTCACATATATAATTCGCAAACAACGGGGTATTAGCTTTAGTATGACCTTATGACACGCTTTAACTCATACCTCGTGTCTCTGAGTGCTCTTGATTCACTCTGTAAGACCCCACTGACGTCCATTTAGCATCTCCTTCTCGCCCTCATCCTCTTTTCTCCCACACTTCATATATATAATTCGCAAACAACGGTGTATTTGCTTTAGTATGACCTTTTGACACGTTTTAACTCATACCTCGTGTCTCTGAGTGCTCTTGATTCTCTCTGTAAGACCCCACTGACGTACATTTAGCATCACCTCCTTGCCCTCCTCCTCGTCTTTCAGTCTCTCACCCACTTTACGGTTATAATACACACACTTAGCGAAGCCTTCCACCATTACTCACGTCTGATATCCACTCACAGCTGCACTTCCCGCTTCCTCCTCCTCCTCCTCCTCTTCGTATATCCACTTAATGCTCAGCTGTAACATTTCTCAACAGATCTCTCCTCCTTCGCCTCCTCCTCTACCTCTTCCTTCATACATACTCAGTCAAGGCAGAATACGTTTGTTGTTTTGTGTATATATGTTTATCTTTTATTCTTTGCTCTTTTTTACTTTAATTCCATATGCGTTTAATTTTCTAAGCAGGTATTTTAATTTTTCCTTCTTTACATTTCACTTTTTTTCCTTTCACTTTCCTACCCACTGAGCGCTGACAGGTATTACAGTGTGTGTGTGTGTGTGTGTGTGTGTGTGTGTGTGTGTGTGTGTGTGTGTGTGTGTGTGTGTGTGTTGTGCGATGTTTTTATTTGATTTTTCTTTCTTCTTTGACCTTTGACCCCGGTAGGATTTTAAAGGGCCACAGTGGTTGAGGTGCCAAACTTGCTTCCCTTCCCTTCCCTCTCCCCCCCACCCACCCCCCACACCCCCTCTAAAAGTATACATGAGAGGTCAGAGGTCAAGGTATAAAATGTATATCGCGGAAAATGTTCGCGTCGGCTCAGTGTAAATTTATTAATTCACTTTTATCTTTTATATTGAATACATGTCCACGTCTGTATATAGTTCGGTGATATTTTACTTCCATGATACGCAGTGAGTTTAAATTTAAAGACGATTGTTACATTTTTTTCGTTTTTAATATTGTTAGAAATAGTTTTGGTCCATTATTTTCATCACGGTACATTTTCTCGCTGCTAGAATCAACGTAAGATATTTTTAGGACATGCTCAAACAGCCAAATGGCAGGATTACAGCTTAACACCTGCTAAATTGCGAGGCAGCACGTCTTTCCTAATCATATTTATCATAACTACTATTATCAAAAAGACTTGTGGTAGATTATTCCCATTAAGGTACATCCTCTCCCTCGATGAAGTATTATAAGATATCTTTAAGACCGGTTTAAATTCACAGATAGCAGGATTCTAATTCTACACCGGCTAAATGGCGAGGCAGTTCAGCGTCTGTCCTTATTCGCTGAAACGCACTCCCGGTGAGGCATTTTTAGGAGTGACGGCAATGGACAGGTAGCGCGAGCATAACCTCACCCAGCAGCCGCGCGGCGAGAGAGCAGACTACCGCAGTACGACATAACATTCCACATTAGCCACATATCACGGCGACACGGCCCGCGAGTCACACGGAGTACCGCACTAAAGCCACTCTGGAGCCGCAGCGAATGTGGGCCGTCGGCATGTAGGTTCCATAAGGTGCGGAGACTTATGAAGCCGCAGTAACGAAAAACACAATAACGGAGGAAAATGTGAACTCTATACGTAATGCAAAACGGAGCGCGGTGGAAGGTTAGTCATATGGATTGCGACGCCGAGATTATGCGGAGGAGAAGTTGAAACAATGTAACACGCGGGAAGGAAAGGAAGCCGGAAAAGGTGGCTGCTATTTCTACTACTATTATTTATTACTACTACTACTATCACTACCACTACTACTACTTCTACTACTACTACTACTACTACTACTACTACTACTACTACTGCTGCTTCTACCACTACTACCACCACTAAAATCACATCCACTTCAACTACTACTACTGCCATCACTACTACTACTACTACGACTCCGACTACGACTCAAAGAAATAACATGATATCCTCAACAAGAAAAAAAAAACCATTATCATCACCACCACTACCTCCACCTCACCACAATCCGTCATCACCACCACCACCACAATCACCATAACTCCATTACCCCAACCACCGACAGCACGGAAGATCAGCATTATACTACAAGCCATTCCATTTCCCACTGTCACAATTCACCATCACCACCATCACCACCACCACCTACAATCACCACCACCAACACAATCACCACCACCATTCACGGACGGCAAAATCCCAGAGAGTTGGTGTTCCCGTCAAACATTTCAACACAAGGGGCAGAAAATGAGATATGTTATTTTTTTGGTCCCTTCTCTCCGGGTAAACTTTGGCAGCGGACATAAAGTTTTAACACAAAGCAGTGTGTTGTGAGGTGTTTTGGGACGCTAGGAGGGGGAGAGAGGGAGAGAGGGAGGGGGAAGGAGATTGGTAGAGAGAGAGGGAGAGAAAGAGGGAAGGGTGGAGAAGGAGAGAAACAGGAACGGGAGACAGAGAAGTTGGAAGGGAGGACGGGAGAGAGAGAGAGAGAGAGAGAGAGAGAGAGTTTTAGTTCAATCATCACTCACTTTTCTGTTCCGTTTTAGTTCAGAAAATATTAATGTTAACTTGAACGCTAATTCTCCACCTCGACATCTTTTATATATGTTTCAAGGTCTTAGTAATACGCACACTGGCATAATTTATCTTTTCCTACTCTCAATTTTAGTTCCCTGCTCTCTCAGTTTAGTATAGAAGATATTAATGTTAACTTGAACGCTAATTCTCCACCTCGACATCTTATATATATATATATATATATATATATATATATATATATATATATATATATATATATATATATATATATATATATATATAATATGTTCCAAGCTCTTAGTAATACACACACTCGCTTTATTTATCTTTTCCTACTCTCAATTTTAGTTCCCTGCTCTCTCAGTTTAGTATAGAAGATATTAATGTTAACTTGGACGCTAATCCTCCACATCCTCCTCTTCTGTATATTCCAAGCACACGATTAGTAATACACACACTCGTTTTATCTCTTTCTAATCTCAATTTTAGTTCCATTCACACTCAATTTAGTATAGAAGATATTAATGTTAACTTGGACGCTAATCCTCCACCTCCTCTTTCTTCTATATATTCCAAGCACACGATTAGTAATACATACACTCGCATTTTTATCTCCTCATAGTCTCAATTTTAGTTCCATGCTCGCTCAGTTTCCCCCACACCTCACTTAGGAATCGTAGTCCTGCGCCGAAGCACCACATTACTTAGCGACTTTCAGCTGTTACGCCCTAAGTTACGATAAGAGTGGTGGGCTTTTGTAAGCGGGCTCGACTCGCTTTTTTCATAAACCCAATTAATGTCTCATAATATGTCATTTGGTGTCATTAACTGCAACGCAAATCATACCTACTTTTGTATTCTCTAATTATCATATGACTCTTGTTCCTTCTCTTCCTCTTCCTCCTCCTACTGCTACCCCTTCTCCTCCCCCTCCTCCTCCTTCTCCTACTCCTCTGACTCTTCCATCTAAGTCTTTTCCTCCTCTCTGCTCAACATCTTCCTCCTCTTCCTCCTCCTCCTCCTCCTGCTTTCCCCAAACATATTCTTCCTCCTCCTTTACTTAACGTCTTCAACCTATTACTTCTCCTCCTTCCCTCCCACGATCCCCCCCCCCCTCCTCCTCCTCCTCCTCCTCCTCCTCTTCGGACACATTTTTCGGGGCTAAATATTAAAACAAAAGCATCTGTCGGCCACCAGTGTTTTACGTTTATTTTTCCTTCAGCTGTGTTCGCGAGCGTCGGGAATCTGCATAATACGTTCATGTATGAATATCGCGCTGAGCCGCCGAGCTTTTGGTTTCGCTTCAGCCCGAGAAATATTCACATGACTGAGTAATGGGCGGCGCTGCGGCTGTCTGCGTGGCCCGGCGGCGGCGTCCCTCGGGGTGCTGTTCAAGGGCGAGGAAGTGGAAGTCTGCTGCTGTTTACCTCTTGCGTTGGCTTGGGTTGAGGTTACGTTAGGTTGGGTTACTCTACGTGGGAGTCTTGGGTACGTTGTTGGCGCTGCGGCTGGCTGTCTGGCCTCGGATGTCCCTTGGGGCGCTGTTCAAGAGCGAGTGAGGGGAAAGCTGCTGTTATTTATCTCTCGTGTTGGCTTTAGCTCAGGTTAGGCCAGACGGGGTTGGGTTACCCTCTACGTGGAAACCGTGTGTGTCTTGGGGGAGGGTATTGCTCTTTGTTGCTGTGTGTTTGTGCGCGTGTGTGGTTGTTTGGCATCAGAAAACCTTTTATACCTCAGATATCTGATATTCTACACCCATTTCTGACTGTAAATGTTTAATAATAGAGGATTGGAAGTTAATTATTGAGGTTTAATACCAGAGACATGCGTGGCTGAGAGGGACTTCTGAGTTTGATAATTTAGCTGTTTCGTAAAGGTGGGGAGATTCTGATAGAGACGTCTGATAACATTGATATATTATACGTAGCAAAAGGCGTAAAGTTTCTGGTGCATGCGTTGGATAATGCTGATGAACATAGCAAAGGCGGAGAGTTTCTGGTGAAGGCATTTGATAACCTTGACATACTATACGAAGAAATGGCGTGGAATTTCTGGTTATGGGGTGTGATAATCTTGATATAGTATACGTAGCTAGGGCAGAAAGTTTGCTAGTCGAAGTTTTGTAGTGTTGACGGAGGGCGGGAGGGAGGCAGGCAAATGTTATGTGAGTGTTGAGTTCGCGTGTCAAGTCGAGATGAGCAACGACGTTCGGCGGAGTTGAGGACATGGTAAGCCAAGTCCTCGCGGAGAGCGTCAACAACTCCCGCAAAGTTACGTGTCGCCCTCAAGGGAAGCCGTTCGATTCAGGGAGATTAGAAAGGAATTTTGCGACAGACTTCAGGCAAATACGTGCGTCTGCATATTGAATGCGGATTAAATGAGTAAAAATATTTGTTTACTGCATGTGGAAACGTCCATAAACTTCCATGATTGATCCAGTAAGGTTTTCAAGAGAAATTTGGTTACATATAAAAGTAAGAAATAAGGAAACAAAGAATAAGAAATAAAAATAAGAAACTGCTGCTTCATAGATTATATTTTATACAAACATTATTTCCAGCAGTAGAAGTGGACGATTTTCTTTTATTTTGTTGCTTGAATGCACTAAGATTGGGATGAAAAGGAAGAGCTATGAGAAAAACAACCTAACACTGCAAAATATTACTAGATGACGCCGCTTCATGAAGAGACCTTCGCAACGACAGAAAAAAAAGAGAAAAACAATACCTCAAGATGAAACTATAATAGAAACACCAGCCATACATAGACATCCGTGCTCCTTGTACACGTTGCTCATCACCCAATCCCGGCAGAACCTTCACTATACCCTCACCAGCAAACTAAGCTAAGAAAACCACATCAGTAACGTGCGAGATACCAGAGAGACTAACCATGCAAGAAAGGACAAACAAACCATCATACTTCACACTCAACATATATAATACCAGGAGAACCATTTTCAGCATAGTAGGCAACCATAAGAGCGTCAACGTCACTAACCAAAACAAGGCCGATATAAAAGAGTTGCACAAAAGCCCAAACACTAGCGTCGCAACAACATTCCTCACCCATAGCCGGCGGGACCCTCGGAGTAGCGTCATATCCATGCTAAGCCAACACAGGAGCGTGAACGTCACCCCCGCCAAGCACAACCAAGAGTGCACATTTGACGCTCGTAAAGTGAGGCGACGGGCCGAGCGCTTCTTACAAAGACGCCGGCCAGACAGCGCTCATAAAACCCGGCCAACTCATGAGCGCCGAGAGGGGGAGCGAGTGGAAGAAATCTCTCTTAACCTGGCGGAGTTACGGTCGTCTCTTCTATGTTTTACGACGAAGGGAAGAGCCAGAAGCCACCGCCAGCCCCCGACCGCTCGCCGCTGATGCCCAGATATAGAGACCTTTACGGGCGCGCGCAATTCTCATCCTCCGCCCGAGTCTTGCTTTCCTTCCCTTATTATTTTTTGCTTCTCGTTCAGTATTTTTCGTCCTCGTCTTGCTAATAATCCTCCTCGTCTTTTATCACCTCTCCTCCTCCTCCTAGCTCGTCTTCCCTTACGGGCGTGTTTGTACCCAGCGTTCCCAACTCTTGCTTATTTAAGGTTTTTCTCTGCCGTTTATTGCTGCTTAATCAGGCATTAGTTATTTTCTGTCGGTTTCTTTACATTGTCTTAGTGTGCCCTTTGTGCTGCTCTTTATTGTATTATTTATTTTTACGTACTTTTTTTTTATTACTCATTACCCTTGAAACACACACACACACACACACACACACACACACACACACACACACACACACACACGCAGACGCAGACGCAGACAGACAAACGAACACACTGATAATGGATGAGATTCTTAAAAACAAAAATAAATAGATAGATAGATAGATAGATAGATAATTTCCGTGTTCTGGTCCTGAGCGAATTCCACTTCCTGTCGCCTTATTACTCCCCAGTCACCATAATTAACCTTTCTCCCAGCGACCCACGCCCTTCGACTGCCCCCCCCCCCCTCCCCCCGTCCGCCTCCCTCCCGCCACCGCCTGTCCGCTGCAGGATATTAGTAAGGGCGGAGAGGGGCGCCCGCCACGGTGTCAGGTGTTCCAGGGCGGCTGTTAGGCGTACGGGAGCCAGGTGCCGAGGCGATCTCAGACGGTGGTTGCTGCGTGGGTTTTTGTGGCAGGTGACGTGTGTGTGTGTGTGTGTGTGTGTGTGTGTGTGTGTGTGTGTGTGTGTGTGTGTGTGTGTGTGTGTGAAAAGAGGGTGGGTGGGTTGCGTGCGTGAGTGCGTGCGTTATTCACCGGAGTAGAGAGAGCAATGTCGCTGGAATGAAATTGTCAACTGGGACACGAATAATTTGTAACCTGTCCCGCCCTAGCCCGCGTTTTTACTCTCTCTCTCTCTCTCTCTCTCTCTCTCTCTCTCTCTCTCTCTCTCTCTCTCTCTCTCTCTCACACACACACACACACACACACACACACACACACACACACACACACACACACACTTAGCTCTCGTAAAGGAAGCTAGGAAAATACATCCCGTTACAGTAGCACGCTAATCTAGGCTCAATCTTGCCCTCCTCAGTGTCGGCAATAAGTACAAGTGTCAAGCTAGCCAGGAGAGACACACTCGGCAATGCATACTCAGTCAAAGCGCAACGACCACATCTCCCTATCTGCCAGAGATGGATAAACAGACATCAAGAGAGGAAATGGGAACCGGCTGTAAAAAAATACCGCTGTTTATTTCCACTTGTACGGCGGGGAGCGTCTCGGACCAAGAAAAATATGTGAAAACCGCACCTGGGTCTCTCTCTCTCTCTCTAGCGCGTCAGGAGTACTCGCTCACGCCCCACACAAAGAGCCACAAAGGACCAGAACTACGATGTTATATACCCTGAAGAATGATGTGTGTGCGAGAGAGGGAAAGAGAGAGACGAAGGGACAGAATGTGTGTAGCATTATTTCAAAACATCTCCGGAGAATTGACCTTCTCCATACAGCTTTTGATATACATATGAGCTGTTATATACCCAGAGGAGTAAAAAGTATGGGGGTGTATGTAAAAGAGAGAGAGAGAGAGAGAGAGTACTCATATCGAAACATCATCTCTTGGGTTCAATCTCTTACGTAGCTTCTCATCTTCGTGTAATTACCGTAAAAAGAAGATAAGGAAGTAGAAATTTTAAACAGGGCTGTAATCATAGCAGGAAAAGGAAGGAGATTAACGTAAAACTGAAAACGGCGGAATATTCGTAGCTGGAGTCGGCTTCACTTTACGTTTTTTTTTCCGTATTTCCTTATTTTTTGAGGCATTTACATATCAAAGGTAGGATCATTGCCCTGAGTGTAGAGACCAAGATGTAATCCCGTCCCTTTCCGGCGTCTGTGTACTGGTGGTGGTGGTGGTGGTAGTAGTAGTAGTAGCAGTAGTAGTAGTAGGAGTAGGAGTAAGAGGAGGAGGAGGAGGAGGGAGTAGGAGGGAGTTGATGTAGTAGTAGTAGTAGTAGTAGTAATAGCAGTAACAGTAGTAGTAGTAGAAGTAGTAGTAGTAGTAGTAGCAGTAGGTGACGAAATAAAATGTCCTCAACACCCCAACCACCACAACAACACAAAAAACAATAAAACAACGACAACAATTACAACTGCGATAGTAATGGCAACTATAACGTCAGTGACAAATATTTACGACAAAATACAACAACATACATACACACGGACGTCTTTACAGCGCCTTCCATGCCATTCAACAAATACTGAAAGGACGAGACATTAACATTAGACAAAACACATGAAATCAACGACAAAGTTATCTCCAACACACACACACACACACACACACACACACACACACACACTAATTTACTATTAGATGATAAAAATATAAATAGTTTGCATATAAACATTAATAATGAGCTCAATTCAATTAATATGTGGCTTAAACATAATAAGTTAAGGTTAAATATCACTAAAACAAAATACATTATCTTTCAAAACCGATCAGTCACTACTAACATGCCACCTATAACACTTGAAGGAAAAGTACTTGAACGAGTTTCTTATACTAAGTTTTTGGGCGTTGTCATAGATCAAAATATCAATTGGAAATACCAAATTAATTCTGTTGCAAATAAACTATCTAGGATATGTGGCATACTGTATCGAATAAGAAATAGCCTTACACAAGAAGCACTTATCAGTATTTATTATACACTTTGTTACCAGCATCTCATTTATTGTGTATCTGTGTGGGCGTGTACGTGGCCTTCCTTTCTTAAAATCTTCAGGTTTCTCAAAATAAGATATTTAGGTGTATGTTTTACATGAACAAGTTTGATTCCACATAACGTATTTTCCACACATAGATTTCTTAATTTAAAAACATTCATTGTTATTTTCTACTATTATTTATTTATAAAAACCTCGCACTGATGCATGGAACTCATCCTTTTCAAGTTATTAATACAGTACATAATACGCGCAGGAACAATATAAATCTTATCTCTCCACAGTTCAGGACAGTTCTTTTCAGAAATAGTATTTTATGCTCAGGACCTCAAGTTTGGAATTCTTTGCCAGTAGAAATAAAAAATCTCCTTAATAGTAATAATTTCTCTCTATTTAAAAGTCAGTAAAAAACACTTATTTGCAATCCAAAACAATCACAGTTAAAATTATAATTTATTCCTGAAACATGAACACAAATTTACATTATTAAATCTAATCAGTGATTGTCCATATTATTTTTATTATTATTATTATTATTATTATTATTATTATTATTATTATTATTATTGTTATTTATTGTATATTTGTATTTAGCTTTATGGTTGGGAGCTATCTGCAACCTTTAGAAATATAATAATAGTACAATGAAATAAATATTATACAGTCTGTCGGGAAGCTTCGGCTTGACAGGCTAGATTCGTTGCCAGAATTATAATTATATATATATATATATATATATATATATATGTATATATCAATGTGTGTATATTATGGCAATAAACATTACTTACATTACTTACTTACTTACACACACACACACACACACACACACACACACACACACCTCCCCTCCTCCCACACACACCTCCCCACTCACCCTCTTCTCCCTTCCCATTCACTAAACTGTCACTCTGTCGCCGGAAGTTACCGTGTCTCCCGCCACCACCACCACTACCCCATTCAGCCTAGTTCAGCTCCCAGTCGCTCGTGAACCTTCGCCGCTCACCGCTCGCTGCCACTCAACGGTGACCTGATAACCTCTCTTGCTCTCTCGCTCGCTCCCGCTGAACCCAAAGACCTCACTGCTGCCTCGCCTTTGTTTAGAAATGGTTGAAGGAGTGGTTGTGATAGTTAGAAGAAACACTGAGTAGAGGATTGAAGGGAAAGAAAAGGAGGAGAATGAGGGATGGAGGAGGGAGTAGAAGTGGTAGTGGCAGTGACAGTAGTAGTAGTAGTAGTAGTAGTAGTGGTAGTAGTAGTAAAAAGGATAAGAATAATTGTAAGAAGGAGATAAAGAAATGTGGTAAGAAGGAAAGCATTAAGATTAAGACTTGGATTATGACTTTTATAGGAGGAGGAGGAGGAGGAGGAAGGAAGGAAGGAAGGAAAGGAGCTCCAAGGGAAATAAAAAGGAAATAAAAGAAATAGAAAATAACAGTATCCAATTAAAATTTGATATATCTCTCTCTCTCTCTCTCTCTCTCTCTCTCTCTCTCTCTCTCTCTCTCTCTCTCTCTCTCTCTCTCTCTCTCTCTCTCTCTCTCTCTCTCAGTAGAAAAGGACTTCGGGGGGATTAAAGTGTCATAGTAAATGGATACAATATAAGACCTGTCCCTCTAGCCTCCTCCTCCTCCTCCTCCTCCTTTTTTTCCAGTCTTTATTTCGGAGTTCTTGTCTTAATCCTATTTGAGTACTCTTCCTTCTATTAATCTTTATTTTCTCCTCTTACGTTTTCTTCTTCATATATATTCCTTCTCCTCTTCCTCTCTTCTACCTTGTACCCCTTCTCCTCTTCCTCCTCACCCTAGTTCCTGTAGGCCTAGTTATCATCTGCTGTTCCTCCTCCTCTTCCTTCCTTCGTACCCTTCCTCCTCCATCCTATATCTCCTCTTCCTCCACTTTATAGCTTCGCATTACTCCTCTTTCCTCTCCCTCCTCCTGGCTTGTTTACCTTTGTTCTCTTCCTCCTACTCCTTTCTCCTTGTTCCTATACCGTTGTTCATCTGCTTTTCCTCTTCCTCCTCCTCCTCTTCGTACCCTCACTCCTCGCTGTCTTTCCCGCGTTTCTCAGTATGACGCAACGTACTGCCACATGTGTTCCTCCTCCCCACTTAGCGGCAGCCGTGTTAGCAAGAAGGCGTCTATTTCTGTGCCTTGTTGTTGTTCTCCCAGAAAATGATGCTGGGATAGTGACGTCTTGTTTGTCCTTTATTGAGAGAGATTGAGTGAGAAAGATAGATAGATAGATAGATAGAGAGAGAGAGAGAGAGAGAGAGAGACGTACTATATATAATTTTAGTGACATTGTTCTATTAATCCATTTTCATTTTTCATTTCCTTGCTGCTGCTTCCTTCCCCTTTCTTTTCTTCCTCTTCTTCCTCCTCCTCCTCCCCTCGTTTACCCCTCTCTCCCTTCTCACACTTATATCCTTCCTTCCTTCCTTCCAATCTTCTTTCTGTCATTCCTTCAATAATTCTTTCCTTCCTTCCCTTTCTAATCTCTTGTCTCCTCACCTCTTAAGACTCATTCTCCTCCTTCCTTTCTCCCTTCCTCCCTTGCAACCCTTCGTCCTTCCTTTTCCCCTTAAATTCTTCTTTCTTTCTTTCCTTTAATAACTTTCCTTCCTCCCCTTTCTAATCTTTGTCTCCTCACATCTTAAGACTCCTTCTCCTCCTCTCCTTCCTTTCTTTCTTACTCCCCTTCAACCTTTCGTCCTTTCTTCCTTTACTTCCCTTCCTTCCTTCCTGCCTTCCTTCCCTGCATTCTTCTTCCATTCCTTCAATAACTTTTTCTT
Source organism: Eriocheir sinensis (assembly GCF_024679095.1). Taxonomy (NCBI): domain Eukaryota; kingdom Metazoa; phylum Arthropoda; class Malacostraca; order Decapoda; family Varunidae; genus Eriocheir; species Eriocheir sinensis. Next base: position 863,477 of record NC_066509.1, on the reverse strand, counting down.
TCCTCCCCTTTCTAATCTCTTGTTATCATTTCTCATAAGACTCCTTCTCTTTCTCTTCTTCCTCTCCTTCCTTCCTCCCCTTCCACCCTTCGTCCTGTTATTCCTTGCTTTCCTTCCTCCATTCTCTCCTTCCAGCGTCTTGCCAAACGCCTTCTAGTTTATCAACACCCAGCAGGCTCCACTTGTACCCCATTATCCTCCTCCTCTGTCTGTCCTTCTTCGCCTCTGTTGTCTTCGTGTAATACATCCCTGACTTTATTTACAGTCCCTAACTCCTGACTTACTTTTCCCCTGACTTCCATTCACTCCCAGTCCCTTGAGGTTAACATAAAACAAAGTCTCTTTTATCCATTCTTTCCTTTCTCACTGTGCTACATCTCTTGACAACTTCCTTCTCCTCACCCTGACTTCTGTTCACCCTTTATATCCCTTCACGCTTAGTCCCTGCAGCCCAACTTAAAGCATACAGCCTCTTTGTTCTCCACTCCTTATCCCTTTTCGCTCTGCTACGTTTTTGGTTTTTCCTCTACTTCCCTCTAACCCCCTAAGCCTTTTCCCCTTATTTTCTTTCTATTTCAGAACCTTCAGCTTAACGCAACATACAGTCTCTTTTATCCATTTTTCTTTTTATTTTGATATATCTTAAGCCTTTCTGTACTTACCCTAACCCCCTAAACCCTTCCCTTCATCCCTTATTTTCTTTCTGTCTTCAGTACTTTCAGCTTAATGCAACATACAGTCACTTTTATCCATTCTCGTCCTTATTTTGATACATTTTAAGCCTTTCTCTTCTTACTCTTACCACCTAATCCCTTCCCTTCATCCCTTATTTCCCCTCTTCCCCAATCTTTCTTCTTCAACCCCTCTTTGTTCTTTCTGTTCCTTATCATACTATTTTTCTGACCTTCCTTAACTTCTTGTAACATATGACTTCCCTTCACCATTTACTTCCTTTCACCCCTATTCCCTACAGCTTAATAGATGTCACATGTGTTTGTTCTCTGTTCCTTCCTACTCTTGTACATCCCTAACCTGACCTTTTCTTTTCCTAACCCCCTAACTCCTTCCCTATTTACTTCTCTTCATCCTCTAATACATAACACAGTCACTATTTCATTTATTCTCTCTTCCTTCTTAGTCTTCTACATCCCTAACCTGACCTTTTCTTTTCCTAACCCCCTAACTCCTTCCCCATTTACTTCCCTTTATCCTCTAATACACAACACAGTCACTATTTCATCTATTCTCTCTTCCTTCCTATTCTTCTACATCCCTGGCCTGACCATTTCTTTTCCTAACTTCTTACTCCTTCCCCATTTACTTCCCTTTATCCTCTAATACACAACACAGTCACTATTTCATCTATTCTCTCTTCCTTCCTATTCTTCTACATCCCTAACCTGACCATTTCTTTTCCTTACCCCCTAACTCCTTCCCCATTTACTTCTCTTCATCCTTTAATACACAACACAGTCATTATTTCATCTATTCTCTCTTCCTTCCTATTCTTCTACATCCCTAACCTGACCTTTTCTTTTCCTAACCCCCTAACTCCTTCCCCATTTACTTCTCTTCATCCTCTAATACACAACACAGTCATTATTTCATCTATTCTCTCTTCCTTCCTATTCTTCTACATCCCTAACCTGACCTTTTCTTTTCCTAACCCCCTAACTCCTTCCCTATTTACTTCCCTTTATCCTCTAATACACAACACAGTCACTATTTCATCTATTCTCTCTTCCTTCTTAGTCTTCTACATCCCTAACCTGACCTTTTCTTTTCCTAACCCCCTAACTCCTTCCCCATTTACTTCCCTTTATCCTCTAATACACAACACAGTCACTATTTCATCTATTCTCTCTTCCTTCTTATTCCTTTACATCCCTGGCCTAACCTTCCCATATTTCCCGTCACTCACACTCCATCCCGCGCGCCGTAAAATATTTCACCACTCCATTAACACCATAAAGCAGACTCCACTTGTACCACTATTAGCATGTACCTTTTGATCCCTACTTCTCTCCTATTCCTAGTTCCTATACCTTTGTTCATCTCTCTCTTTTCCTCCTCCTCCTCCTCATCATCATCTTTTGCACTTTTCCTCTTCCCCTTCTAATGTCTCCTCTTTTTCCTCTTCCTCTCTTTGCAAAACTAATTCTTCTTCCTCCTCCTCCTCCTTCTAGTTCTTGTACCTCTGTTAATCTATCTAATTTATTTTTTGACATTATTATTATTATTATTATTATTATTATTATTATTATTATTATTATTATTATTATTATTATTATTATCTAAACTTCCAGTACGGCAAAACTATATTACGTGATAGCTAAAGTATTGAGTGCATTATTACGTATTTCATTTTATTTACAACAAAGGTAATCTCTATATTTTTAGCTATATTCTAAAGTAATGCATCAGTTCGGTTTTATCTTCTCTATATAAGGAAATGCATTAACCGTTTTTTCATTAAATTTATATTCAAGTTCATGTTTTGCTTGCTAATGTAACTGATATAGTGGTGTACCTTTCCACGAGTGTTATTTTTATGGAGTTAAAGAAGGTAGACAGGAATTGGATGCAGTATTCGCGTTACAGTATAATGATGAGCCTAATGTGTGTGTGTGTGTGTGTGTGTGTGTGTGTGTGTGTGTGTGTGTGTGTGTGTGTGTGTGTGTGTGTGTCTCTCCAATATCACTTCCACATTCTCTCTCTCTCTCTCTCTCTCTCTCTCTCTCTCTCTCTCTCTCTCTCTCTCTCTCTCTCTCTCTCTCTCTCTCTCTCTCTCTCTCTCTCTCTCTCTCTCTCTCTCTCTCTCTCTAACTTTATCTCATTCTCTGTATATGTATTCCTTTATCTATCTATCTTTATATCTATCTATCTATCTCGTGTATTGTATTTAAATCTGCAATACTTAAATTTCTCACTGTCCGTCTAACTCATGTTGTAGTATATATCTTAATTTTCTCTCTAGCTCACCTTTATTCCTGCTCTTTCGGTTTCCCTTTCATAAACATCATAAACATCACCAGTAGATTGCTTTCGATTTCATTCCCTCTATTCTTCCCATTCGTTGTGTCAAATTCATCCTTGCTTATATATATTTCCTATTTTCATTTATCTTCAGTTCGGCGTATTCAAATTTTTCCCTTCCTACGTTTTCTCTTCGTAATGTCATTAATAGATCGTTGCGGTGGATAATATGTTCTTTTTTATTTCTCTTTATTTCTCTTTATTCCTCCCGTTCATATATTTCCTATTTTCATTTATCTTCAGTTCGGCGCATTCATATTTTTCTCCTCCTACGTTTTCTCTTGTCGTAATGTCGCCAATAGATCGCTGCGGTGGATAATGTGTTCTCTTTATTTATCTTTATTTATCTTTATCCCTCCCATTCATATATTTCCTATTTTCATTTATCTTCAGTTCAGCGCATTCATATTTTTCTCCTACGTTTTCTCTTCGTAATGTCATTAATAGATCGCTGCCGTGGATGATATGTTCTCTTTATTTATCTTTATCCCTCCCATGTACATATTTCCTATTTTCATTCATCTTTAGTTTGGCGCATTCATATTTTTCTCCTCCTACGTTTTCTCTTCGTAATGTCATCAATAGATCGCTGCCGTGGATGATATGTTGTCCTTATTTCTGCGTATTTTCCCTCTCCCTCTCCTATTCTTCCCCCGTTATTAGCTGTTATATCTCACTTTTATTCTCGCCGCATTTTGCTTTTCGTCCCCATTTCCTCTTCCTCATGAATTCTCCTTTCCTATAACCCATTCGTTTCCATTTTCTATAACCCCCAAACCCTTCCTCCCCACCTCCCCACCTACCCCTTATATAGTCTCATGGGACACTGATGTAAACCTCACATTCTCCCGACACAACAAAATTCACAATCCCATCATAAGTCTGGCGGGAACGATGCTGACCACTACACAAGCACATTATCCGTGAGTGTATGGATGACACCGGCATAAACAAGCAAGCAGGCGGGTAGTAAAGCTGGCAGGAGACTGGCTGGTTGGTGGCGGGCTCGTGGCTGGCTGGCTACGTGGCGCAGAGCAGAGCGGGGCAAAGAAGAAAGGCTGAGATGACAAGCAGAGGCAGGACTGGTGGTGGTGGTGGTGTAGGTGATGCTAGGGGACATTAGGAGAGGCTGAGGTTAATATAGGTAATGTAACTAAAAAGAACTAGATATAGAAAAGCGAAATGTAGGAAAAGAATAGGAAGAGAAGGATAAAGGATGCGAAAATGAGTGGAAATTTGAAATAACAGTTACACGTGTACATAAGAACATAATTAAATTAGGAGAGGCAAAAATAGCGTAGAAAAATTGCAGCTTATACCAAATCTGTAGCTATAATACATTAAAAAACAGACACACGAAGTAATAGGAAAATAAAACATGTAATAGATAAAAAGTCAAATCATCCAAGCTCGTAGGTAGAAGGCAAAACTATTAAAGAACCTCGTCAAAAAACATAAAACCATAACTATGTAGATAAAAATACAAGCAGGTAAAAAGAGAGAGAAAGAGATCAAAATAATAAAAAGACCACAGCATCAGAGAAAGACATAGATCATGGTGAGTAGGTAAGGTAGAAGAGGAAAAGAGGAAAGAAAAATATATACAAAAACCCTCCCTCCTCCACCCTCCCCTTCACCACCACCACCACAAGAAAAAATAGAGGCGCAAGCAGGAGCAGCAGAAATATGAGCAGGTAGAGGGAGGCGACAGGAACACACGTGGGAAGGCTTCTGGCGGAGAGGCAGGCAGTAAGGCAGATGGTAGGAGGCTGGGGGAGGGCTGGGGGGAAGAAGAGGGGTGCGGGGAGGCTGGGGTGGGGGAAGGGGGGTGCGGGGGGCTGCTTCTTGGGCACACACGGTAACTCAGGCAACACACGATGAGGCAAGAATTTAAGAAAGTCTTTTATGAAGTTACGTACGAGCGCTGATTTGGCAATATTTCCAACACGCGTCCCGTTCTCTTCTCCTCTCCTTCCTTCCCTTGCCTTCCTTCCTTCCTTCTTCTTTCTTTATTCTCCTTTCTTTCGCGTCCTCTCTCTTTCTCTCGCTTTCCTCGCCTCTTACCTTCGCTTTCTTCCTTTCTCTTTCTCTTGTTTTCCTTCCATTCCTACTTTCTCTCTCCTTTCTTTTCCTTTCCTTTCTTCACTTCGCTCTCATCTTCTCTTCCTTTCTCTTTCTCTTGCTTTCCTTCTCCCTTAGCTCCTATTTATTTCTCCTGTTCTTTCTTTTACAGTCTTTTCTTGTCCTTGTTTCCCTCTTTCTCTTTCCTTTCCCTGTCTTTCTTCTCTTCCTTACCATTAGCTTTTATACCTTTCTTCCTCTTTGTTATACCATTTTTCACCCACCTCCTCTTTTTCCTCTCTTTCTCTTCTCTCCTTTTTCTCCTCGTTTTCCATCTCCTCTTCCTCCCTTTCTTCATTCTTGTATTCCTTATTTCCGCATCCTCTTTCCTGTCCTTCTCTCTTCCCCTTTTTCTTAATCCTTACTCCTTCCTCCTCCTCCTTGTTCTTCTTCTCACCCTCCTTCCCTTCTTCCTTGTTTCCAGAATTCATCCCAATCTCGACTTTTTCCTTCCTCCTCCCTCTCTCTCTCTTCCTCCTCCCTCTCTCCCTCTGCTCATCTCCTTCCTCCTCCTTCGAGTCATATTTTTCTTCATTTATATATCCTTGCACTCTCCCTCGTTTCCTTTCCTTCCATATTATCTTATTTTCCTCGAGGTGTTTTTCTCTCGTCTGTTTTTCTCTCATCTTCTCCCGAACTCAGATGTTTCATGTTTTTGTGTCTTCGCTTCCTATGATCTTGTCTCTGCTTTTTCCTTTCATCTCCTCTGACTAATTCATCTCTCTTCTCCTTCCTCTCATCTCTCCTCCTCTTTCCTCTTTTTCCCTCCTCCTTCCTATGTAGATTCTTACCTAAATAGTATAAAAATTAAATGAAAATATTATAAATACAAGATGAAAATAAATAAATAACAAATAAATAAACAAAAATAAATAAATAGATAAATATGAAAATAAATAAAAATACTAAATATATAAATAATATATAAATAAATGAAATAAAGAAATAAAATTGAATAAGATTACTAAACATCTTTCACCTTTCTCCTCTCTTTCGTATACATTTTTCTTGATATTTTTTACCTCCTTTCTTTATTCTTCCTCCTCCTCCTCCTCCTCCTCCTCCTCTAAATATTCCCCTCTCTATCTCCCTCTCTCTCTAAGTCTTTCATATCGCCTTCTTATATTCTCTTGTGCAACCATTTTCTTCTCTTCATTTTCTCTTCTCCCTTCTTCCTCCTTCCCTTTCCTTTATGTTTACTTTATATTCATCATTTGTTTTTACCATTCCTTCCCCTCCCCTCTTTTTTTTCCTCTCTTCCTCCTCTCTGGCTTTCTTACCTCCTTCCTCTTTTTTTTTCTCCTTTGCGTTCCTTCCTTCGCTTAGTTTCACATTACTGCTTTTAATTATCTCTCTTTCTATCTATCTGTCTATATCTACCTATCTATCTATCTCATTCTACACCTCTTTCTATTTATATCTATATCTACTTATCTATCTATATCTATCTCATTCTACACCTTCCTTCCGTCCTTCCTCCCTTCCTTCCTTCACGTTCCAACACAACGGGAAGAGGAGGAGGAAGAGGCTATAGTTTATGTCTCCTGGAAACAGCTCCGCGCGAAATCCTCCGAAGAATTTTGGAAATCTTGTTTATTACGAATTATCAGAAATATTTCGTACTCTCGTAGATCTCTCTCTCTCTCTCTCTCTCTCTCTCTCTCTCTCTCTCTCTCTCTCTCTCTCTCTCTCTCTCTCTCTCTCTCTCTCTCTCTCTCTCTCTCTCTCTCTCTCTCTCTCTCTCTCTCTCTCTCTCTCTCTCTCTAGAAGAGAGAGAGAGAGAGAGAGAGATTGTGTTTGAGTCCCTTTACACACGTCTTCCGATTTGTTTATTTAGATTAACTTCATGTGTGTGTGTGTGTGTGTGTGTGTGTGTGTGTGTGTGCGTGTGCGTGCGCGTGCGTGCGCGTGCGCGTGTGTGTGTGTAAGGACTTCATTACGCTGTTCCCGTTTTTCCGTATGTCATCCCCAAAATATCATCTACCGAGCCTCACTTTTTTATTTTTTTATTATTGGTCTATGGCGCCGCTTTGTGTGGGTGCATATATATATTTTTTAGCCCAGAATACTTTGGTTTAAAATACGACGCAAACAACGTAATAACTAACCGCGGCGAGGGAAAAAATTGAGCAGTATTCGTTTCCCTCAACTGGGCGCGTTAATATCTCTCTCTCTCTCTCTCTCTCTCTCTCTCTCTCTCTCTCTCTCTCTCTCTCTCTCTCTCTCTCTCTCTCTCTCTCTCTCTCTCTCTCTCTCTCTCTCTCTCTCTCTCTCTCTCTCTCGCGCTCGCTCTCTCAAATTTCATCTCTCAATCTGGTTCTCTCTTCCTGGTTCTCCCTCTACCTGGTTCTCTCACTCTACCTGGTTCTCTCCCTCTACCTGGTTCTCTCTCTCTCTCTCTCTCTCTCTCTCTCTCGCTCTCGCTCTTTCTCTCTCTTCAGTTAAGTGAATTGGTAAATAGTTCCAATTCCGACGAGACAAAAAAAAAGAAGGAAAACAGTCGAGTTCATATTGAAAACAAAAAAAATATATTGGTTTTGTTTTCCACGTTCAATATTTTAGTTTATTATTTTGTGTGTATTTTCTATTCTCTTTTTCATTCCCTTTTTTCGTTTTTAATATTCTCTAATGCTTATGAATTTAATATAAGTCTTCCATTTCAATTCGTTTCGATATGATTGTAATATATATAAATTTGCGGGAAAATATATGTACATTTGCGGGAATGACATGAACACTGGCTTTTTTTTTGTAATTTAATATCTTCAAACTACTGTCGAATTTGATGTGTCTAATAATTTGTCTACAATCATTTTTTTACTGAATGCTCTGTGTTATTCCTGCCTGTTAAATCCACATCATTCTCGATTCATGCCATCTCTATACCCTTGTAAAGCTCTTGTTTGTTTGTTTATTTTTCCGTCATTTTCATTTATTCTCATGTGTCCTCTAAGCATCCTCAGAATTCCACTCCCTGTCCCTCTCTCGTAATCTCTCTACTCTATTTAGAAGCTGAGATATCCTAAGTTCGTCATATCCCTTCTACACTGCCGTTAAATTTATTCTTTTCTCTATTACATCTTCGTCTCCTCATCACATATTGCCAGGCCTGCTTAAGACCCCCAGAATTCACCCGGTAATCTCTGCATTTTATTGGAAAGCAGAGTAAACTTCCCACCTTCCCTTAGGATTGAATTTAATGAGGTATCTGAAGACTCTCTCGCGTCCATTCGTCTCATAGATATCTTCCCTGCGAGGCAAGGCGAGGGAAGGGACGGAGGGAAAAATTTGCACATCCACGAACCGCCGCCACTGCCAGGCCAGAAGACGCCCGCAGGGATACTTCTTAATGAGTTTCTAATCCTTAGGAGTGAGTGTGGGATTTTGCCGCGAATATCTTCCTGAGCGAGAGGGGTTTTTTTTTTTTCCCTGAGGCAGAGAGTGACACTACTAATAGATTGGGAAAGAGAGAGATTTGCGATTTCCTTTTTTTCAAGTTTGCGTGAGCCTTTTTAACAGATTTTGCAGCGAATTTCTTTTTCACTCCTAATTCTAATGATAGTATTTGAAATCATTATTTAACTAATAATACAAATGTACCGATGGATACTAAAAAACACACCCAACACTTCTTTACAAGTTTCTTTAGTGATACGTTTTGCCGAAAATATTAACTAAATAATCACCTGTATATCTTAACTAGCTTATGTTAATAATCCCGGCCCGGAGCATAAGCCAGCTAACAGAGACGGTGGCATCAATTCTTTTCATTTTTTCTTTATTTCCATTTGCTAGTCTTTTTTTTGTACTTAGTTCTAGTTCTACATGTATACAAGAACCATGCATGCATCATACTTACTGCATATCCTTGGCATATTATACATCTATTTCATCTTTTACCTAAACATATCACTGTCGCCTCGTCATTCATTCCCTCGGGTGCTAAGACTCGACTCACTAAAATTCATCTCGTAATCTGTAATTGTATTAACTGCCGAAGGGGATGAGTCCAGTGGATGAGTAAAATGTCTGATAGGTCGTACATCAACAAAGGGTAATGTGATTTTCCCCTTTCATATTTTATTTTATCAAACTTATCGAAGCCGTTGTTAAATTAAGGTGTCCAGTATATAAATCTTATCTCATAGACTAGCAAATTATCAGTGGCAACCCAGGAACTATAGAAGTCAGGGCATACAGGAGACGAGACCGAGAGATTGTCAAAAAACGCGATGCTACTGCAGGAAGGAAGAAAAAGTAGACCCTGGAATTAGTTTGTCAGAAAAATTATGCCATGATGAAAAATAAACTGAGCTGATGGTTCTTGGGCGAGCAAGTGGAGGGTCCTCAGGGCAGTCGGGATATAATGGGCGCGTGAGACGGTAATTATTCTCGAGGGGCGCTAAATAAATCCCAAAGAAACCGGCGTCCGAGAGAAAGGAGCGAAGAGAAACTAGAAAATAAAAGAGAAAAGAGAAGCAGAAAAGTGTATCAAGAAAAATGGAAGCAATAACAGAGAAATGAAGAAGAATTGAATGAAACCAAAGGAAAAGAATTTGAGGAAAGTAATACGTGTGAAAAAAAAGGAGGAGTAAATCAATAGAGAATGAATAATAGGAGTTAAGTAAAGAATAATCGAAGAAGAAGAAAGTGGTTGAAAGAATTGTAACGAAGAAAATAAATAATCACTTAGATATGTGTGAAGAGATAAAAAGTAATGCGAAGAGAAAAATGAAGAAGAATGGAAAGAAATGGAAGTGCGAAGAGGAAAATAAAGAAGAACTGAAGAAAAATGGGAACAATAACAGAGAAAATGGAGAAGTATTGGAAGGCAGCGAATAGATAATGGAAAAAGGAAAAAAATATTGAGGAAAATAATAAGTGTTAAAAGAGGAAGAGGAATAAATGAAAAGAAGAAAAGATATTAGAAGTTAAATAAATCCGAAAGAAATGGAGAAAAAAGCAAAGAAATGTAATGCAAAAAGGAAAATAAAGAAGAATTGAAGAAAAATGGAAATGTGAAGAGGAAATAAAGAAGAACTGAAGAAAAATGGAAGTGCAAAGAGGGAAATAAAGAAGAACTGAAGAAAAAGGGAAGTGCAAAGAGGGAAATAAAGAAGAACTGAAGAAAAAGGGAAGTGCAAAGAGGGAAATAAAGAAGAACTGAAGAAAAAGGGAAGTGCAAAGAGGGAAATAAAGAAGAACTGAAGAAAAAGGGAAGTGCAAAGAGGGAAATAAAGAAGAACTGAAGAAAAATGGAAGTGCAAAGAGGGAAATAAAGAAGAACTGAAGAAAAATGGAAGTGCAAAGAGGGAAATAAAGAAGAACTGAAGAAAAGGGAGTAAAGAAAAAGAAGAACTGAAGAAAAGGGAAGTGCAATAAGAGGAAGAAAGAAGAAAGGAACTGAAGAAAAAATGGAAGCAATAACAGTGAAATGGAGAAGTATTGGAAGACAGCGGATAGATGATGGAAAGGGGAAAATAAATTGAGAAGAAAGTAATACGTGTGAAAAGAAGAAAAGGAAGAGAAAATGATCAGAAGTTCAAGTAAGAGGAAGATGATGTTGCTCAAATAATGAATACATGAAGAAGGAAACGGTTAACATGAATGAAACGAAGGAAACAAAAACAGTATCACTTCTGAATATGTAAAGGGAAAACAAATTAAAAGAAAATATAAAGCGAATCTTAAAAAAAAAATTATATAAACTAAAGGAACTGGCAAGAAAAGAGGAAAGAAAGGCAAATATCCTTGAAGAAACCGCAATGGGAAATGATATAGATAATAAAGTATAAAGAGATCCTGGAAATTAAAGTAAAGATAGAAACCTCAGGAAATAATAAGAAGAAGAATTGAGAGAAGAAAATTAAAGAAATATGTCTTTTAAGAAAAATGCTGAGGAAGGATATTTATGGAAGTGAAAATTAAAAGGAACCTTGGAAATTATTATGAAAACGAAAGCTTAGCGAAAAGAATTGCCAGAATTGCCAAAAAAAGGATAGTTAAAGATAAAAGAGTTTGAAAGAAGAAAAATGAAAGTAGAAAAGGGTGACTGCTAATGAAACAAAAACGAGAAGAAAAATATAAAATCGGTAGAAGAAAATATGCAAGAAACTGAAGAAAAAGAAGAGAAGGAAAAGACTTAGGAGTGAAAATAAAAGAAAACATCCCTGAGAAAACTGCGAACGAAGGGAGAAAAAATAAAAAGGGAAGTAAGAAAGATATAAAAAGTGAATCTGGAAATGCATATAAAGAAACGTGAGCCGGAAGGAAGAATACAAGGAAGAAAGGAAGGAGGAGGTCATGAGGGAGGAGGCAGGAAACACACACACACACACACACACACACACACACACACACACACACACACGCCATTCCCATGCTGATTAGCGTCTCCCAGCGAAGAAAACGGGGTCTGGGACGAGTCATATATGCGAGGGGAAGCATTAATAAAATATGCCAATGTGGACCATATAGAGGAAATGTGTGTGTTTGTACGTGTGTGTGGAAGGGAGGGGGAAGGGGAAGAGAGAGGGGGAGGGGGTCCGTGTGTGTGTGTGTGTGTGTGTGTGTGTGTGTGTGTGTGTGTGCGTGCAAACCGATCGCTTATCTGTAAAAAAAAAAAAAAATCAATTTGTGATTATATTTATAAGAAAAAAATATATGTATGCCCCAATGTATCCTTTGTACAGTATAGAAGAAATTTATGAGTGTGTGTGTGTGTGTGTGTGTGTGTGTGTGTGTGTGTGTGTGTGTGTGTGTGTGCGCAATCCAATCGCTTATCCAAGTAAAAAAAGCCCATTTGGAATATATTCGAATCAACAATATCTTGTGAATATTTTCCTCTGCATTGCTTCGGGATGGTGGCGGCTTTCTATGCAAATCCTGCCTCGCCTTCCTCCTCTCCCTCCCTCCCTCTCTCTCCTTCCTTCCCTCTCCCTCTGTCGGTATCCACTCCCTCATTCCTCCATCATAAATTGGCCTTTCCTCTCCATTTCATAAGCTTCCCCTCAACCTCTCTTTCCTCTCTGCTATCTGTTCTCTCTATCTCTCTATCTGTTCTCTATTTCCTCTCGTCCATCCACGCTGCACCGCCTCCATATCAATCTCCTTTTACGCCTCTCCCATCGCTTCCTTCATCTTCTCTCCCTCGTTTTATTTCTCCGTTCTCTCTGCTCTCTCAATCCTCTATACTCGTACACGATGCCCTGCTCTCCATGTATCCCTCCCCTCCTCATCCCCCACCCTCCCTCCCCTCTCATCATCCCTCTCTCTCTCTCTCTCTCTCTCTCTCTCTCTCTCTCTCTCTCTCTCTCTCTCTCTCTCTCTCTCTCTCTCTCTCTCTCTCTCCTCACTCTTGCTTTCTTGCTTGTTTCATGTTCATCTTGTTCTTTCTTCCTTTTGTCTCTCTTCCCATTCTCTCTGGCTGTATGTCCTTATCCCATAGTTCCATAATCTATCTACTGTAGTTGCATCTGTCTATATATCCATCTTTATCCCTCTCGCAGCATCCCTTCTTGCTCATTTTTCTCTTTTCTCTATCTTCCTATTCTCCTTCGTTGTATATCCTTATCCTCTAGTTCCACCATGCATCTATCTGTATCTATCTACCATTCTATCCATTTCCTCTCCGTCGCACATTCGCAGAACGTCCAATGCAGGTTTAGTCCTTTGCAAATCTCTCGTAAGCCAATTTGGGCCTCGGAGTGGACTTCCGCGTGTCGTCTCTTCGGCTTGCATGTGTCTGTGCGGGCGAGTGACTCCGGGACACCCATTTTATACTTAACGTCCGAGGGTTCTGCCGCGGAAAGAAAGTGCAACGAGGCGGAACTTTGATGCAGGAATCCGCCGTCAACACAACATGCAAATTTCTTAACATGTGTGGGCTATGAGAACGTCTCCTTTGTATGTGGTTAGTGGATGAAGGGACATATATAGTTGGTATTCTTAGACGCTCTCCCCTCTCTCACGTCAACTGAAAAGGAGATCAATCGGATTCTAATGAGTATGTTTTTAAGTTCATGATACAGAAGAAGGGTTAAACTACATCTAGGGTCATAAAACTAGCCCTGTAAATGCCCCAAACTCATACGAAAGCCTCGGCAAATATGTGTGTGCATGGACAAGGAAATGTTTTCAGAATATGGGCCTTGAATTTTGGTTTTTTTTTAATTTTGTAGCAAAGGACGGGTTTGTTGTGTGTGTGTGTGTGTGTGTGTGTGTGTGTGTAGCAAAGGATGGTATGTTCATGTATGTGTGTATATATGTATTTTTCTGCAAGGGAGAGAGGACATAGATAGATTTAGAGTATCGATCAAGGGACATTATTTTGGGGGGATTTAAAAGTTTTGTTGCAATGGACGGTTTTGTTATGTATGTGTAGCAATGGCTGGTATGTTTGTGTCCGTGTATACATGTATTTTTCTGCAGGGGGAGAGGACATAGATAGAGTGTCGATCAAGGGACACTATTTTGGGGAGGTTTAAAAGTTTTGTAGCAGTGGACGGTTTTGTTGTGTATGTAAAGCAATGGATGGTATGTTTATATGTTCGTGTATATATGTATTTTTTTCTTGAGGGGGGAGAGGACACAGATAGATTTACCGTATTGATCAAGGGACATTATTTTGGGGGGAGTTAAAAGTTTTGTAGCAATGGATGGTTCTGTAATGTGTGTAAAGCATTGGATGGTATGTATATGTATTCGTGTATATATGTATTTTTTTCTGCAGGGGGGAAAGACATAGATATATTTAGCGTATCGATCAAGGGACATTATTTTGGGGGGATTTAAAAGTTTTGTTGCAATGGACGGTTTTGTTATGTATGTAAAGCAATGGATGGTATGTTGATATGTTCGTGTATATATGTATTTTTTTTCTGCAAGGGGGAAAAACATAGAGAGATTTACAGTATCAATCGTGTTGCAAGCTGTCCTTTACCAATTCTGAAACCTGTTATTCACTTTGTTGATTTCCATATATCTCGCTTTCTATTGCGGTTTCTCTTGGCATACTTGCGCCTTGCTACAACTAACAGAGATATGCGATATGCCGAAGAAGAGGTTTAAAGAAAGCTTGTGGGAAACGGTGTCTGCCATGCTTGTTGTATTTTTGGAGCTTGTGTCAAGGGAAGGTTAGTTTAGAGGACTGTCAGACCCTTCAGTAGGATTACACATCAGACAATAATGGAGGAAGTTACAAAGGAAATAGAAAGTGGAAAAAGTTACTAAGAAAATAAAAGAAAAGAAAACATTTGCAGCCCCACTCGTCTCTTGAATCAGGAAGCGCATTAATGTTTTTTTTTTCCGCCTCGTTGAACAGAGAACGGAGTCAGAGTTTGGCTTTTACACTTAATGATAAAACACCGAGAGGAGTAAAAAAAAAAAGTGGGCCCAAGAAGTCCTCGAATTGAATCACAGACTTTGGTAAATGTAAAAGTTGTAAGCGAAACACGTAAAAGGGATTGGAAGAGGTGTGTGTGTGTGTGTGTGTGTGTGTGTGTGTGTGTGTGTGTGTGTGTGTGCTATCACCGTAACCACCACAACCACCATCATCATCACTATATCATATTGGAATGCCTCCTCCTCCTCCTCCTCCTCCTCCTGCCGTTCACTAGATATGTTTGCTCGGGGATGTGATGGAGAAACGAGAGGGAAAGGAAGGCATTCTCATATTCCTCCATTTTCTCCTTCCTCCTCGTCCTCCTCCTCCTCCTCCTCCTCCTCCTCCTCCTCTTTCTCCCACACTTCTTCCTCCTCTTCCCCCTCCTTCTCGTCCTCCTTTTTTCCCATGCTACCTCTCCTGACCCATCTTCTTCCATTTCGCCATTTTCCTCCTCCTCCTCCTCCTCCTTCCCCTCCTCCTCCTCCTCCTCCTCCTCCTCTTCTCTCCTCTCATCTTCTCATCTTCCTAATCTTCTCTTACGCTGATGCTGATGTTGATATTTTATTATTAGTAGTAGTAGTAGTAGTAGTAGTAGTAGTAGTAGTAGTAGTAGTAGTAGTAGTAGTAGTAGTAGTAGTAGTAGTAGTAGAAGAAGAAGAAGAAGACGTGTGTTGGTGATCTGTTTGTGTGTGCGTGCATGATGAGTTAAAGTGGGGAGGGCCAGGAGGCAAGGAGGGGGCGGCGGGGGGGCTGCTTCAGTAAAGTAAAAAAAGAGAAAGCAGGAGTGTTAAGGAGGGAGGCGAGGGGAGGCGCTGCATTCTTCAGAAAAGAGAAAGGAGTTCGGATCGGGATGTTCGGCGCTGTAAGATATTTCGGCAAGATTTCCCAAAGATTTACGGTATTTTTTCCCTCTTCCTCTCCTTGACTTCCTTTGGCTTCCTCTATCCGCGGCTTCTTTCTCTCTCCGCCGTCTCTCTTTCTCTCTCGCGGTCTTGTCTCTCTCTCTCTCTCTCTCTCTCTCTCTCTCTCTCTCTCTCTCTCTCTCTCTCTCTCTCTCTCTCTCTCTCTCTCTCTCTCTCTCTCTCTCTCTCTCTCTCTCTCTCTCTCTCTCTCTCTCCAAAGTCATACCATTATATCTGTCCCTTTGTCTCTCCTTTTCCTTCACGGCTTTCTCTTTCCTCTTCTTTATATCTCTCTTTAACTCTCTCTCGCTCTCTCGCTCTCATTCTCTCTTTCTTCTCCTAGCACCAACTATTCCGATTTCTCCTTCTCCTTTGTTTCAAGAGCATATTCTCCTCCTCTTCTTCCTCCTCCTCATATATCTCCTCCTCCTCCTCCTCCTCCTCACATTCCTTCTCCACCTTGTCTTTCTTAACCCTTTATTCCTCTTCCTTGTCTTTGTATGTCTTTTCTTTCCTAATCTCCTTTTCCTCCTCCTCCTCCTCCTCCTCTTCCTTTTCCTTTCCCCTCCAACATGAGGAACCATCTCGGCCCATTCCTCTCCCCTTATGGCTGTGTAGGGAATATCGCCACTTGGAATATTTTGAGCGTGTATCAGCCTGACAGTCAACCTTGCAACCATTTTTTCCTACCTACCTACTACACCTACCATACTTCCTCCTCTGTACAACCTTAAAAACTAACTTAACCCCTCCCGAAACTGACCTTTTTGTGTGTGTTTTGATATGTGTTTTGCCATTGAATTTCTTCCTCCTCATCACTCTTTCCCTTCATACATCACACAGCCACATACTTCACTCACTCTTATACACTCCTATACACTGCATACGCTTCATACATTTCGTACGTCACACACTTCATACATTTTACATACTTCATACACTTCATACACACACTTCATTCACTCTCCTACACTATATACATCACACACACTCACTCACACTCTTCCTCCTCCTCCTCCTCCTCCTTCCTTTTTCCTTCCATACTATACTCTTTGCCCTTCACACCATACGCCCTTCTCTCCCTCATTCCCTTCTCCTTTCACACCATACCCTTTTCCTCTCTCATTTCCCTTTCCATTATACCATACGCCTTTCCCTCTCTCATTTCCATTTCCCTGTCCCATTCCTGCCGCCTATAGCTCGCCCCTCCCTTGCGTCTATCCTCCCTAGTATTCCTATGTGTTTCCCTGCCCAGCGAGCGGCACTTAAGCCTGGGTAAGGAGGACGCGCTATGAAAAATATTTATAGTTATGTGTAATAAAGGAAATTGCTGAGTATCGCCGCCTTGAATTTTTTAAACATAATGGTTCTTAAGTGTGGGGAGATAATTATTGCCCCTGGAGCCCAACGAGCCGTCAGGGCGGAAAGTATAGTGGCGGTAATGGTTAGGTTAGGGTTGGTGGGGTACTTTTTTAGACCCATCCGTACCATCATTACCTTTCTCCTTATACTCATCTACCTTCTCCTACGACCTATTTATATTCTTTACCTTTCCCTTTACATTTTTTTCTTTTTCTTTACCTTCGTTTTCTTCGCTAGTGTTCTCTGTTTCCTTTCTCTTCGCTTTCCTTCCCTTCCCTTGTTTCCTTTCTCTTCGCTTTCCTTCTTTTCCCTTGTTTCCTTTCCCTTCGCTTTCCTTCCCTTCCCTTGTTTCCTTTCTCTTCGCTTTCCTTCCCTTCCCTTGTTTCCTTTCCCTTCGCTTTCCTTCCCTTCCTTCGCTTTCCTTCCCTTCCCTTGTTTCCTTTCTTCCTTTCCTTCCTTCCTTTTTTTCCTTTCTTCATTTTCCCATGTTTCCCTTTTCCTTTTTTCTTCTCCCTCCTTTTCTTCATTTTCTCCCTTCTTTTTCTTCCTTTCTCCTCCTTTCCTTAATCTTCTCTTTCCTTTTCGTTCCTTCCCTTCCCTTCCCTCCCATACCCCTTTCTTCCCTACCCTTTTCTCCTCTTTTTACCTTTTCTTTACACTTCTTCCTCACCTCCTCCACCCTACGTCCCTTTTCCCCTCTCCTCCTATCTCTCTCCTCTGTTCTTAGATCTATGTATCATGTATGTATCTCCGTCCTTCGTCTCTCCCTTGCCTTTATCCTGTTCTCTCCATCCATCTCTCCTCCACTCCCTCCCTCCCTCCTTCCTTCCTTCTCTCTCACCTTCCTTCCCTCCCTCCCTCGTCTCGCCCTCAGGGAATATCGTGTGTAGCATTTCTGATAGTGAATAATTAATTAAACATGCCTAGACGAAGCTGTTTGTTTGTCTGTGTCTGTGTGTGTCTGCCCTGTCTCTGTCTGTCTGTCTGCTCTGTCTATTTCTCTCTCTCTCTCTCTCTCTCTCTCTCTCTCTCTCTCTCTCTCTCTCTCTCTCTCTCTCTCTCTCTCTCTCTCTCTCTCTCTCTCTCTCTCTCTCTTTCTCTCTCTTTCTCTCTCTCATTTTTCATCCTCTGTTTGTCATCAATTAGAGTATATTTGCACGGTTAGTATTTTACAGTTTGCTAATTCCATTTCTGGTTTAATATCCTTTGCCGGTCTTTCCTCGTAACAACATACATGAGTGAAGCGACTGGAGCGATTCTCTTTAATATTTACATGATGTACTAAGTTATGCTCCTTCCTAAAAACTTGTCTTTCTCTACATGTTCTGTTTAGGAGGTCATCTGTTGCCCCTTCCTCTTCTTCTTCTCCTCCTTCTTCTTCTTCTCCTCCTTCTTCTTCTTCTTCTTCTTCTTCTTCTTCTTCTTCTACTCCTTCTTTTTCTTCTCCTTCTTCTTCTTCTACTTCTTCTTCTTCTTCTTCATTATCTCTTATTATCGAAGGGGAAGAATATAACTTTTCAATTCTATTTTGGTACTTTTTTGACATTCTGAAAAATATATTCGTCTCTACGCATTGACAAAGTATTTTATCTTATTCATACCTTATTTAATTTTCTACATATAGCTTTGTAGGGTTTAAATTATGGGTGTGTTATTACTTTTCTTTTAATTTTATATGCCACTGTCTGGTTCATCGTCTGTGCAAAGGAGGCCAGTGTAATATTTGGCGTTTTAAGATTGATTTGAGGACTTTTCTTCTTTATTTTGCTTTGCTGGCTATAAATTGGGTGCGCCACTACTTCTGTTTTTATACTGAATACCTCTTTATCCGGTGTATCTTCTGTTCAAAGGAAGGAAGCCCAATATTCAGTGTTGTAAGATTCGTTTGATCATTTATCTTCTATATTTAGCTTTGCAGGTTTTCAATTGTGTTATTACTTCTGTTTTTATACTGAATACCACTTAGTCCGGTGTATCTTCTGTTCAAAGGAGGGAAGTCTAATATTCAGTTTTGTAAGATCGATTTGAGCACATTTTTTCCTATATTTAGCTTTGCAGGCTTTCAATTGAGTGTGTTATTATTTCTGGTTTTATACTGAATACCGCTTTGTCCGGTGTATCTTCTGTTCAAAGGAGGGAAGTCTAATATTCAGTTTTGTAAGATCGATTTGAGCACCTTTTTTCCTATATTTAGCTTTGCAGGCTTTCAATTGAGTGTGTTATTATTTCTGGTTTTATACTGAATACCGCTTTGTCCGGTGATTTTTTTTCAAAGGAGGGAAGTCTAATATTCAGTTTTGTAAGATCGATTTGAGCACATTTTTTCCTATATTTAGCTTTGCAGGCTTTCAATTGAGTGTGTTATTATTTCTGTTTTTATACTGAATACCACTTTGTCCGGTGTATCTTCTGTTCAAAGGAGGGAAGTCTAATATTCAGTTTTGTAAGATCGATTTGAGCACCTTTTTTCCTATATTTAGCTTTGCAGGCTTACAATTGAGTGTGTTATTATTTCTGTTTTTATACTGAATACCGCTTTGTCCGGTGTATCTTCTGTTCAAAGGAGGGAAGTCTAATATTCAGCTTTGTAAGATCGATTTCAGCACATTTTTTTCATATATTTAGCTTTGCAGGCTTTCAATTGAGTGTGTTATTATTTCTGGTTTTATACTGAATACCGCTTTGTCCAGTGATTTTTTTTTCAAAGGAGGGAAGTCTAATATTCGTTTAGTAAGATTAGTTTGAACACCTTTTTTTTTCCTATATTTAGCTTTGCATGCTTTCAATTGAGTGTTATTTTTTCTGTTTTTGTACTGAATACCACTTTGTCCGGTGTATCTTCTGCTCAAAGGAGGGAAGTCTAATATTCAGCGTTGGAGGCCTGGTTTGAGCACCTTTTTCCTATATTTAGCTTTGGAGGTATTCAATTATTATTTTATGTTTTAATACTGAGTACCACTTTTTCCGGTGTATCTTCTGTTCAGAGAAGGGACGTCTAATATTCAATGTTGTCAGATTGGTTTGAACACAATTTTTACGTTCGCATGTATCTGCTTGCTAAGAAAAGTCCTCATAACTCCGGTCATCATTTATTTACGAAGTCACTCCTGCGGATAAATTCTGCACCATTTTATAAGGGAACGGACGGGAAGAGCCATTTCGTATGATTTAAGAACTTCTTGTTATTCTCACATACTTTATTCAGCTATACACACACTCCCTCTCCCTCTCCCCCGAAATATCAGTCATACATATCTTTGCGGTCTTTTTTTGCGACGGAATTTCTTTATTTATTTTGCTTTTAGGGGACGGGAGGAAGCATTAAGTATGATTTAAGCACTTCTTGTTATTCTCACATACTTTATTTACCTATACACACTCTCCCTTCTCTTCCTCTCCCTTCCTCCTCGTCCCTGCCCCCTTTAAAACAGACATTTTCACAAGGTCCCGCTAGTCATGTTATTTTTAAGGGACGGGAAGAAGCATTTAGCATGATTTAAGCACTTCTTGTCATTCTTACATACTTTATTCAGCTATATACGCCCCACCTTCCCTTACCTTCCTCTCCTCCCTTCTCAATAAAAGTCATATATATTTTTTCTAAGTCACCTTCGCGGCCTCATCTTTTTAAGGGACGGAGAAGAAGAATTTAGCATGATTTAAGCACTTCATGTCATTCTTACATACGGTACTTTATTCAGCTATACACGCTCCCCATTACCCCTCTCCCTCCTCGTCCCTCCTTTCCTCTCAAAAAACAGTAATATATACTTTTTCGAAGTCACCATGATTTTAAGCACTTCTTGTCATTCTTACATACTTTATTCAGCTCCCCCTTCCCTTCCCATCCTCTCCCTCGCCCTTCTCAAAAAACAGTCATATATTTTCCCCAGTCCAGTTCCTCTTTTTTTTTTTACACGGGGGTTTTGGGGGGAAAGGAAGGGAAGCGAAGCCTAATATTTCGCCTTTTATGCAGATCCGCGCGGAGGCAGCGGGGCCCCGGAGCCACATTATATCAAGTTTGTATTTGCAATTGGCATATCCATTTCCAGGCGGGGTATTTTTCCATATATTGGGAGGAAGGGACGGTCGGTCGCCTGGGTCCATCTCTCTCTCTCTCTCTCTCTCTCTCTCTCTCTCTCTCTCTCTTTCTCTTGCTCTCGCACACGCACACGCACACACACACGCACACTTTAGCGGCCGCGACCTCGTGTGTACGGTCATCCGGTTCCGAATTTAGTATTTATTATCAGTCCGAGATATTTTTCTTTCCTGACCGACACAATATCGCCTCAATATGTTTTAAGTCCACTCGCTGCCCTGCTCTTCCCCCTCCCCGTCCCTCGTTCCTGCCTTTTCTATCCCCTTACCTACCTTCCTTTCTCTACCCCTTCTCCGCTCCCCCTCTCACCCTCCTTTGTATACCCTTTCCTCTCTTTCTCCCTTTTTGCATTCCTTTTCCTGCCCCCCCCCCCCCCCCCCCCCTTCCTTCTTCTACCAAACTTTTCCTCGTTGCCTCCCCTTCACTTAACTGTTACCTTTTTTCCCTTCCTTTTCTCTTCCCTTCCCTTTCCTCCCTTCCCTTCCTTCCCATCCCCCTTCCCTTTCCTTCCCCTCTCTTCCCTTCCCTTCCTCTCCTTCCCCTCCCTTCCCTTCACTCCCCTTACCATCTTCCCTTCCCCTAGACAGTCACCTTCCCTTTCCTCTCTTCCCTTTGCCTACCTTTTCCTCATCTACCTCCTCGCTCCAAGCAGTCTCTCTCTCCTCTTCCTCCTCCTCCTCTTTTCCTTCCCTTATCCCTCCCATTACCTCCCTTGTTCTATGCCCCTCCCCCCACATTTCCGCTCCCTTCTCCCCCTTCCCCCTCTTCTCCCCCTCCCCCCCACGTACGCCCCAACCCCTCTCATATTGATTACTATTAAAATCTATCTCCCTCCATTGAGTCTGTTTGTTGAACGCTCTCTTCTATCCTCTCCTCCCTCTCTCCCTCCCTCCTTCAATCCTCCCCGCCTCCCCTCCTTTCCCCTCTCGGTTTTCTTGGCAATATTTTAACCTGCGAAGAAAGGAGAGAGGGAGCTTGTTACTGCGGGGAACTTTGTTTTTCTATTTTTTTTTTTTCGTTTTTGTTGTTGTTATGAATGTATTTTCGAGGGATCAGTGTTCAGTCATGTATGTGTATCTCTTATCCCACGAATTTCCTGCTAATGTTTTTTTTGTTTTGTTTTTCGCTGAACTGAAAAAAAAAATGTTCTGCAGTGATTTTAGGGGGAGGGCCATTTATTGGTTTTACATTCATTTTTTGTTTGTATTTATTTATTTTGCGAGCTCTTCATTGTGAATTGATGGTTGCTTTCAGTGGGGGTCGTTTTATTTATTTATTTCCCATTTTTTTGCCGAAGTTCCATGATAAATCTACGGCAGTTAAGCGAAACATTCATTTAGTTTTCTGTCTTTTTGTTCCATATCAATACATTAGTCTTTTAGAAGCGAATCACAAGTGTTCTCAAGATATAGAAATAAAAACAGGAGAAATAACTTCGCAATCATCTCGTCACGTCGGTTTACATTGCCGGCGCCGCCCCGACAAAGGCTGGACCCAACCCTGTGTACGAAGCCCTTCCGCCCGTTGTTTCGTTAATCGATGGCCAACAACGTGAATAAGGGGGATAAAAAACAACGCTGAAGCCGTTCCATTGCGCTGTTCTCCAACTTATTCCCTTACTCCCCTCATTAATCCAGTCTTAACCTTCCCTCCCCTTTCCTCCCATTCTTTCTGTCCCTCTTCTTTTTCCCTTACATGTATCCTCCTCTTCTTTCAATTTATCTTTTTCTACCCTTCTTTCCTTCATAATTTCTTCCTTCCTCAGTTTCTTAGTCCCTGCATCGTTCTCTTTCTTTTCCTTTTTTTCTCCTTTCTCTTCGATTTTCCTTCCTTACTGACAATTTATTCCCTTACTACTATTAATTTATCTTTTCCTACCCTCCTTTCTTTATTTTTTCCTTCCTCAGTTTCTTAGTCCCTGCATCCTTCTCTCTTTTCCTTTTTTCTCCTTTCTCTTCGATTTTCCTTCCTTACTAACATATTCCCTTACTACTTCTCATAATTTATCTTTTCCTACCCTCCTTTCCTTATTAAGTTCTTTCTTCCTCAGTTTTTTTTTTAGTCCCTGCATCGTTCTCTTTCTTTTCCTTTTTTTCTCCTTTCTCTTCGATTTTCCTTCCTAACTAACAATTTATTCCCTTACTACTATTAATTTATCTTTTCCTACCCTCCTTTCCTTATTAAGTTCTTTCTTCCTCATTTTTTTTTTATAGTTCCTACATCCTTTTCTCTTCTCTTCCCTATAATTACTTCCAGGTTTTCATATATCTTCCCTCACCTTCACCTTCGCCTTCTACTCTGTTTTTCCATCTTCTCCGTTTCATCTTTTTCTTTTTGCTTCTCCTCTCCTTTGCTGCTCCTTCTCTCCCCAACAAAGACATCCATCCTGTTCTCCCTTCTTTCAATCACATTTTCTTTCTCCCCAGACACACACCCTACTTATGCTCCCCTCCTTCAACGCCCTCTTCCTTCTCCTTTTCTTTCTCCCCAAACAGAAGCACCCTGCCTAAGCTCCCCTCCTTCAATCCCCCCTTCCTCCTCTTTCTTCTTTGCTGAGCGACTGCCAACAACGTGAATAAATGGAATAAAAAACAGCTCTGAAACCGTCCCATTGCGTTCTTCCCTATTGTTAGCGGCACAATAGGCACGCCAAGCCATGGACACCCCCTGGCCCGGTCGATCCTCAGCCTATCAAACGTTCAGGCTGTTGTCCCGGCTGAGCGATGGCCAATAACGTGAAAAAAACAGTAAGCCTCGCACGGCGCCACACAACAGATAAAAGCAAAGGAAAATTGGATGCCTACAGCACGCTGCCCGCTGGTGGTATAGGGACGCGGCAACTCCCTCCCTCCAGCCCCCGACCGTTCGTTCCCCTAATTCCGTCACTCCCTCCCTCGCTGCGTGCGGCCTCTACCTGACTGCGGGGCCTTTGTGTGGGGGGAAGAGAAGGGAGGGAAACGGTTCTCTCTTTTACGCATCAAAGAACGAAGGGATAAATGGTTTGGGAGTGGCAGTTTGTTGATCGCCACGTCACTCGAAATGCAAAGAAATCAATATACATTCCTCTCAGCGCTTCCTTGATTTACTCCGAGAATTAACTGCATCATGAGTTTTATTTAATGCATTATAGAACGAAGGAATAAATCTTTTGGATGGTAGCAGTTAGCTGATCGCCACGTGCCTTAAAATGCAGATAAATCAATACATATATACCTCTCAGTGCTTAGAAGGTAGCCACTCCTTCATGTACTCCGAGAATAATTAAATTATCTGTGGAGCTTTGCATTCAAAGGTTATTTTCGTCACATAACTGGATTTCCAACGCTTCTGTGATTCATTGACCAAATATTTTCCTTCTTTCTTTATATACATCCATAATTATTAGTATTTTGGGACTATTTCCATGCTGAAGTAAATCATTTGTCTTAACGGTAATTGATTGAGCCATGAGAACCGCTGTATATGTCTTCCTATGTCTCCAAGTAACTATTTATATCAGATCAAAAATAGAATGAAATAACATGCATTTCCTTGGTCCCATCGCGTTGTTTGTCACTATAAAAATGTAAGAGAAAAAAAAGAGTAAGAAAAACTATTCTTGTAAACATTAAGAAAAAGCTTCGTTGAAAATACATAACAAGAAAAGGGAGGAAGAAGAAAGAGAGGAGCACTTATTGACGGCATCATGGGACACTTCAGATATATTTATCGTCCGTGTTCCGAGATAATCCTGTAACTCCCAACTTTATGGCATTGAATTGCAGGTATTTCCCAAGAAAGTAGTGTGTGGGTGTGGGTGTCTGTCTGTCTGTGTCCGTCCGTCCGTGTCTGTTCGTCTAAGTGTCTGACTGTCTGTGTTTCTCTCTTCCTGTTTGTATGTATGTCTTCGTGTCTCTCAATGTTTATCAATGTCTCTGTCTGTCTGTCTGTCTTCATCTCTCTCCGTCTGTCTATTTGCTTGCTTACTTACCTCGTTTCCTCCCTCCATCCCTACGTACCAACTCTCGTGTCTGTCCGCCTGTCTATCTCTCCGTCTATTTGTGTGTATATATGTATGCATGGCTGGCTCTCCATCTCTGTTTGTGTGTATGTATTCGTGTTCACATGCATTGGAGAGCGTGACCGGGTGTTGTGTTCCTGGCTTGGCGTGTGAGCCGCGTGCGTGCCCTGAGCTAGTAGGAGCTTGGCGGGGGGTTAGAGGCACTTGGGAAATTCGCTGTTGTCGATGACTTATTCGCGGCATGCAACAGTTACTACCAAGTTCATAAGGTGGCGTTTGTATGCAAATTATCTTATCCCTGCCCAATATTCGCCCGTGTTATAACTTGCTTCTCCGGGAGTTTGTTGCAGTGCTAATATTTTAAGGTCCATATCATTTGCTTACTAAATGTATTCATACGTGTTCTTGTTTTGTTTTGGTCGAGTTTTGGGGGAGAGTTTTCAATGATCTCTTACTCTATTCCAATTTTTTTGTTAGGTAATCTTATTCTAATTGTATAATCTTCACTTTGAGACAACTAAAACTCTTCAGCACTCATATTTTCACGTTACCAGCACCAGAATAAATTATCACGTATTTGTTTTTAATCTATCAGCCACTCATAGACTAAACTCACAGGGTCAGGGTAGTAGTGCAGGTGGTGGTGGTGGTGGTGGTGCATCTCAAACACTCGAGGACTTAGTGGCAGCTCCTGAGGAAGTCCGGTAACTGATTCCGGCGAAGAGTCTCAGCGTGATGGCTTCATTGATGACTCCGGGGCCGGCCGACGGGATCAAAAGCCTGGCCGGAATTCTGTGAAAGCAGGAAGCTGTGAGGTCTTGCGCGTGGGGGGAAATAGAGTTTGTCGAAGACGGTGTGTGAGTGAGTGTTTGAGTGGGTGTGGGTGTGGGTGTGTGAGTGAGTGTGGGTGTGTGAGAGTTACTTCGAACTTCGAGCAGCAGGACAAGGTGGAGAAGGAGGAAGAGGATGAACAAGATTGAAGTATAGGAAGTTTAAATAAGTGAGGGAGGGAGTAAGAGAAACAGGACAAGGAGGAGGTGAAGGAGAGGCAACGAGGAGAATAAAAAATTGCAGATATAGAAAGCTTGTTAAAGTTGTGAGTGTGAGTAAATAAGTCACCTTCCATTATATTCCAATTACTGCAAGAGAGCCATGCAGACTGAGGGTTAATTATATATGATTACTTTACCGCTGCAGTAAAAAATAATCCACTTGCAACTTAAATGTGTTAATATACCCTGCACTGCATATTTCAAGAGACAAAGAGCTCCAGGCACGAAGAGTTCTTGGGGGTGTAAAAACTCTGGAACGGGGAGGTGTGACGTTTATCCTCCTTACACACGGGGAACAAAAATGGTACCTATGAATTTAAAGAAAGAGGATGAGCACAGGGAGGAAGCGATATCTGTCCGTTCAGAGGGAGTGAGAGCAAACATAGGAAGGAAGACGGAGGCATTTATTGTAATCGGAATGAGATATATGGAAAAAACTACCAATCCGTTTAGAGTAGATGAAAGCAAACATCGGAAATAAAACCACCTTGCTTTACTCCGGCCAAAAGTAGCCGACTCCACCGACTCCGACTCCGATCCACAGCCCTGCCTGCAGTATACTATTAACCCGCAATTTTTCTCTCTTAGCACGGCATCAAAATCGACCGAATTTAATCAAAGCGGCAAGGACGTCTTACTCCATCCTACCATAAAAAAAGAAAAAAGTTTGATACTGCGTCCGCCATCAACAAGCAATAAATCTTTTCATGTTGTCACTCCCTGCACGACATTATAATCTACCTAACTATTTGATCAAAGCGGCAAGGACGTCTTACTCTATCGCACAATAAAAAAAGAGTCTTGACCTACGTCCTTCATTAAAGAGCTTCATTATTTGTCTCATCATGTCGTCACTCCCGGACTGTCATTAAAATCTACTAAAACATTGTCAAAGCCGTCCTACTCTTGTCTTATCCGTCTTAGTCTTATAGTCATCTACTCTATTCTAACATTTTTCCCTTGTGTTACTTGTACAATGTTCACCTTCTGTCAACTAACACTCTTCAGACTTCTTATTTCAACATTTTTAAGCACCACATTGAAGGACCATTTGCTTATCCCATCAGTCAATCACCCAAACCTTAAACTCATAAATAACACTTAAAAACTCATCATAAAGAGAAGCCTGGTACTGCTGTCCTTCATCAACGAGCCATTTATCTTTTCATATTGCCACTGTCGGCCTGGCATTAAGTTTGAGCCTCGCGCGGAAGACTCACGACGTAATTTAGCGTAGCAAGGTGAGCGCAGCCAGGGAGGGAGGGAGGGAGTCACGGGCATTACCTTTACCTACAGACGACAACGCGAGTCTGTCTCCCTGAAGCGGCGAAAGGGTACGAAGCGATGCCCGGGAGGAAATGGAGCGCGTCTCTTCACTGGCGGCGGTGAACGGAAAATTAAAGTATGCAGATAATGAGAGAAGGAGGAGAAGAAGTAGGAGGAGGAGAAGGCAATTGACGCTAACGATGATAATTAAAAGGAAAGGGAAGAACAACGAGAACTAAAACAGAGAAAAGGAGCAGAAATAGAAAAAAATAAAGGGGAGGAAGGTAAGGAGAGGGACGAAGAAGAGGAGGAGAAGGCAACTGACGCTAACGATGATAATTAAAAGGAAAGGGAAGGAGAACGATAACTAAAACAGAGAGGAGGAGGAATGATAAAAAGGAGAAAGAAAGAAGGGAGAGAAAGGCAATTAACTTCCCCACGTGTGTCGCTAAAAGGAATATTAGAAAAGGATGATTGTGGAGGAGGAGGAAGAAGAAGAGGAGGAAGAGGCGGAGGAGGAGGAGGAGAAGCCCGCAGCGTGTGGTCGTGTACCTCATAATATAGAGCAGATTGCTGTTTGATTGCAGGAAGAGGAGGAGGAGGAGGAGGAGGAGGAGGAAGAGGAGAGGGAATAATAAGAAGAGTACCAAAGCCACCTTCAGGGCTTCACTAATCACCTCGCTGTGTTATGAGGGAACGTCTGTACCAGGGCTCGATTCCAGCACCTAGAGAAAGAGAGAGAGGGAGGGAGAGAGAGAGAGAGAGAGAGAGAGAGAATGAATGAAAAATGATAACTCCTGAAACCCTTTTTATTCTCTCTCTCTCTCTCTCTCTCTCTCTCTCTCTCTCATTCTTCCTCTCTATCTCTTTTTTCCTCTATCTCTCACCCCATTCTCTTCCTCTCCATCTCTCTCTATCTCTCTCTCCCTCCCTCCCTGCCAGGATTACCAGCGGGCAAGTAATTAGTCCTTGTCCACACCTGCTTTGCTAATTGCCTCACCTGACGCGCAATTACACCACCAAAATTAATAGCGACGAGCTGTATAAATTTGCAGCAACCACCAAGCTTTTTTTTTTAGAGGGGGGGGTTGTTGGTTGTCTCGGTTAGGTTAGGTTAGGTTAGGTTACTCGTATACTACCTGTGTGTGATTGTATGGTGGGGGGGGGTCTGTGTGTGTGTGTGGGGGGGGGGGGGGAGGGGGAGGTGTGTGTGTGTGTGTGTGTGTGGTTACCTGTCTGACTACCTACCAGTCTGTCTGTCTGTCCGTCCGTCTGTTTGTCTGTCTGTCCTTCGTTAACTATTAATATTAGGTTGAGTATTTTTGTTTTAATATTTTCCGACTTTCCATTATTTGATTTTACTGTTTATCTTTTTTTTCATTTTTATCATCCATTTCGTTCTTTTTGTGCTTCTACTTTCTCTTAACTTTCTTTTATTTTTTTCTCAGTCTCCCTCTCCTCCCCTCTTCGTTTTCTTCTCTTCATTTTCCTTCTCTTGCCCGTTCTTCCAATTCGCTTCTGATTCTACTCTCATTTTTCCTTAAGCCTCTTCCTTTTCCTTCTCCTTTTCCTTCTCATTATCCGCCGACAGCTTCCTCTTTCCTTCATTCTTTTTTTTTCTTCTTTTTTTTCCTTCTCTCCTCCCTCCCCAGCTACTTATCTTCTGCCTCTCCTCTTTCTTTCTTTCCTCCATCTCCTCATTTTCTCACATCCTCCTCTTTTTTCTTTCTTTTCTTCTCATTTTACCTTCTCTTCCCTCCTCCTGCCTCTCCAAGTACATATTCTGCCCTTATATTTTTCTCCTCCTCCTCTTCCACCTCTTTTTTTTCCTCCTCCTCCTCTTCCACCTCTTTTTTTTCCTCCTCCTCCTCCTCCTCCTCCTTCTGTTAATAGCCCCCAGATTACACTTGTGGGGATCAAACATTAGATTAAAAAAAGGTAATGTCTCGCTTTTAAATTTAATTGCCTCTTTTATTTCCCAGAGAAGACGGTGTCATTGTACTTAATTGGCCCGATGGAACTGGCGGCTTTATGACGGTTGAAGTATCATTGTTTAAGACTTAGAAAGGGAGAGAGAGAGGGAGAGAGATGGAGAGGGAGGGGACAGAGGGGGGAAGATGAAGGGAAGGGAGGAGAGTAGAGGAGGGGAAAGAAGGAAAAAAGGAAAAGGGAACATAAGGGGAAAGAAATGGAAAGGAGTGGGAAAGAAATAATGGAGGGGAAGAGGAAGAAAATGGAGAGAGAGAGAGAGAGAGAGAGAGAGAGAGAGAGAGAGAGAGAGAAGTAAAATAAAAAGTTCCTGGAATGTTCTCTTCGCTTTTTTTCTTTTTTTTTTTTTCCTTTCTTTTTCCGACACTTGGTTTCCCAGATTCAATTCGTATTCATTTCCCGTGTGTGTGTGTGTGTGTGTGTGTGTGTGTGTGTGTGTGTGTGTGTGTGTGTGTGTGTGTGTCTTTCTGTCTCTCTTTGTCTATCTATCTTTTTCTTTATAACTTTGTATGTGTTATTATATACGTGTTTTAAGTTTAATGTGACGGAGATCAGCACCGAAGCCACGCGTAGCTATAACGTACGCCCTTGCATTACCTTACTCACGCCCTCCATAAATCCTGAATGCTCTTACGTCCCATCTCAAAGTACCCAGCAATTTGGAGCCCCGTATTTTCGTCTAATTATACCCCATGTCCAACTAATTATTCACTATGATATATTATGCGCGCGTGTTCCTTTCCATTTCCACATTCCGTTCCGGTCACAAAGGGGCGAGGAATGTTAAGGAGAGAGAGGGGAAGGGAAGGTGAAGAGGGGCGATTTTGTCAGGGCAAGGATATGTATATGGGTAGGGGAAGAGAGACCTCGTATGTTATGAGTCGGGGAAAGGTGGAGAAAGAGGAGGATCATAAGGGATTGGTTGGGACAGTCTTGAGAGAGGGAGTAAGGAGAAGGGAAGGAGAAGTAGAGGAAGAGAAAGGAAAAGAAGAAAAAAGAGGAAGAGGGGGAATGAAAAGCACGAGCAGAAGGAATGGGGAAAGAAAAAGGAGGATAAGGGAAGGAGGCTGTGAAAGAGGGAAAGAGAGAAGAAAGGGAGAGGAAGGAGAGGAGGAGTAGAAGGAGAAAGGTGTCAGTCATGGAAAACGATAGAGGGAAGAGGAAGAAGGGAATAAAAAGACAGAGAAAAATTGATGCGGAAAGGAAGAGAAGGATCATAAGAGGGAGATTGTGTAAGTCTTGGAAAAGGGAAAGGGAAAAGAAAGGGGAAGGAAAGGAGGAGGAGAAGGGGGAAGGTGTGAGTCATGGAAAACGATAGAGGAAAGAGGAAGAAGGGAATAAAAAGATAGAGCAAAACGAAGCAGAAAGGAAGAGGAGGATCATAGAGGGAGGTTGTGTGAGTTTTGAGAGAGGGAAAGGGAGAGGAGGAGGAGAAGGGAGAGGCGTGACTCATGGTAAACGATAAAGGAAAGAGAAAAGAGAGCGGAATGAAAAGTTAGGGAGAATGGAAAGGGGAAAGGAATTTGGAGGATCATAAAAGGGAGGTTGTATTAGTCTTGAGAGAGGGAAAGGAAGAAGAAAGGGAAGTGGAGGAGGAGAAGAAGCGGAAAGGTGTGAGTCATGGAAAGCGATTGAGGCAGAAGGGAAGTAAAAACTAAATGAAAAGGAAGAAAGCAATAAGAAAGATAATATAAACGAATAATAAAGATATGAAGGAATTATTACTGAGAGTCCTTGATCAATGTGAGTTATAGGCGAAGGACAGAGAGAAGGAGAGGAAGGGAAGAGAAAGAAAGGAGGAAGAAGGGAAGAGGAAGAGATAAATATATAAGAAGGAAGGAGAAAAACGAGGCAAGGGAAAAGAAAGCAAGTAGAAGAGGAGGGGTAAAGGAAGAGGAAGGAGGGAGGAGGAAAAGGAAAAGGTAAATATGAAGGAGGGAGAAACGAGAGGCAAGGGAAGAGAAAGGAAGAGGAAGAGTAAAGGAAGAAGGGAGGAGGAATAGGTAAAGGTAAAGATAAAGGAGGGGAAAACGAGAGGCAAGGGAAGAGAAAGGAAAAAGAAAGGAAGAGTAAGAGTAAGGGAGGGCTCTTGTAAGTCATGGATCCAGTGTTACGTGTCCCGACAAATCTTACATAGCCCCCCCTCAAGCCATCCCTCTGGTCACGTTTTCCCTAACTGTCCCAACATTTACGAAACTTTCAATATGTTTTGTTTATCCCCCCGCCGGGACACGAGACTCATCCGTGCGTCACACACTTTACGAGTTTTTTCGCAAGAGGAGGAGTCTGATTTATACCCTCGAGGGACACCCACCAATCACGTCTCCTGTTATAATTGCCTCTGATTGGTTGATTGCATTTTCGCCCCAGACCTCCGCCAATCAGAAAGCAGGAAGTGGCTCGAGCGTGTCATGGGAGTATAAACACAATTCAGTCAGTGCTGTCCTGCCACTCGTGTAGGATTGACGTGTGTGGGAAGGGAGAACGCTGCTGGGTCCAAATGATAGTAGTAGTAGTAGTAGTAGTCGTAGTGGCGGTGGGGCTGAGGATAAGGTTGTTGGGTCCGCCCGAGGTCGAGGAACTGAGCAGACGAATTTCCAAAGAATTGCGAACACATGAATCACTTAAGTTATTGTGTTTCTCGAGAGTTTATTTCGAGAAGCAAACATTAAACTGCTGGGAATAGGAAAGGGTCGTGCTGGGTCGTACTGGGTCGCGCTTGAAATAGAGGGAGGAGGAGGAGGAGAAGGAAAAGGAAAAGGAAAAGAAGAAGGAGAAGTAAGAGAAGTAGGAAGGGTCTTGTAGTCGTATTAGAGGTCCTGTATATGAAGTGCAGAGGCGTGAGGTCGTGGAAAAGCTACTTCGTTACGGTGGGGGTTGCAGATAGTGTGTGAGGTATTCTTAGAAGTGGTAATCGTCTTAGTAAAAGTAGCAGAAGGAGGAGGTGGAGGAGAATGATAAATAGTAGTAGTTGTAGGAGTTAGGGGACGAAGCAGAAGGAGGAGGAGGAGAAATGAAGGACGCAAGTTAGTCGTAGTGGGAGTTAGGTGAAGAAAGAGGAGAAGGAGGAGGAGGGGAAATAGATGGCGAAAGTTGGTAGTAGTAGGAGTTAGGGGAAGGAGAGGAAGGAGGAGGAGGAGGTTGAAGAGAAATTGCTGGGAGGGGAGGAGAAGAAAAAGAAAAGAATGTAGAGTAGGAACACACACACACACACACACACACACACACACACACACACACACACACACACACACACACACACACACACACACACACAACCCCCTCGACACCCACCTATACACTTATTAGAAGATATAAAAGTAGGCTGAAGAGTAACTGGAAGAGGAAGAAAAGGAAAACGATGTAGAAAAGGAACACTCATACACTCTCCCACGCACACATACACACACACACATCAACGCCCCCACAACCATCCCCCCCACACCCACACCCATCCACACCCCACACCCGCACTCTTATTACGAGATACGAAAGTCAATCCTCTGAGACAAGCTTCGTAGCCCTGCACGTGCCGTCCTTCCTTCCCTCCTTCCTTCCCGCGGCAATAATTTTAACGTAATAACAAACTAACAAAGACGTGACATCCGCTCTCCTCCTGTTCCGGAATGGCCTGATGGTTATCTCTGGCCTTTCCAATAACTGTTTAAAAGAAGAGAAAGTATATGTCTGTAATGAGAGAACAGAGGAGACGCGTAAGTGCTGCGAATGAAATAATAAATGAAAGAAGGTATAGCCAATAAGGGAATAGATTTAGAAGTGGCTATATGCAAGAAGAGGAGAAATGAATAGAGTTTGTAATGCCAATAAAAAAATAAGAAGTGACAATTTACAAGAAGAGGAGAAATTAATAGAGTTTGTAATGTCAATAATAAAAGGATAAATTAAGAAGTGACAATTTACAAGAAGAGGAGAAATTAATAGTTTGTAATGTCAATATTTTAAGGATAAATTAAGAAGTGACAATTAACAAGAAGAGGAGAAATGAATAGTTAGTAGTGCCAATTAAAAAAAAATAGGAAGTGAGAATTTACATGAAAAGGAGAAATTAATATAATTAGTAATACCAATCAAGAAGACGTGCATGGTGATGATTTCCAATATAACAGACGAATGAGCAAGAAACTCTTAATGAAAATAAACGGAAAAGTGAGTGTTGCGACGGAGAGGATCAAGACACCCCTTCACCTGAAACTTGCCTCTCTTTTGACCTCTTGTTCGCTTTTCTTTTGTCGAAGCAGCGTTTAGCGGTTTTTTTTTCTGTTTTCTTTTGCTTCTTGCCCTTGAGCTGCCTCCCTTGCTGTAAACACACACACACACACACACACACACACACACACACACACACACGAGAGGCCGCCCAGGTGCTTATAATAGAAAATGCAATTAACGTCGCCGCAAACGTAGGTGATTAGAAAACTTCCTTAATTCATGGCGCGTTGTATTGAGAATTAGGGAATGGACAGAATTAAGAAAGAAAAAGAAAATTGAGAAGATGATCAGCCCGACCCAGAGTCTTGATGGAAACAAAGTGGGATCGAGTTTCATGAGCTACATGTATTTTTCTGGCCATTGGTGTGTGTGTGTGTGTGTGTGTGTGTGTGTGTGTGTGTGTGTGTGTGTGTGTCAGAGCGTAGATTAATTGTACATAAACGTTTCAAAAAGAGAGAGAGAGAGAGAGAGAGAGAGAGAGAGAGAGAGAGAGAGAGAGAGAGAGAGAGAGAGAGAGAGAGAGAGAGAGAGAGAGAGATGAGGGAAAGAGAAGGAAATAGATGGAGGCAAAAATGGAATGAATGGACAGAAATAGAGAGAAAAAGGAAAAGCCGTGAAGAAAAACAGATAAAAAGAGCAGATAATAGTAGAGAGAGAGAGAGAGAGAGAGAGAGAGAGAGAGAGAGAGAGAGAGAGAGAGAGAGAGAGAGAGAACAGATAGCTCACAGTTATTGCACAAGTTTCGATAAACAATAAAAGGAAGTTTAGGAGATAAAGCGAGAGAGTTTTAGTGTAAGTTCTGATGGTCGCTGCGAAGTTGTGAAGTTTAATTAAAATTCTCTCTAGCTAGATGAGAGAGAGAGAGAGAGAGAGAGAGAGAGAGAGAGAGAGAGAGAGAGAGACGAACACATAAGCCATTTTTCCATGCCAGTTAACAAGGTGAATCTCGGGTGTATTGATTGATCGGCAGGTGCGCAGACGAGGTAGGTGTGTGTGTGTGTGTGTGTGTGTGTGTGTGTGTGTGTGTGTGTGTGTGTGTGTGTGTGTGTGTGTTTTCTGAATCCATTACATACTCCTCTCCATTTCTCTTCCCTCTTATAAGCTTGACCCCATTTATCACTGTCCTCATAAGCAAGATAGTGTACATATATTTCTTTCCACTTCTACAATAGTTTTCCTCTTAATTTATCAGTAAGGACAATATATATTCACACACATACTTCTCCTCTTGAATTTATTATCTCTTCCTCTCCAAAATTCTCCACTCTCTTTTTCTATATTTATCACCGTCCTGCACAAGGTAATGTTCATATTTCTTGTCCTTTTTAAAATACTCAGTACAGATATAGGAGAGTGAGGCAAAGTACGGTTCCCACACATGCTGCTACCCCCACATGAATCTATTGTGTGTCCCTCTCCAGTTCCTTCTTTTTTACCTATTTGTATCTCGTTAATTTTCTTTGTCCTTATATTCAAGATTGTGTACATATCCTTTCCACTTCCAAAACAGTTTCCCTCCTCATATATCAGAGAGTAAGATAAAGTACAGTTAAAACGCATACTACTACTACTACTACTACTACTACTCTTGAATCAACTATCTGTCCTTTTTCAGTTCTTTCTTCTTTATCAGTTTTTGCTCTTAATTTATCACTGTTCTCATATTCAAGATCGGGGACATATTTTTTCCCCTTCTGAAACAGCTTCCCATTATGGATGTCAGAGAGTAAGATAGTCTAGGTAATACACACTATGCTTCTTGTATCTCTAATCTCTTCCCTGGCTGTGTTCTGTTCTCTACCAATTTGTTTTCATTCTCATTTATCACTGTCCTCGTATACAAAAGAGTTCACTACATGTTCCCTGCACTTCCAGAATAGCTCTCCATTAAAAACATTAGCTAGAACGAGAATAATACTTAATCCACAGACATATTATACTCCTCCTGCTTCTATTGCACTTTCCTCTACCGTTCTTTCATCCCCCTCCTATACAAAAGGCTGTACATATTCCTTGCACCTCCAGAATAGCTACCCATTAAAAACCTGAGCGAGTACGAAAACAATTACCAACCCACAGACAACGTACTCTTCCCGCTTCCATTATGCTCTCCTCCACCGCTCTTTCATCTCCCACCATCAACCTTCAAGTACTCCATTTATCACTGTCCTCCTCCTTTGCACCATTCTCAGCCTCACTTAGGGGAGACGCGCGTGTATATCATTTTCATCCTCAAACAGTAAGAGGAGATGATTAATACATATACCTTCTCCCTATCCCTCATTCCTGTATTGCACTCTTTTTCACTCGCTTCCTCTCTCTCTCTCTCTCTCTCTCTCTCTCTCTCTCTCTCTCTCTCTCTCTCTCTCTCTCTCTCTCTCTCTCTCTCTCTCTCTCTCTCTCTCTCTCTCTCTCTCTCTCTCTCTCTCTCTCTCTCTCCTTTGTAAGTTGTGTTTCTTAATGTATCACTGTCGACCTAGAGAGACGCGTGATTCCATACACACACTCACACATACACATACAGAAGCTTATCTCATCTCTCTTGTCATGGAAGGGAAGCGATTATTATTATTATGCTGTATTTCCACTTTTTTCTGGCGCTCCGCCCTTCCGTTTTTATTCACAGCTGTCCAATTACTCTCTTCTCTCTTTTTATAATTTATGTCAGTTTCTATCTTCTCTATTTGTCTATCCTTTATTTCTGGTTATTTCATTACTGTTGTTTTCTTGTAGCTCTTGTTATTGCAGTTAGTAGTAGTCGTAGTGGTGGTAGTAGTAATAGTAGTAGTAGATATAAAAACAAAAAAACAGCCACACAGAGTCGGTTTAGCATAAGTGAGTGTAATGGAGGCGTTTAGGAGGAAGGAGAGGAGGAGAAAGAGGATGAAGAAAGAGGTGAGGAAGAGGAAAAGCGGAAGAGAAGGAGAGGGAGGAAGAAGAGACGAGGGAGGAGGAGGAGGAGGAGAGGAAGGAAGCAACAGAGAATCAAAAGTGGCTTGATTAGAAGGATGGAGAAGGGAGTTAGAGGAGAGAGGAGGAAGGGAGAAGAAGAAGAGAAGGAGGAGGCTTGCCGGTTCCTCCCATTAATGGAGCGGAAACAGCTAATGGAACACATAGAAAGAGGAGATGTCCCGTGGAGGATAGGAGGAGGAGGAGGTGGAGGGGGAGTGGGTGGGAAGGGTTGTCTAAGAGGAGTGATTGAAAGGGGTGGTGGGGAGGCGGCCCTTGGGGAATGTATAGATGGAGGAGGAGGAGGAGGAGGAAAGAGGATAAAAAGAACTTGTTATCTATGCGATGTTCTTTTGTTTTTTATTTGTTTTTATTCTTTCCTAATAAACGAAGTATGAGAGTGAAGGAGGAAGAAGAGGAGGAGGAGAAGGAAAAGGAAGAAGAGGGGAAAAAGTGAGGAGGCTTGTTAATAAGTTTTCACAGTGCGGATACGAGTCTCCTTTGATTGTACTTGTATTATTATTTGTTTATTTATTCTTATCTGTTTTTTTATATATCTTTTATACATCTTGAGTGAGTGTTTTTAAATATCGTGTAACTAAGTATCTTGTTTAAGTCATGTATATGGAGGGAAAGAGGAAAAAGAACACATTATCTTAGCAACACTGGGGAGCATTTTCATTATGTGTCCTGCTTCCAACAATTACAGAGATGTAGGATAAATATGTTTTCTTTTTTGTGGAGTGGGAATAAATACATGGTGTGTTCGCATCGCCTGTCATTGAAGACGTAGGATAATGCAATCGTGGCTGACTGTGCCGGTAGAGTTTGCCGCGTCACTGCCTAGTTACTGCTCCGGCCGTAACACACTGATTGTCTCATTGGCATTAAAAGGTTGGTGATATTTGGTGGAAATCTAAGCCGTAGGATAATCTAAACGTGGGTGAGTATGTCCGTAGACTTTCCCGCGTCACTGCCTAGGTACCGCCCCGCCCGTAGCACACTGATTGTCTCGTAGGTATTAAAAGAGTTGTTTATACGTGCTCAGTCTGATTAAGTTAAATGTAGTTAGAAGTGTCCCAAAGTATAATATTCAAATAATTTTAAAAAAAATGTAAATGAAAACGCACACAGACACACACACACACACACACACACACACACACACACACACACACACACACACACACACACACACACACACACACACACACACACAAAGTTGACCCTCCAATTTACCCAAGGTGGGAGAGAGAGAGAGAGAGAGAGAGAGAGAGAGAGAGAGAGAGAGAGAGAGAGAGAGAAGGCCGAAGGTTTCCTTAGTAAGCCAGAATATCTTCTCCTCCAGCCCACCTCGAGGGAGAGATGGAGGAAGGAAGGGAAGGAGAGATGGAGAGGGAGAGAAGGAGAGGGGAAGGGAAGGAAGGAGGGATAAGGAGAGAGGGAGGAAAGGCGGAGAAAGTATTTTGGTATATCTGGTCGGCCACTCTTGGAGGAGGAGGAGGAGGAGGAAGAGAAGGAGGAGGAGGAGAAAAGGGAGGGAGAGTGAGTGGCCTGGACTGGCACGGAAGGAGAAAAAGTGATACGGAGGGAAAAAAATAGAGAAGGAGAAGCGTGGAAGGGAAAGCGAGAAGTGAGGAAGGGAGAGAGAGAGAGAGAGAGAGAGAGAGAGAGAGAGAGAGAGAGAGAGAGAGAGAGAGAGAGAGAGAGAGAGAGAGAGAGAGAGGAGGAGGAGGAGGGAGTGGGTGAGAGGAAGAGAAGATTGAATATGGAGGAAGGTACGAGAGAGGGAGAATAGAAAAGAGAATAAGGTAGATCGGAAGAGGAGGAGGAGGAAGAAGAAGAAGAGGAGAATGTTCCAAATCAGAGAGAAGAATCGTGGGGGAGAGAGAGAGAGAGAGTATATAAATTGTGGAATAAAAGGGAGGAAAAATTGAATTAAGAAAAGAAATGTGTAGTTAAGTGAGAGAGAAGATAAAAGTGGAGTTAGAAAGCAAGAGCAAAATACTAAAATAATAAGATTTGACGTGAAACAAGGAAGAGACGGAAGAAGAAATGAAAAACAGAGAAGATAAAGATTGACATTAAAGAAAAGACATATAGAAACTTAAGATTGTTCGTAAAAGAATATATATTAAATTACTGAACCATGATAGATATATTGAGTCCCATTTTATGCATCTAATTATATACTATAGGGGTTTAAATTACTCTTGTCAGGTTAAAATATGCTCTACGTTAGCTAATATATATGGACATGTTAGGTGAAGTTCGCAAACGCATAGTCATTCTAGTTTCCTTTTTCATATTTCTCAGACTAAAATTGTGTGAAAGTCTAAGGTTATTTTATCCCTGTTATGTCAGTTCGTGGCAAAGAAAAGAGGTCAGTGATACGTATAGGAATTCATGTACCTGTCAGTCTCATCAACACTATCTCTTTAGAAAAATATTTGACGGAGGGAAAGAAGCCAAGAATGAGTATCAGCCGCAGCAGTTCCCATACACTCTCCCGTAGCTGTCCGCCGCTCGACCCTCGCGTCTACGGATCTGTGAAGTGAAAGCCTCTTAGGAAGGACGCTACGATGGAGAGCACAAGTTGAAGACGTATATATAGGATCCTCTTCCTCCTCTTCTGGTTTTGGTTCTGTTCCTTTTTCTTCCTCTTCTTTCCTTTTTTTTTCCTTTTCTTGTTCTTCTTGTTCTTGCTTATGTTCTTTTGCTTCATTCTCTTCTTCGTCATCTTATTACTCTTCCGCGTCCAATTCTTCCTCCTCCTCCTAATCCTCCTCCTAGTCCTCTTACCCCCCTCCTTTCTCTTTTACAAGCAATGGGGACAACATATGAGGCATGGCAGACTGGCTGGCTGTTGGATTACGACCGTGATAAAGAAGAACTATTTGTGTACGTATCTAGGTGAATCTGGGTACGAGTGTGTGTGTGTGTGTGTGTGTGTGTGTGTGTGTGTGTGTGTGTGTGTGTGTGTGTTTGTGGCATGAAGAAACACACACAGATACACACACACACCTTCCCCCCTCTCTCTCACACACACACACACACACACCTCCTCCCTTCCCTTATCTTTACTTCCTTGCGCCCCGTTTCAGCTTTCATGGTTGCACTTTTTCGCCGAGGCTTTTGTAAGCGGCGGCAACGTGCTGAGGGGGTGGCGGCGGCGGGTCGAGGCGAAGCAAGGCAGGGAGAGGCGGGTCGGTAGGTGTTAGGTATTCGGGAAGGGGCGCCACGCAGGTAAAAGTGATTCCAGGTAAATGTGTCCAGCCCGGGTCAGGTGCACACGAGCCCAAAAGTGTTTTCCTTTGGTGTGGGTTACTTTTGCTTTTTGTTGTTGGTTGTGGTGTTGATGTTGTAGTTATTATTATTATTATTTTTCTGCTTGTTCTGAATCTTTCTTTTGTTCTTGTTCTTTTCTTGTTTTTTGTTCTTGTTCTTTTCTACTTTTTTATTTATATTTTTATTATTGATGTTCTTATTTCTTCTTCCTCTTCTTCTTCTTCCACCTCCTCCTCCTCCTCCTCCTCCTTCCATCAGATCAGTTTCCTCATCTACTCTTCCTCCGTGAATATTACTCTCCTATCCTCCTCCTCCTCCTCCTCCTCCTCCTCCTCCTCCTCCTTAACCCCCTCTTCCTCGGGCTCCCCTTTCAGGCTAAGCTGCTTCTTTCTCTCAAAATTAAACACCCTTCGTTCCCTCCTCGGCCCCGCGCTTGCTAAACCAACACGGATGATAAGAAAGAGCTCTCACAAAAAACATTAGCGCGCCTGAACAAACACAGCCGGGCAGTCGATAACACAGGCGTAGACACGGGCTGGAAGACGAGGAGCAGGAGGAGGGAGAGGAGGAGGAAGAGTGGGAGTAGGACGAGGAAGAGAAGGAGGAGGAGGAGAAAGAGAGAAATAGAAAGGCTATAGAAGTTGTCAGGAGGAGGAAAAGGAGAATGAGAAGAATGAGTAAGGAGATGAGAAGAAGTAAAAGGAGGAGGAGGAGCTAGAAACTTGGAAACAGTGAAATACAGGCAACCGAAACCCTACTGAGTCATTACGAGGTTGCCCGCTCTGGTGATTTAATCTGCTCGACAGACACTTTGGTCGGTATTATAAGACACTTTGGCTCCTTACATCAACTATTTCTAAAGGTCAATGAGGGAATCAGTCGGGTTCTAATGAGTTTTTCTTTAGGTTCACGGTACAGAAGAAGGGTCAGACTACCACCAGGATCATAAAACTACTTCTGGAAATGCCCCAAACTCCTAGGAAAGCCTTGTCAAATAGGTGAACTTTGGAGACGAAATGTTTAGTAATACGACACAGTGCCTGCAGAACAGATGACAGTACTTCGGTATTCAATTTACTCCTAACGCAACGAAATGACGGTCGATATGATTTTTATAAGAGTTGATGGTATTTGCATTTACTACTTTTAAGGGAAGCTTGTTCCATTGGCGGATGACTCGGTTTGAGAGGAAACTCCCGTCAGTGTCTGTGCTACATCGCCGCGCTTGAATTGGTAAACCGTTTTTTCTAGTTACTGAGTTGGTATGCATTTCAAAGAACTTGGAAGTGATCGACGTTCCTAAACTTTTTCACGTGCTCAAAGACTGGAATTCTGTCTTCTCGTTGGCGTCTTTTCTCCAGTGTAAAGAAAGGCCCAGATCGTTCATATATTTTTCTCTATACCACATTCAGCCATCCCCTTACTGTTTCCTACCTTAACTTACCTTCTTCTCTACCTTGCCTTTCGCCCGTGTCAGAAAACGTTTTGCTACACCGACACTGAACGAGTAATTCTTCTATCTTTCTTTTCCAGTTCGTTCCTATCTTTCTTTTTCAGTCAACCAACTCTGCCTTATTTTCCTTCCTTACCTCCTTTCCTGTAATGTTATAGTGTTGTGTAGTGTAGTGTTATATCAAGACCGAACCGAGCATAACCGAATGTACTTCTTGTATGTCTTCCCTCCCTCCCTCTTGCATCCCTGCAACTGATGGACTATTTCGGCCTCACACACACACACGGACGGAGGGAGCATTTCTCGGCCCTGGACTCGCGCCACCCTGGACTCCGCGCCGCCCCTCGTTCGATCTGTTCCCGTTACCTATTCAAGACTTAATTACACGTCACACGGACTCGTAATGCCCCGTCGCTGAATAAGGCAGGCCAGGTGTGGGAGCGAGACAGGTGTAAGGCAGGGGTGTGTGAGGCAGGCGTGACGGACAGGTGAGGAAGGGGAAGGTTAAACAGTTATGTGTGTTGACGGGTTGGGTTTTGACAGGTGACGGAGGCGGGAAGTGAGGTGAACGTTGTGACAGTTTGAGGGACGATTTTGGGCGTGGCTATCATGTGTGGGTGTGGGGGGGGGAGGGGGGGAGGTATTATCAGCGCTATTTTTATCTCTTCTCTTTTTCTGTGATTTGTCGTTCGAGGAGACATTGTTCAGCCGTGCGATGCGATGTCAAATTACTTTTATTTTTTTACTTTTTCGCTTTTGGTTTTCTGCAAGGAAGGATGGAGAGGAAATGAACAAGTCTTGACAGCGATATATATATTTTTTTTCTGATCTATAATATCTCCTTAGACGGAAAACACGCGCATTGTCTTTCTTTCCTCATTCTGTTTATTTTACCATCAACGGGACGTACTATTACCACCACCACCACCACCACCACCACTACTACTACTACTACTATCATTACCATCACCACAACTATTGCTCCGTTATATCACCACCCTAAGCATTCTCATTTTTTTCCTTACATTTCCACTCGACGGTCACATCA
This sequence comes from Eriocheir sinensis, assembly GCF_024679095.1. Lineage (NCBI taxonomy): Eukaryota > Metazoa > Arthropoda > Malacostraca > Decapoda > Varunidae > Eriocheir > Eriocheir sinensis. Next base: position 821,294 of record NC_066509.1, on the reverse strand, counting down.
ACGTAACTAGCAGAGCCGGAGTCGACGTCATCGTTCTCCCAGCCACTTCGGTCTCCTTCTCTCAATTTTATCCCACAAGAGCTCCATTAGGCCCAAGGGAACCACTCTTTTTTTCTCCCCTTCTTCCTGTGGCCCGGCCGGCGAATGGGGCTTTTAGTGTGGCAGATTTGCTTCTTGATGAGTGTCGCCGAGTGCTGGCCTCCTGTAGTGTCCTTATAGGTTTGTGTATTCTTGGTGGTTGAGGCTTGAGTTCGCAGGGTTGAGGTTATTAGGAGTAAAGTGTAGATGTGAGATGGTGTTAGAGAGACCGGGCGACTGTTTTCTGTAAGCAGGTTCAAGAGGAGAGCATCAAGACAACTCTCCACCCGAAATTGACCTATCTCTATCGGCCACTTTTTTATAGGGGCAGTGAGTGATCAGCGGGCTTTTTTTCTGTTATTTAATTTCTGCCCTTGAGCTGCTTCATTTACAGTAGAAACAATAGCGTCGAAATACACTCTTGAAGGGCACTGGTGGTTGGGCCCATTCCGTTAGTAGTGCTGGCGGATTTGTTTTATGGTGATGCCGTATATGTCTTGCCTCATGTTACCGGCGGCCACTCTGATGTAAATTCCCAGCTTATAGAGGCGAAGTAAATTCTGAACTCGAGATTAAAGCACCCGCCGCTGACCACTCGGCCGCTGACCTCATCCCCATCTGTGAATAGAACCTCGTTACTGAATATGTCTGATGTCAGGACGCCACGACTGCTGTATATAAAGAGGCTTTCAAGATCCCTCTGTATCTTGACGGTGTCTCCTCCTGACAGGTCATTTAGGTACCGTCCGGGTGTGTTGTGAGCGGGGACAGTGTTGGAATAAACCCATTTGACGCCATTCCTCGTGGGCGTATATGGAGGCCGCTGAGGGTCGTGGTGATGGCTGGGTAATGCTTTTAGAGGCTCGTCTGGTGGTGTGGGTTTGTACATGGCAGTCTGTGGTATATAGTTCTTGTTACGAGGCGTGTTTAGAGGTTATTCTTGGCTATTCATATTGGCTCCATTTCCTTTAAAACGTAGTAATGGGGGCATTACAGAGGAAGAGGAGGGAAGAGGAAAAAGAAGGAAGGTTGGAATGGGGAAACACTCGTCATGCAATGTATCTGATACCCATTCATGACCGTTTTTATCACTGGTGCCAGCAATAATAAACTATGATATGTTAGAGTAGAAGGAATGTTTGACTTAGATGTGAGTGGAAAGGAAAGATGGGAGTAGGGTGAGTAAGACGATCTATTGAAGTAAAGGCTGAAGATAACGATAATGGTGTAGGATGAGCAAAGTTGACCGAAAGCACAAATATACTAAAAACTTATAAGTAGAGGAATGTAAAAAGGGAAATAGGCTTTGTGTATATATTTGTTGCTCACGGAAGTAGCTACATAGTTCCAGAATAAAGAAGTAATAAAGAGAAGTCGTGGAGAGTTAACAGTTTAAGCACAAGAGAGACAGACGTAAGCGTTAAGAGGAAGGGACTGAAGCAGGAAACGCACCGTATGCAATGTGTAGGCAGAAAATCAGCACTTCCTGGAAATCTCGTTACCGTGTTTACCGGCAGCTTCTGGGTAGTGGTTGGCTGGTCGCTGGTGTAGTTAGTACTGGCCGGCTCCCGCTCTCGCATAACTCCTCGCCCAGCGTTGTCAGGATGAATTTCTCGGTCCGTCTGCCATATTACTACGTCCGTGAGAGTGTCGGATAGGAATGAAACTGCGTAATATTGTGTTTGTTTTGATTTAGACAGATTGTGATTACTTGTTTACTTATTAGATGTGAGAGAAATACATGGAATATTTAAACCCTTGGGCAAAACCTTTCAGAAGACGTTTCGCTGACAGTGTTTCCTTATTTTCACGGTACATAGGAAGGGTCAAACTACCACCAGAAAGGTCACACAATAACCCCTTGAAATGCCCCAAATGAAAGGCTTGCCAAAAACGTGAGCTTGGGCGCCGAAATGTTAAAAAATATAACCCTTGATCCCAGTGCCCTCGAGGTTAGTACTTCTGCTTACTAGATTCAAGGCTATTGTTGATTCGGCTCCGTTTCCCAGCAACGAGTGTTTGCTCGCCATGTTGATTCAGCGAGCAAGCGTTGTGTTTAGGAATACCATGATCTTGATGAGAGAGAGAGAGAGAGAGAGAGAGAGAGAGAGAGAGAGAGAGAGAGAGAGAGAGAGAGAGAGAAATAACAAAGAGAAAGAAAGAAAAAGAAAGAAAGAAAGAACAAAAGAAGGAAAGGGAAGAACAAAAAATGAAGAGGGAAAAGATTGATAAAAAAGGAGGGAGAGAATAAAACAATTGAGTGGGAGAGAGAGAGAGAGAGAGAGAGAGAGAGAGAGAGAGAGAGAGAGAGAGAGAGAGAGAGAGAGAGCGCTGAGTCTGACACGTTGACTTAATTAGCAACAATATAGACAGCTAATTAAAAGTTCTAAATGAGTCGGGACTTGCCTCAACTATCGCCCGGGCCTTTAGAGTTTAGAGTCCAACGTGTGTGGAGATTAGGGGAGAAATGTGCGCTGGTTGCGGATTTGTTGGCGAAAGTGGATGGTTGTTAAAGAAGTAAAGTAAAGAAGCTGAGAATTGTAGTAGTGGTAGTAATTGTAGTAGTGGTGGTAGTAGTAGTAGTAGTTGTTTCAGTAGTAGATATATGTGTTGTTTTAGTAGTTGAAGTAGTAGTGATGGTTGTAGTAGTAGTAGTAATAGTAGTAATAGTAGTAGTAGTGGTAGTAGTAGTAGTAATAGTAGTAGTAGTGGTAGTAGTAGTAGTAACATAAAGAAGTAGTGTTAAGGTAAAGGAGTAGTTATAAAGAAAGAAGAAGAAAAAGAAGAAAATAGGATGACGAAAAAGAAGAAAAATGAAGAATGAAATAAAGATAAAGTAGCTAATGGTTATAAAAAGGAACAAAAACAAGAATAAGAACAAGAAGAAACGAAGATGGTAAGAAGAAAAGGAAGAAAATAAAAAAAGTCGTTAACGTTGATAAAGAACAAACTCAAGAAGGAACCTCCATCCCATCCCCTCCCTACGTGGCATTAGGCATTCATGTTTTCCGCTCCCCCTCGGCGCTGCTGTCCCGCTAATCATCATTATTATGCCTCCTCGGTAAGCGTGGCTGGCGGCGCGTCCTCGTAAGCGTCGCGCGGAGGACCTCTTCATTGCCATCAGGGCGGAGTGGCGCAGTGGTGGGGACCGTATTTTCTTATCTCTTGCTGGGGCGTCCGGCGTGCCAGCTTCGGTTTTCTTGTAGTATCTGCTCGGAGGAGGTTGTAAGACGGTACCACTTTTCTGGGATAAGGCGAATTACTTTTCTTCTTATTAGTTTACCAACCACAGCAAAGTTTTCTTGTTGGAGTGGTATCATCGCCCCGCTCGTGGCTGCGATGTTGATAATTGCATTGGGGAGGCGGTGGCTGAATTTTTCAGACACCGCCGAGTGGCCCAAGACTACCCAAATGCTGTCCTGACGACCACCTATCAACCTGGACTCAGATTCTTTCTCTAAAGGGAGGATCAAAGATGAGCTCCATGGGACAGCATGAGCCAAGCTAGATGGCGCCACTATAAACATTTGCCTGTGCCACAACGCGCTGGGGCCGATCACCAGGCCCCTCAAAGACAGTCCACCTGCGACATAGGCAGAAACGTGAAAAGAAATGAGTGAAGAACTGCAAGGATCAGTTCTCTTCTTCAGGCAGGGATGGGATGGCATGCAGTCCTCGGTCGGTGATAGGGACGAGCCAGCAGCAGCGGCGAGGGTGATGTGCGGCCGTGATCAGCGCAGCGGAAAACTCCTCATTCGCATAGATTTCCGCCGAGTGCATAAGGAGGAGGAGCAAGAGGAGGAGGCGGAGGCGGAGGCTGCATTTAGCGCCAGTCGTCCGGGTAATTCCGCCACGCACGGCAATTCACGTTTAACGGGGTATAAATAAATTATTCCGAAAGTTTTATCACCGCCATCACTTCAGAAGCTTTTCCATTAGCTCAAGATAATTGCAACAGGCCCGCCGCCATTGAGGGCGATAGTGAACAGCATAGCAATTTATGGGCCTTTTTTTTCTCTTGCATGCTGTAGTAATATTTTTTTGTGTTTTAATTATCCAATGGTGTAATTTAGGGAGTGGTGTTATTCCTCGAATTGCCACAAAGGATGCATTGGTATAAATTGTCTATCTATCTCCGTCTATCTATATCTGTATCTAAACTGGTGTAATCTCTCTTGTCTGTCTATCTATCTGTTATCTATCTATCTGTATCTGCAATGGTATTATCTCTATCTATATCTATCTATTTTTGCTATCTATCTGCAGAGGTATAGTCTCTTATCCATCTGCCTATCCATACTTATCCATCTAAATATCTATATCTATATCTGCAATGGTATAAATTGTCTATATATCTGTCTATCTATTTTTCTCCATCTATCTATCTCCTCTACTCGTCTTGTCGTATCCGCCGTTGTCTCCTTCAGGTTCGTCATTGTTTACGTGTGTGAAGGCCCAGGTATTGAGTTCGGGAGAATGGTTGATGGCTTAGCCCGACCCGGTGACTATGCTTATGATTGCTTGCCCGGCGGAGAGGATGTAGGTGGGGGTGGAAAGTTGAAGTTTTAATAGTTGTTTTGTTGTTGTTGTTGGTGGTGGTGGTAGTATTGTGACTAGCGTATGTTTGAGGTGTTGTCAGTTAAAAAAAAGAACGAAAGGGAAAAGTGGAGAAGGAGAAAAATAAGAGAAAGGAAAAGAAGAAGAGATAGGAAGCAAGCAGCACTGATAGGGGAAGAGGAAACGAAGCATATCCATCGAATTGAATGCCTTTGATAAACACAATTAGAATACGAGGCCGCTGTCTCTTAAAACATGAACTATTTACCGATTCTTTATCCTAAGGCTTTAGTTATTAGTCGGAGTTACTGATATACTAGGGCTTGTTGATGCTCTTCGTTTAGATAAGCTCATTTATACATTATTTCTCGTTTATTTAACAGCTATTGAGAGAGAGCACCAGTGAAAAAAACGAGGGATTGGCTGCCTCATCACGACGGTTTAATAAAACATAAGGGATTAATACATTGTCCGGCTAACTCATGCGGGTCACAAACACACAGAAATGAACTAATCAAATATTTATGTTCCAATTCACGCCTCCGTTCACAGGTAAAAGCAATCGAGTGTTAACTTAAAAATATTACCTTTACGGAACATAGGGCTTTCATTACACTCAAATCGTGGACGTATGGGACAATTACGGGTGAGAGAGAGAAAGATGGATAGATAGATAGATACAGAGATGAATAGATTGAGAGAAAATGAATAAAACCAGGAGGAAAGAAAAGAGCGGAAAAAAATGAATAGGATAGAGATTGATAGAAAAGAGGGAGAGAATGAAACGACTAAGGAGAGAGAGAGAGAGAGAGAGAGAGAGAGAGAGAGAGAGAGAGAGAGAGAGAGAGAGAGAGAGAGAGAGAGAGGTCAGGTTTCAGTAAGTCTTCGATGGTTAGAACTTCACTTAAGGACTGTTACGTGTGTGCTTGCTAGAGAGAGAGAGAGAGAGAGGGAGAGAGGGAGAGGGAGTCACCCCTTCACCCTTTCCCTAACGACTATAACTAATTTACCTTCGTCTGAGTCCTTTTCTCCATTAAAAAATCGATACAGTAGATGGAAGTCAGATTCTTGGGAGTATATCTCTTTGAAAAGGTTCCTGAAGGTCGTAAATTGTATTAGGCAGAGAGAGAGAGAGAGACAGCTTTTGAACTCTACCATATACTCTTCCTCTCTCCCGCTCTCTCCGCCTTTTGTGAGCGCTCCAGAACCAAGGTGGAAGAGCAGACGTGAGCAGGGAAGGATGAAAGATATGCAAATGACTCTAACTTGACTCAGGGGACACTCTGTTGGCGGCGCGGCGTGCAGGGACGGGGCGGGGCGGAGCGGCAGCGGCAGATTTCAAGATGTAGCGACCGTGTTCCCGCGACGCAAGTTTGTTGAAGGGATGGATACCTGAGACTTGATGGGAGGGAGGAACAAGCGAAGTGAGGGAGGGGCAGGCGAAGGGAGGGAGAGGTAGGCGAAGGGAGAGAGGGACAAGCGAAGGGAGGGAGGGAAAAGGGAAGAGATGGATACCTGAGATTTGATGGGAGGGAGGGGCAGGCGAAGGGAGGGAGGGACAAGCGAGGGGAGGGAGGGAAAGGGAAGAGGCGCAGACACACGGACACCTATTCTTACTTGCGCACTTGCGCATATAGTTACTGACTCGCATTTACGCTGAAACTGACACACACACACACACACACACACACACACACACACACACACACACACACACACACACACAGAAACACAAACACAACCCCCTCCCCTCACACACACACAACATAACCCCCCCCTCACACACAAACACAACACCCCACACACCAAACACTCACACAACCTCCCACCTACCCCTCACATACACACTCACCATTGGGCTGGCTTGCTGGTGGCTGGCGGGCGGGGGTTGGGTGGCTGGCTGGCTGGTCGGCTGGCTGGGCTGTAGTATTCTTGCCTTGTGTCGAAGCCAATATGTATGCATGGGCGGTCGGCGCACCTGGGGCTCGCGAGGCGGGGCAGGGGAACCGTGTACACCTGAACGCAATACAGACGCGTGCATTCCTTTGTCCAGCGCTTCCGGATGTGCTGAAAAAAAAAGGGGGAGGAAAGGGAAGGGCGAAAAAAATGAAGAGCGAAGAGATTGATCGAAAAGGGGAAGAGAATGAAACGATTGAGAAGGGAAAAGAAAGATAGATAGATAAGAGATGAAAAAAAAAAGAGGAAAGGGAAGGGCGAAAAAAATGAAGAGCGAAGAGATTGATCGGAAAGGGGAAGAGAATTAAACGATTGAGAAGGGAAAAGAGAGATAAAGAGATTGGTAAAGAGAATGAGAGAGAGAGAGAGAGAGAGAGAGAGAGAGAGAGAGAGAGAGAGAGAGAGAGAGAGAGAGAGAGAGAGAGGGGGGGGGGGGGGGAGGGAAATAAAAAATAAAAAGTGGAGGAAAACGAAGGGCGAAAAAAATTAAGAATGAAAGAAATTGATGGAAAAGGGGGGTTGAAGAGAGAGAGAGAGAGAGAGAGAGAGAGAGAGAGAGAGAGAGAGAGAGAGAGAGAGAGAGAGAGAGAGAGGTGAAGTTTTATAGAAAAAGGGAAGGGAAAGGAGACTGAAAACAAGTAAGATAAAGAACGAGGGAATGGAAAAAGAGATAAAAGGGGAAAAATAATATATAGAAGGGAAGAGGATAAAGAGAAAGAAAGAGGAAAGAAAAGTCAAAAAAGAAAAGAAAGAGAGCAAAAAGAGACAGAAAAAATATACTTCACGCGTTAGTGGTTTGATTGCGAAGGAAAAAGGATTGAAAGGTTGAATTTTTTTCAGCTTACTTTTTGGCGGCGAATAAAAAGCTTTGATTAAGGGAAAGTGAGTGAAGAGAAGGTCACAACTCGTTACAGCTTAAGTATAGCGGAAAATAATAGAGAAATTGTGAGGATTCGTAACATATAAGGTCTTTTGATAGTCAAGGAACAACACATCACAGCTTAGGTACAGTGAAAGAAATATAGAGAAATTGTAAGGATTCGTAACATATAAGGTCTTGTGATAGTCGAGGATAGGTCACAACACATTACAGCTAAAGTATAGTGCAAAAAAATATAGAGTAATTGTGAGGATTCGTAACTTAAAAGGTCTTGTGATAGTCGAGGATAGGTCACAATATATTGCAGCTTAAGTATAGTGGATAAAATATAGAGAAATTGTAAGGATTCGTAACATAATTAAAAGGCGCTGTGATCGTCGAGGTAAGGTCACAACAAGTTATTACAGCTTAAGTATACTGGAAAAAAAAATAGAGAAATTTTAAGGATTCGTAACATTATAAGGCCTTGTGATAGTCGAAGAAAGGTCACGACACATTACAGCTTAGGTACAGTGGAAGAAAATATACGGAAATTTCTATCAGTCTCCTTGCTTTTCCTTTTTTTCCGCCCGTCCCTTTACTCCCATATTTTCATTTACTCTCTCTCCATCTCCATCTCTCTTCATCTTATCCTTGCTTTTCCTTTTTTTTTCCGCCCCTCCCTTATTTTATTTTTTTTTTTTCATCTCTCTATCCATCTCTCTCTCTCCTTCTATCTTTCCCTTCTCTTCCCCTTTTCATTTATCAACCTAAGTCATAAGTCGCGAAGAAAACTACATGAATACAAAACAGTCCATCATGATTCTTTACCTCAAAATAATTACGTCCTCCCCAACCACTCCCCCGCCCCCGTGAGTGAGTGAGTGAGTGCCAGCCATTGCGTTGCGTCACTCAACCTGCTGAAAAATTACTCGCGGCGGTGAGTTATTTATGAATCTCGTGGTCACTCGAGCGATAGCAAAAACCTGGACCCCATTCAGGCTTTAATGAACGCTAATTAATGGTCGAAATTCTAAAGCAGCAGGTCATTAACTTGCTTAGGACCGTAGTTAATGGCCGGCTGTGGCTGGTCCGCTCATAAGAGTCTCTCAGAGAAGTTTTCAAGGTTTTTCTTTCTGTTCCCATTACCAAGACGTCGCGTGGCCAAGCTAGGCGCGGCCGGGCAGAGCCAAGGGTGCCACTTATCTCTATGTCGACAGGATTTCCAAACATCTCAGATCGTGGCTTGCGTAACGTCCTCGCATAACGATTTCCGCCGCCCCCCCTCTCAAAAATATTAGCTTGACCATTTGAATAGGAATAGCTAATAGTAGAAATGCATAACTAATTCCGATATCAGTCATAATATTCTTTGGAAGGTGCGCGTTGTCAATGAAGTGTCACTGATTCTCTTTGTGTGATGTCATGCCAACTGGTCCAAGATACAGTCTGACTGGGAGACCTGTCAGCACACCCTGGGAAGCACGAGCGTGTAACAAGAGCCTCCTGTCCCCTTCCGGCATGTCCGCAGCACCGGTGAGCCAACGTGACGTGGAGCGGCTGGTGGCGGTTCGGGTAGCGTCCCCCTCGCCCTGAAGGTCGATGGCTGCAGGAGGTGTAAATAGAGCCAATGAGGCGTCTTGCCCAGCAGCCAGCGAGGGGCGTCTGAGCCGGGCCGGTGACGCGTAAGGGGGAGAATCACAGACCAACGGTGCGTGCGAGAGGCGAGCGAGCCCCGCTGATCCCCGCCGCCAGGGTTTGCTGTAGTGAATTTTTTTTCCTCGTCCTCGGTCTGTCAGGAAATGGAAACAGTGGTGAATGTGGGGTGAACATGGTTGCGGATAAGAGACTCTAAGATTGTTTTTCATGAGCATTGGCGAAAAACAAATTATTTACTTGGGACAGATGAGAAGAGTTGAGTTGGAGAACGTGGGCTTGACAGAATAACAGGAAGCACAACGAGATGAAAGCATTGGTAAAATTACGTGGAGGGAGTAAGGATTGCAGAGGAAAGGCGTATTTAATTGGACGTCAGCAGGAAATCACAAGAACTAGCGAGGTGAAGCATTCCACGGTCGTCAACGTTTGCAGGGGGGCGGTACTCGGCAAGGTAAAGACAGGTTGGCTATATAGGACGCGGGCGGGCAGGGATCACGTGTGGATGGACGCCAAAGAGCCCTGACCCTCCCCTCAGCCCTTCGTCGCTCCGCTGCAGGCTTCGGGGCTACACATAGGGGGCTGACTGGGGCCCGAACACTGGCGGCTGATGGTCTCGCTTCGTTAGTCACCATCGACTGAATGGGGCGAGATTGAGGGCGGTATTCCTAAACATTTCGGCGCCCAAACACACTTATTGGACAAGGCTTTCGTAGGAGGTTTGAGCAATTCCCTCTCGAACACACTTATTGGACAAGGCTTTCGTAGGAGGTTTGAGCAATTCCCTCCCGAACACACCTATTGGACAAGGCTTTCGTAGGGGGCTCGAGCATTTCCAGGGCTAGTTTTATGATCCTGGTAATAGTTTCACCTTTCCTCTGTGCCATGAACCTAAAAAAAACACTCATTAGAACCCAATTTCTCTCTTTATCGGCCTCTGAAGAGGTTAATGTGAGGGGTGGCAGCGTCTGATAACACAGACCCCAGCCTCCAGCCAAAGCTTACATTGGTCTGGGCCGCGATTTGGTATTTTGGGAACTCGAGGATTAATTTAATGTCGGGGCTGCTATTTAGGTTTAGTGGAGCCCAATACAGAGTCCGTTTATCCCGTTGCGGCAAATAAGTGAACCGGCTCTCCGCGGACCGCTTTGCCTTTGTGAAGCAGAAACTGGAGGCATTCAGAGGCACTGTCTATTAAAACGTGCAAGGTTAAATCGGCGGGTACAAGTATTAAAGCGTATATTGCACTGATAGTAGGGTTTTCCCCGGGCGTAATGGCTCATATTCTACGATCACTTATTTTTATATATTCTGAGGCAGTTATGGGCTTGTTGAACGTGGTGCACCTCATTTGATTTTGGGTAAGGATTGTTGGGGTGATTCTGTAAACAAAACAAAAAAAAAATATATATATATATATATATATATATATATATATATATATATATATATATATATATATATATGCTTTGCCATATTCTAAAAAAAACTGTCATGTATCTTCCTTGCCAAAATCTTTATTAAAAACTTGTACCTGCTTACCCAACATCTAATAAATAAATAAATGAATATATATATATATATATATATATATATATATATATATATATATATATATATATATATATATATATATATATATATATAATCTGCTTTACCAAAATCTAAAATAAAAAAATAACTGTTTTGCCAATATTTATACTCTACTTCCATTAATAGGCGGATAGGCCACGCCCACGACAGTTCATCATCCACCAATAAGATCTAACCTTTCCTGGCACCAAGGTAGGGGCAGGTCTGTCTGAATGAGGGATGCAGCGTCCTCAATCTCCCCGAGCTGTTTTTCTTTTCTCTTTCTCCTGCTCATGCTTCTTCCTCTGAGTAGCCGGAGGATAAATCCCCCTAGGGGTCGTGCGTCCTTGCTCTCTGGTGAGCAGTCAGTCCAGCCCTTGATCTGGACGATTCTGTCTATAAGAAAAAAATTGATCTCTCGCCAAAAACAAATTAAAAGGAGAGGTCGGGGTCGGGGGGTGAGCTTGAGGGAGAAGTGGAAGAGCGTTTTCACCTTGAGAGAGGAAGAGAAGAAAGGAAAACATGAGCATTATAAACTTAAAACCAATACTGTCGTTACTTCCATGCTCAGGTGCGGGCGTGGGCGTGAAGTGACAGGCAAAGCGGAGACTTGTTAACCTGCCCAAACCACCTGTCAGAGCAGCCGCCCGGTAGGAAGTGGTAATTAAAACTTCTCCTCAGCGGGTTGATTTTGCGTTGACCTTGTTTTTGTTTTCCCGGCCAGAGCAATGATGTTATGCTGACGTTAGTGTTGGGGTACGGCGAGGAAGAAAAGCAGCGAGAGTTAGGTACAAGCCATTCCGTAGAAGCAAAAATGAGTGTCTGGTATGGCGTCGTTTGAGTGTGTGAAAGGAAAGGAAAGGGAGGGGAAAGAAAATGGAAGACAAGAAAAAGAAAGGATAGGAAAGAGAGGAAATCTAGGTATGTGAGGAAGAAAAGCAGCGAGAGTTAGGTACAAGTCATTCCGTAGAAGCAAAATGAGTGTGTGTTATGACGTTGTATGAGTGTGTGAAAGGAAAGAAAGGGAAGGGAAGGGAAAAGAAAGGAAAGGAAAGGGAAGGGAAGAGAGGAAATGTGGGTATGTGATGAGGTGAAGTGCAGGCTCCAACTTAGAAAAAAAAAGCTCTTGTAAAAGGCACACAGCAGAAAGTGATATTGTAAGCTAGGAAGAGAGGGAGAGTAAGTGAAGGAGTGAAGAAAAACACGGTTATTGTAAATTGTTGTATGTGTGTGTGTGGGGGGGGGGGGGGCCTTTGTGTGTGTGTGTTTGTGTGTGTGTGTGTGTGTGTGTGTGTGTGTGTGTGTGTGTATGTGTGTGTGTGTGTGTGTGTGTGTGTGTTTCTACGGTTCTATCAGTCCAATATTTGTTAACTAGGTGTCCATGATCAGCTAAAGTTTTTTTTTTTTTTCTCTCTCTCTCTCTCTCTCTGTGGCTGTGTATTCTATGGTTCTATCAATCCAATATTCATAAACTAGATGTCCGTTAGCTAAAGGGTTTCTTTATTTCTTCGGGGCGCTCCACGTAACTAACTCATAACCTTCTTCTCTCTCCCATGTATAAAGGTTGTAGAACGATATCCTGGTCAGAGCTGGACGAGAGAGGAAGGAAGAACATGAGAACGTAAGAACGTAAGGAGTCTGCAAGAGGCCGGTTGGCCTATACAAGGCAGCTCCTGTACACTCAACCCCACCTTACCTCACCATCCATGGCTTTATCTAACCTCTTCTTGAATGTATCTATGGTATTGGCACACACAACATGGCTCCCTAGCCTGTTCCATTCATCTACCACTCTATTGGTGAACCAATACTTGCCTATGTCTTTGTTGAATCTGAATTTGTCATGACGTAACCCACCTCTTTGTCCTCGGCCAGCCATCCTGTGAGAGGCCAGCGGGAAGCACCTGGACGCTGAGCCGCCGACACCTGCACACTTTGGGCCCGAGTTGAGTCGCTTCACACCGCGGCTTCATCATAACTTTAAGGCGGAAGCTGCTGCAGAGGTGGCCGGGACGCGAGAGAGGGTGAGAGAGCTTCGACGGGGGAAAGAGAGGGAAGAAGGTAAGGCGATCAACGTATCCATGGTGTTATTTTTGTTCGTGTGTGTGTGTGTGTGTGTGTGTGTGTGTGAATCTCAGGGGGTCAGGAACTACGAAAAATATTGAAATGTCTCGCGATGTGGGTGACTGAACTGTTGTTGTTTTTGAGGTTATTTTTATGTATTTATATGTTTTTGTCGCGTTTCATCCCTTTTTGGCTGGAATTTAGCTCCATTTTAACTTCAGGCTTGGTAAATAAACTAACTACCTATCTAAGTAACTATCTAACTGACTAATTAACTATATATCCAACTATCTAACTTTAACTATCTATCAACTGTGCCTAACTACTTATCAAACTACCTAACTATCTAGCTGTAACAATCTATATCTATCTAACAGACTAATTAATTAACTAACTAACAATTTATTACCCAGCAGAAACCAGGGAGCAAATAGGCAGACTAGAACTCGGAAAAGCGAATAGACCAACACAAAACCTACCTTTGTGTATGTGCGTGTATATTTTGAAGGGTTGGCTGGCGACTGTCTTAATTGGTGTGTGTGTGTGTGTGTGTGTGTGTGTGTGTGTGTGTGTGTGTGTGTGTGTGTGTGTGTGCGCGCACCAACTTCACACCCTGGCTGGCCGAGGTAATGGTCAGTGGCCCGTCAACGAGTCCTGTTTCCTCCTGACCTGGCTCGCTTCCTCCCCACCTCACTCCCTCCTTTCCCCCTCTTTACCTCTTCCTCTTTACATACCTCCCTTCTCTCCCTCCCCTCCTCCCTGCCTTTCTGTCTACCCTCCCTCTACCTGATCTCCCTTTCTCCCTACCTCTCTTTCTTCCTTCCTGCCTTTCTCTGTACTTTACCTAATCCCTCTTCCTCCCTCCCTTTCTGACTTTCCTTTCCCTTCTTCCATTCTCTCCCCTCTTCATCTCCTCCTCTTTGTTCTCCTCCTCTTTATCCCTCCGTTTCTCTGTACCCACTTTCTACCTGATCTTCCTTTTTTTTTCCCTTTCTTCTTTCCTCCTCCTCCGGTCTTCATCATTTTCTTCCTCTCCCTCCATACATCCATTCCAATTTTATCGCTCCCTTATCTCCCCTCTATACCTCCCTTCCTCCCCACCTTCCTCTGTACTCTTTACCTGACATCCCTTTCTCCCTCTCCCTCACTCCCGTTTACCTCCTTCACGACATCCCTCTCCTCCCTTCTCCCTCCTTTCCTACTCTACCTGATCTCCCTCCCTCCCTCTCTGACCCCCACCTTTCCCCTCTACATCACTCGCTCTCCCCTGCTCTCTCTCCCTCCCTCCCTGCCTCTCTCTCTCTCTATGTCTACTGCTGCATGGCGTTTCCAATGTTAGTTTAGCCTTTCGCACCGTTTCCCGCGGCGCCGCCTCCACCGTTTTATTCATTTTTGGTTCCCTTGTATGTATGTAATTTTCCAGCGATTAATTTTTGCTGCTGTTGATTAAACTTTGGAAGTGTGCCGCCGCAGTAGTAATAGTGGTGGCGGTGTTTGTATCCACCCAATTTGTTTTTCTTTTGTTTCAATTTGTTTTTATTTTGTTTCAATTTGTTTTTCTTTTGTTTTTTGCTGTTATTGTTTGGAGTGGTAGTGATGGTGGTGGTAGAGGTGGTGGTGGTATCGTTGTTGCTGTTGTTGTTGAGATTATTATTGTTGTTGTTGTTGTTGTTTTAAGAATACGGTTTGAACATGAATATGACAAAAGGTATATTGGCGCACGAGGATTTTCACTTGAGACACACACACACACACACACACACACACACACACACACACACACACACACACGCAATTAGTTACTTTTCCTTTTGCATTCTCTTACAATCAGGCACCAGCTTGTCGCTTGCCGAGGAGGAGGAGGAGCAAGAAGCGAAGGCAAGCAATTTCCTGGGTGACAATTGCTTCCATTATGAGCACCGAGGGAAAGACGGAAGCGAGGGAGGGTAGAAAACTGCGCTAAAGTGACGAGACAGCTGACAGAGGAAGATTATCGAAGCGTTCACGTGCGTATTTGCTGGCAGGAAAAGGAGGAGGAGGAGGAAGGAGAGGAAGAGAAAAAGTATATGAAGTAATGGTTTTGTTGTCAGGGCATTGTTTCTTAAGTTAGAGAAGATAATTGATATGAAGGAGAGAAGGAAGGAAGGTATATATTTAGTTGTCAGGGTATTGTACGAGGTTGGGGAACGTTATATGTAAGAGAAATATGAAGGTATATATTTAGTTGTCAGGGCATTGTACAAGGTTGGGGAAGGTTATATGTAAGTAGGAAGAGAAAGAATGAAGGTATATATTTAGCTGCCAGGGCATTGTACAAGGTTAAGGTGTATAAGAAAGTAAGAAGGGAGGAGAGAAGGAAGGAAGGAAGCAAGGTATAGATTTTGCTTTGAACTCAACTCAACCCTTCATTAACTTTGCTCAGACGAGGTTAAAAAAAAAAGTGAACGAGATAAAACTGAGAAAATGTACGCCAGAATAAAAAGTAATAATAAACAAAAATATCAAAACACATTTGTAACCGTAACGGACCTTTTGTCTTTCTCGTTCTCCTGTTTGATCTTTATTTCGACAGTTTCTCGGAGGCAATTTTTCAATATAATCATTTTTTTTTCATCATTGCCTCGAATACTGGGCAATAAACTAACTACCTAATTATGTATGACTAACTAGCTATCTAACTAATAAACTCTCTAATCATTCATCTATCTAACTATCTATAACAATCTAACTAATTAACTAACTAACTCAACTAACTAACCCAGTTAACTATACCTCTTATCTATCTAACTAATGAACTATAACAATATCTAACTTACCAACCCAGCTAACTATACCTCCTATCTAGCTAACTAACCAACTATAACAGTCTATTTAATTAACTAACTAACACAACTCACCCAGCTAACTAATCATTCTTCCTGTGCCATAAAAAAAACTACTCAAAACCTACTCTCTCAACTACCCCATTCCATGCTTTCTCCTCGTCGTTACCATTAGCTTAAGTATTCACGAAGCTATGAATAACGGAATCAGAGCACCGTTCACTCCTGGCCTACTTAACAGCCGGGTCCGTCCTCGTCGAGTCTTGGCTCCCAATATTCCGTCCCCTTGTCCTTTGTCCCGCCCGCCCGTCCTTTGTCCGTGGCTTCAGCGTTCAGGTACTCATGGTAAAACTGGAGTTGGGCGTGGCTGTCTTGGGTCCTCCTCTCCCGTCCTTTCTTCGTCTTCTGTACTGTGCTGCACCACTATCCTTTTATCACGTATCTGCCGTACCTGATCAGTTGCCTCTCCGTCCTTTCTTAATTTAAAAGCTGTTGGGTTAATTACTTTCCATCTGTTTTAGGCTGCACCACTGTGTCCTATTCTGTCATTTATTTGTCGTACCTGATTAATTGCCTCCGTCCTTTCCTAATTTAAAACTATTGGATTCCTTACTTTCTATCTCTTAGGCTGTACCACTGTGTCCTATTCTGTCATTTATTTGTCGTACCTGATTAAGTGCCTCTCCGTCCTTTCGTAATTTAAAAGCTATTGATTTCTTACTTTCTCACTTAATTGCCCTGCACAGCCGCGTCCTTTTCCGTCGCTTCTTTTCCTTAATTAATCCTGGGAACCCCTCGTGCACCTTCCCTTCCGGTAAATAAATGTCTGTGGACTTACATGAAAAAGCGAATGAAAGAGTAAAGTAACGTGATTAGTTTTCGGACTCTAACAGCCCGTTCAAAAAGTCTTAACGGCACCAGGTAAATTTTTTTTAGAATCGTTTTTGTAATCTTTATCGCCGGAGTAAAAATGGCAACTTTTCTGCCTCATTTAGCGAGCAGTAGTTTGCACAGAGAGAAAGTCCTTTTAATTAACAGTCAGTCAGCGGTAAATGAACATTCGGCTTCCCTGGCTGTTTTGTTTTATTCTATTGGTTTATTTTTTTCTGTTACAGAGGAAGAAATGAAGTGCTTTTTAAACGTAGCAAACCGTATCCGTAGATGTTTTTAACCTCTCCTTTTTCTATAAGTGTATACAAGGCATTCACATAGGAAAATCCCAACCAATCGAAACTTGTCGCACGTTAATTAACCGGTTACCCTTTTATTTTTAACTCATTCTTTCAGGATTAACACACAAAGCACTTTAATCAGACTCCTCATAAACCCCGAAGCTCATGCGTAGATGGAGACAAATTTAGGTACCCACTCCCCACACACACACACACACACACACACACACACACACACACACACACACACGAATAAACGGAGTACCAATCACTCATGTCCAAGAACCAAGTAAACAAGAGTCAACAGGGTGGAGGCGGGGCAGTTGTGGTTGTGGTCAGGTCAGTGAGTCTGTGCCTGCATTGCTCAAATCTCGCCCTCTCCAGGTAAGACACAGCACGGATTTATGCGCTTACTTTACCGCGGATGCCACTGTGCTTGTGTGTGTGTGTGTGTGTGTGTGTGTGTGTGTGTGTGTGTGTGTGTGTGTGTGTGTGTCTCTATTTTCTTTCGCGTGTTTTGTGTTTGGGGAGGTATTTGATTTTTTTGTTTGTTTGGTATTTTGAGTTTTATTTACTTCAGTCTTGTGGCCTTTTTTTTTACCTTTTGTGTGTTATATATTTTTTGGTATCTCTATTTCCCTTTACTTTCGTTCGTGTTTTGCTCGTGATGTTTAAGCGTAAAGTCATGAATGCCGTTGAGATGGTATGGACGCGTAATGAGAATGAGGAGACGAAAGAACTGTGGGAAGGAAAACAAGAAAAAGATAGATGATTAGGAATAGAAATGCGCTATGGTAGGAAGGAAGGAAGGCAGGAAGGCCGAGACAGAAGGAAAACCAGAAGACAGACGAATAGGAATGGAAATGCGCTATGGTAGGAAGGAAGGAAGGAAGGCAGGTAGGAAGCCCGAGACAGGAGGGGGTGTATGGAATGTGTAAAGAACAAAGAGTACCAAACATATCACAGTGCAGAAGTAAATGAAAATGGGAATACAAGACAAATGAATTGGAATGGAAATGCGTTATGGTAAGAAGGAAGGAAGGAGAGCAGGTAGGAAGCCCGAGACAGGAGGAGGTGTATGGAATATGTAAAAGAGTACCAAATATATCACAGTGCAGAAGTAAATGAAAATGGAAATGCAAGACAAATGAATAGGAATGGAAATGCGCTACGATAGGAAGGAATGAAGGCCGAGACAGGAGGAGGTGTATGGAATGTCTAAAGAACAAAGAGTACAGAACAGATCACGGTTCAAAAGTAAACGAAAATGGAAATAAAAGCACAAGGAAGACAGGAGGGACCGAGGCCGATAAATAGTTAGCTGTGTTGTGTAAAAGGACAAAATGAAAGACCAAACCATCAATGAACAAAGAGTACCAAAACAAACCACAGTGAAGAGGTTATGAAAATGGAAAATTGAGTGGATAGGAGAAAGGAATCGAGACACATAAGAGGTATATTCGTTCTCTATAAAAAAAGAAATGATAGACCAAACAAAACATCATTGAGCAGTACAAAACAAACCACGGTGAAGGAGGAGACTCGTACACAACAACGACCCCATTTAACTGTGAACAGTAATGCTGAGACGAAGAACAAGAGGAGGAAGAGGAGGAGGAGGGGGAAGAAGAAGGCCTTGGTCGTTCCTTTAGTCTCCGGTCTTTCCGTGTACCTGGAAGCAATCTTAACTTCTTGTTTACGACCTTCTCTTGTTTTCAAGGTCGGAGGCTGGTGAAGGGAAGGAGGAGGAGGAGGAAGAGGAGGAGTTGCAGTAGGAAGGGAGGAGGAAAGTTTGACATATACCTGGAGGAGAGAGAGGGAGAGGGAGAGGAAAGAAAAACTAGGAACGAGATATGACAGGAATGAAAAGGAAATGGAAACAGAGGGTGGAGGAGATGGGCGAGAGAGAGAGAGAGAGAGAGAGAGAAAGTTACTTACCTTCCCTAACAAACTACATTAAAACAACTATTATTAACGTTCATATACAAACTTTTCATCCTTCTTAGTCTCTCTCTCTCTCTCTCTCTCTCTCTCTCTCTCTCTCTCTCTCTCTCTCTCTCTCTTGATATATTCCTTTTTTTCCGCATAATTAATTCCTTCTTAATTTTTTTTCTTATTTTTCTCTCCCCTTTTCCTAGTTTCCTCCCTCTTCATCACCTCCTCTCTCTCCCTCCCCCTCTCTACCCCTCCTCCTCTCTCTCCCTCTCTCCCGCTGCCTCTCTGTTTTTCACAAGTTTCACCACATTTCAAAATCTGAGTGAGCGACGCGAAAGTCCATTCAAGTCCAATGAGCGAACTTTCCCTTCCATACGGCCGTTGTTAAAGCCGAGACGCAAGTTGGAAAACCTTTTAACGCCAGGCCAGACCACTCCCCCTCCTTGGACCCACCTTCTCTTCTTCTCCCCTTCTCTCCCTTCTTCAGCCCTCCCCCTACTCTGTTCCCCTCTAGGCCAGACCACTCCCCCTCCTTGGACCCACCTTCTCTTCTTCTCTCCCTTCTTCACCCCTTCCCCTACTCTGTTCCCCTCTAGGCCAGACCACTCCCCCTCCTTGGACCCACCTTCTCTTCTTCACCCCTTCCCCTACTCTGTTCCCCTCTAGGCCAGACCACTCCCCCTCCTTGTACCCACCTTCTCTTCTTCACCCCTGCCCCTACTCTGTTCCCCTCTAGGCCAGACCACTCCCCCTCCTTGTACCCACCTTCTCTTCTTCTCTCCCTTCTTCACCCCTCCCCCTACTCTGTTCCCCTCTAGGCCAGACCACTCCCCCTCCTTGGACCAACCTTCTCTTCTTCTCTCCCTTCTTCACCCCTTCCCCTACTCTGTTCCCCTCTAGGCCAGACCACTCCCCCTCCTTGGACCAACCTTCTCTTCTTCTCTCCCTTCTTCACCCCTTCCCCTACTCTGTTCCCCTCTTGGCCAGACCACTCTCCCTTCTTCACCCCTTCCCCTACTCTGTTCCCCTCAAGGCCAGACCACTCCCCCTCCTTGTACCCACCTTCTCTTCTTCTCTCCCTTCTTCACCCCTTCCCCTACTCTGTTCACCACTTGGCCACACCACTCACACTACTTCACCCCTACCCCTACTCTGTTCCCCTCTAGGCCAGACCACTCCCCCTCCTTGTACCCACCTTCTCTTCTTCTCCCCTTCTCTCCCTTCTTCACCCCTTCCCCTAATCCGTTCCCCTCTTCTTTGCATTTACTAATCACTCCCCTTTTGACTTCTTTCCTCCCCTTCTTCTCCCCTGCTTCACTTATCTCCCTTCTACACCCCTTCCTCTACTCTGTTCCCCTCCTCTCTTCATCTCCTACCACTCCCTTTTTGCCTTCTCTTCTCCCCCTGCCTCTCTTTCCTTTTCTTCTCTCCCCCTTTCCTCCACTCTAATATTCTTTTCCTTCCCGTTCATTCCCTTCCCTTTCTCCCTTCTTCCACCCTTTTCGTTTCCCACTATCCCATTTTCCCTTCTTTTCCTTTTCTTCTCCCCGCTCTTTCCTCCCCACCTTGGTAGGCCTGACACTCTCCTCCACCCATTCCTCCTATTCTTTCCTCACTCTGTTTCCTTCTTTCGCCCCTTCTTCCTCCCTCTTTCCCCTCTTCTCTCCCCCGTTCTTTCTCTCTCTTACCCCTTTCCTTCCCTCCCTCTTCGCCTCCCTTTCCTTCTATTTCCTTCTCTCCCTTTCCCTTCCTATCCCATCCATTCCCTTCCCATCTCTTCCCTTCCCTTCCCATCCCTTCCCGTCCCATCCCTTCCTATCCCATCCCTTCCTATCCCATCCCTTCCCTTCCCATCCCTTCCCTTCCCATCCCATCCCATCCCATCCCATCCCTTCCCTTCCCGTCCCTTCCATTCTCTACCCCAACAAGGACACGCCACACACACACACCTCTGAAAGCGTGGACGTCGAACTAGATTTTAATGCGGGAAAAAAAAATCGAAAAAGAAAGATATTGTTTATGCAAATCACAAATCTGAATGTTGATTGGCCCGCCGCCGGCACCGAAAAAAATTAGTGTGATGAAAGTGATCCGCGTGGTCATTATGGCGCTAATCACAGCACCCTTGGCGGATGTGGAGAGGGGTTTTATTATTATTTATTTTATTTACTTTTTTACTCCATATTTTTACTTTATTTTTACTTTTCTTTACTTTTTCCATTTTTTTCTTATTGATTTTAGGAGATTCTTAGTTTTGAACTGAATTTATTATTATTATTTTTTAGATTTATTTTATGGTGAGAATAATTATTTTTTATTTATTAGTTTGGGAAGATCATTTTTATTACTGAATTTCATTTTTCTAGGCTGACGAAATAATAAACTGAAGGACAAAAAAAAAGGGGAAAAAGAAGCTTACTATTAAGACAGACAGACAGACATATAGATACAGACAGACAGACAGACAACGTACAATTCTGCCATCCATCCAAGTACTCAGACATACACCCCTCACCCCCCACCTATTCCTTCCCACACACACACACACACACACACACACACACACACACACAGTATAGGCTTGAGGAGACTAACTTGGTCCTTTCCATCTCACCTTTCGCAGAATCTCAGGTGCGGCTCCGACGGCGACGTGTTTGCCTCATTCTAACTCGTGGCAGGTGACGGATAATGAGGCGACGTGCGCCCCCCTCAGGGAAGGAGATTAAAAGTGAGCTAACTGAAAGGGAGAAGGGGGAGTGGGAAGGGTGAAGGGGGAGAAAGGGAGAGGAGTGGAACGACAGGTGAAGGGGGAGAGAGGGAGTTTGTGGGACCAGAAGAAGTGGAAGGGGGAAGGGAGAAAAGAGGGGAGGAAGGAGGGTATGAGGCGTGAGAGAGGCGGTGGCTGAATGGATAGCGTGACGGCGCCGCGTTCAGGACGACGCGAGTTCAATCCCCACCCGGTGCCACCAAGCTGGGATTTTTCAGCCGCCGCCGAGTGGCTTAAAACTACCCACATGCTGTCCAGAAGACCACCTATCAACCCGGACTCTAGATTCTAGGATTAAAGATGAGCTCCGGGAGGGCAGCATGAGCCAATGCAAGATGGCGCCACTATAAACACTCGCCTGCGCCAGAACGGGCTGGGCCGACCATCAGGCCCCACCGGGAAGAAGCCTTGGGCCGACCATCAGGATCCACCGGGAAGAAGCCTACCGGCGCAGTTGGCCACGACGTAAAAATATAAAAAAATATAAAAAAATAAAAAGTACGAAGATGAGAGAGAGAGAGAGAGAGAGAGAGAGTTATTGGCCTCGGATAAAAGGAAGTAGTTTGAACGGCGGATATTATGAATTTTTATGATGATTTTTATTGTTATTGGTTTTCTTTTTTTTCTGTCTTTATCGTTCTCGGTAATTACTTCTTCATCTCCTCCTCCTTCTTCATCTCCTCCTCCTCCTCCTCCTCCTCTGCCTCCTCCTCCTCCTCATTATAGACTGACAATTTTATGATCAACGATTCTTATATATTTATTTCCCTCTTTTCCTCCTGCTCCTCCTCATTTTCGGAACATTCCATTAAAGAGAAATCTGATCACGCGTCCTTGGAGAGAGAGAGAGAGAGAGAGAGAGAGTGATCAAATTTATTATTATTATTATTATTATTATTATTATTATTATTATTATTATTTGCATTTGCATTTGCATTTGCATTTTAATCTTGCATAACTAACACTCCTCACCTCTCTCTCTCTCTCTCTCTCTCTCTCTCTCTCTCTCTCTCTCTCTCTCTCTCTCTCTCTCTCTCTCTCTCTCTCTCTCTCTCTCTCTCTCTCTCTCTCTCTCTCTCTCTCTCTCTCTCCTCTTCCTCCCTCCTTCCTACCCACCCACCCCCTCTTTCCTTCCCTCTCTCCCTCCCTTCCTTCCCTTTATTTTGGCAAGATTTGAAGGGAATGAAAGTTTACGTGAAGGTAAATCCGGGACTCACTTCCTCCCCGTAAACAAAAAGAGTGGGAGAGAAGAAGAGGAGGAGGAGGAGGAGGAGGAGGAGGAGGAGGAGACTGCGAAAATTTTAAAGTGGGAGAGAGGGGAAGAGAGAGCGGGTGTGAAGAGGGAAGTAGAGAGAGGGAGAGGGAAGGGGGAGAGAGTAGAGAGAGAGAGAGAGAGAGGGGCGGGGGGGGGGGGGGCCACAGGGTCTCCGGGGTCGCTGTAGTCGTTAGGGCAAGAGGTGTTACGTGTCAAGGGAACCGTTGCCTCCGTCTTCCCTTACCTCCCATGTCCTTTCTCTTTTTTCTCCCGTTTCCTTTGTTTTCCTTCCTTTGTTTACCATTTTCCTTCCCATCTTGCGGGTTTTTTCTTTTCATTTCTTTGCCTTTTCATCGAGTGCCTTAGTACCTTTCCCTCGTGTTCCCTTCGTTCTTTTTTCCCTTCCTTCTTTTTCAATCAATTTCTTTCTCATTTCCCCTTCTTGTTCCCAGTCTTTGCCTTCTATTTATATCTTTCTTTCCATTTCCTTTCCTCTTTTACCCTTCTGTTTTTTTTCTTTCCTTTTGTTTGTCTTTTTTTCTCCAATGTCTTTTTTCCCTTTTTCTCTCTTCATTAATTTTCTTGTTTTTCATAATATTTACCATCCAGTCTTTTTTTTTCATTTCCTTGCCTTCCCTTTCTCTCCATTTTCCTTTTTTTCCTCGACCGTTCTCTCTTTTCTTATTCCTTTGTTTATGATTTCCCTTCCCATCTCCCTTTCTTTCCCTCAATTTGCCTCGTCTTGTCTTTTTCTTTAATTCGACTACCTCATCCACCTTCTCCTTCTGTCACTATCTTATTAATTTATTTTGGTTTTAATGTGTAATTCAGTACCTTCGTTTTCTTTCCAATGCTTGACTAATCTATCTTCCCTTTCCTCGCATTCCCATACCTTCATTTTTCTTCCTCTCCTTTCCATAATGAATTTCCCTTCCGCTCCCTTCGCTAGCCTCCATTTTTGCTAACTCCCTTTTTTCTTTCCTTCCCTTTCTCTGTTCCCTTCCCTCTTTATTTTATTCCTCCTTTATCATTTCCTCCTTGTCCCCCTTATCCTCTCATTTATCTACTCCCCACTTTCATCCTCTTTCCCCACTCGCACTTTCTTTAATATATTTTTCACCCCACCCATTTTTCTCTTCCTTTTTTTTTCGCTTTCCCTCGCATGCATTACACCCTTGCTTCTCTTTCTCTATTTTTTTTTTCTCCTTCCTATTCTTTAATGTATGTTCTAGTGTTTTTTTTTCTCATTAATGTATTTTCTAGTGTAATTTTCGTTTCCCTTTTTTCTTCCATTTTTTTCCTTCCTGCACTTACTCCTCTCTTCTCTTTTTATGTCTCCTTTTACTTTTTCTCTCTTTTTAATGTATTTAGTGTGGTTTCCCTTTCCTGTTTTTCCCTTCCTCTTTTTCTCCTTCCCATGCATGACACACTCTTCTCTTCTTCTCTCTTTTTATTTATCTTAATTTCTCTTCTTTTCTCTTCTCCAATGTTTTTATCAGTGTACTTTTCCTTTCCCACTTTTTGTCTTTCTTCTTTCCCATCCTACGCTTCTAACCCTTCTTTTATTTTATCTTTTCTCCTCTCATATCTCTTCTTTCTCCTCTCTTTTCCTCTTTGCCAATGTATTTTTCAATGAAGTTTTCCTCCCCCGCTTTCCCCATCCTTCTCTTCTTTTTCCTACGCATGACACTCTTGCTCTTCCCTCTCTCCTCTTTTCTCTTATCATTCTTTTCAATTCGTTTCTCTTTTCTCTTCGTCAACGTATTTCTATTTTCCATTATTTTTCTTCCTTACATCTTTTCTCTTTCCCACACATCACACCATTGCTCTTCCTTCTGTATTTTTCACTTTTACCCTTCCTCCTCCTCCTCCTCCTCCTTCTTCTCCTTCTCCCATTCCCTCGCGTCCCCTCGCATGTGTCCCTCTAAAGAAATACCTCACCTCGAAGCACCATTTGTATCCCTGGCACATTTTATCTCACTAATGCTAACCTTCCTTTTTACGGCAGGGGACGCAGAAGCACAGAGGGAGTGTCAGTGGGAGAGAGGGAGGGAGAGGGTGGCAGAGCGATTCTCTCTCTCTCTCTCTCTCTCTCTCTCTCTCTCTCTCTCTCTCTCTCTCTCTCTCTCTCTCTCTCTCTCTCTCTCTCTCTCTCTCTCTCTCTCTCTCTCTCTCTCTCCTGACGTCACCCCCGCCACCTCACGTTCGATTCCACGTTCAAGCAATCACGAAACGCTTTGTGAGTCCATATTAAGTTAGTCCAGGTTCACTCCATTACCTTGCTACTGGAACCCTCTCGCACCCCCCCCCTTCCCTTTAACCTCCCCTTGCTTCCTCCCTTTTCCCTCTCTGTCCCTTCCCCCCCCCCCTTTTGGTCTCTTTCTCCCTCACTCCCTCCCTCACTTTTTTACCTCCTCTCCCTCCATTAGTTTTCCTTTTCCCTTACCTTCCTACCTCCCTTCGGCATCCCTTTTCCCTCCCTTTGGTTTCCCTCTTGCGTTCCCTTTGTTCTCTCTCTTTCCTCTTCTCTTCTTCCCGCTACTTTTTCCTCTAATCTATTTCCTCAATGTATTTTTCCTTCCTCTGCTTTTTTCTTCCTTCTTTTTTTCTCTATCCCACATCATTACACTCTTGCTCCTCCTTCCCTTTTTTCCTCCCTCAGGCTTCCCCTTATACTCCCTTTCGATCACTTCCCTTTGACTTCCCCTTCAACCTTCTCATATCCTCCCTATGTCACCTCCCTTTGACCTCCCTTTCTATCCTATCCTCTTCCCTTTCCCTTCCCGCCTCTCATCCCTTTTACATCCCCTTCCCTTTCTCTTTTGCCTCTCTCCTCCCTCCCTTATGGCCCCCCTCCCCTCCCCCCCCACGCCCCTTTCCCCTCCTACGCCCCCACCTTCGAACCCAAAACAGCAAAGCCTCAGAGTAACCAAAGCTTTGCGTGAGGATCCGAGGCAACGAGAGGAAAAAAAAAACAGGAAAAGAAATAAAAAACGAGAAAAGAGAAATTTAAAGAAAAGCTCTGGTCTTGAAGATTCGTTTTCTCTCTCCCTTGAGCCGAGCGTCTTTTGGGGGAGTTTTTGTGAGTGTGTTTGTGTTTGTTTTTATGTATGTGTGTGTTTGTGTTTTTTTTTGTGTGTGTGTATGCCTGTATGTGTGTATAACCATGCGTGTGGACCTCTTTCCCCGTGTGTGTGTGTGTGTGTGTGTGTGTGTGTGTGTGTGTGTGTGTGTGTGTGTGTGTGTGTGTTCGTGTGTGTACAATTGGTCGCTCGCCTTGATTGCTTGGGGACGGGTGGTCTCTGGCGTGTCCTCCTCCTCCTCCTCCTCCTCCTCCTCCTCCCTCTTTCCCTTCCCTGTTGTCTCTTTCTCCCTCTCCTCCTCCCATACCGTCACCTCTCTCTCTCCCCTTCCTCTCTTTCCCTCTTCCTCTCTCTTCCTCTTCCCTTTCCTTCCTTTCTCTTCCCCTACATTCCCCTTCCCTCCATATCTCTCCATATTTCCCCCCTTTTCCTCTTCTATATCTTTTTTTCTTTTCCTCTTTCCTCTTCTCCATCTGTTTCTTCTTTACTCTCCTTCTCCACCTCTTTTCCTCTCCTCTTTTTGCTCTTCTCTGCATCTCTCTCCATCCATTTACTTCCCTCCTATCTCCTTTCTCATCCCTTCCCTTCCTTTCCTTTCCTTCCCCTCCTCTTCCTTTTATTCCCTTCCTTTATCATTTTTATCTTCTACTCTCCTCCATATCCCTCTCCTACTCCCCCTTTCCCTCCATTTGATCCCTACTTCGTTTTCATTTCTCCACCTCCTCTTCCTCCTCCTCTTCCTCTCCTCACCAGCATCATTCCTCTCCCAGTCCCCTCTCCTCTCCTCTCTTATTCTTTATCCCCCTACATCGATATTTCACACCATTCCTTTTCATTTCCCTTTTCCACCATTATCACCACTACCTCCCCCTTTCTCTCTATCTCCTTTCCCTTTTCCCCTTTCCCTCTCTTACTTCCTTTCCTTCACCTTTCTTCAATATAATTTGCACTCACAATCACTATATACTCTTTGCAGTTTTCATTTCTCTTCCTTTCATTTCATTTCTTCGATTTTCACTTTCTCTGGTTACATTTTGTCTTCACTTCTCGCGCGCAAACACACATATCAGTAACTTCACTTTTTCTCCCTTTTTTGCAATCACAGACATCGTTATTCACACACACACACACACACACACACACACACACACACACACTGTTAACACTCACACTAGACAGCCATCACCCTTTCCCTTCCCTCCCTTCCCTCTCTTCCTCCTCCTCCATCCACACTCCGCGATACACACATACACACGCAGTTTATACCCTCACAGACACACACATATACAGTTTACACGCCACCTCCCTCTCCCTTCCTCTCCCTCCCATATAGTACGCCATACATACGGTCATCTGTTGTCATTCTCCCTCCCCTGACGGTCTCTGTTGCGCCCTTTTTCTTTGTAACGATAAAATACTCTTTGCCATACAGCCTGACATGGGCCCGTTTGATATTCTTGTGCCATACGTGTCTGTTACGCGTTCTCTCTCTCTCTCTCTCTCTCTCTCTCTCTCTCTCTCTCTCTCTCTCTCTCTCTCTCTCTCTCTCTCTCTCTCTCTCTCTCTCTCTCTCTCTCTCTCTCTCTGTTTATCATCCCTCCCTCTCTTCCCATTTCCTTTTCATACCTCCATCATATCTCGTCCCTATATTTTTTTCTTTCCTCCCTCCTTTCCTTTCCTTCCCTCTCTTCCTCTCTCTTTCGCTCTTTCCTCCTCTCTTCCTGCATCGTCCATTTACTCTCCGTTTCAACCTTCCTCCTTTTCCGCTTGCATTTTGCCTCCACCTTTCTGTTCCCTCTTTACTCATTTTCTCTCTTCCGAGCTGGGGAGAGGAATACGAAGGGAGAGAGAGAGAGAGAGAGAGAGAGAGAGAGAGAGAGAGAGAGAGAGAGGTGTATATATATTTTTTACTATTTACCTAACTTGATTTTCCCCTTGTTCATCTTTTGTAGTAGTAGTAGTAGTAGTAGTAGCAGGAATAGCAACAGCATAATTGATAGTAGTAGTTGGAAGAGTATAGATGGTAGTAATAGTAATCGTGGTAGTTTATTTTCTAGACACAACTCAATGATTTTTTTTACCTCGAATCCCTTTATAATTTCCTTTCCTCTCCTTTCGCTCCCCATTCAAACAACAATCCCTCATCCCTTCCCTTCCCATCCCTTCTCTTCCCTTTACTTTCACCTCCCTTTCCTTTCCATTCCTCAGTCAAGCGGTGTCGAATCAGTCCGGATCGTGTCTCGCCTCTCTCGCCCACCCCAAGACCTTGATGCAGCAGGAGAGAGATGAGGTGTTCTGAGGCAAGGACGAGAAGCTGTGGCCCTGCTCATAAGACGTACGAAGGGACACTTACCCGCCGCCTTCACTCTCTCTCTCGTGTGTGTGTGTGTGTGTGTGTGATAACTGATTGACAATTGACCGGTAGACGAGGTGCCATGGAAGTCAGCTCGATTCGTGTGTACAAGTCATTATAATCAGGAGCATCAGCATTTATCGTCACTACTGTAGGAAAAAAAGGTATTTGTTAAGTTTTGCATATCTCTCTCTCTCTCTCTCTCTCTCTCTCTCTCTCTCTCTCTCTCTCTCTCTCTCTCTCTCTCTCTCTCTCTCTCTCTCTCTCTCTCTCTTCCTTTTCATACCTCCACCATATATCGTCCCTATATTTTTCCTTTCCTCCTTCCTTTCCTTTCCTCTTTCCCTCCCTCTCTGCCTCTCTCTTTCGCTCTTTCCTCCTGCTGTGCTAAGGTTCGAATTTCATCTCTCTACCTGGTTATCTCTTCTCTCTCTGCCATAACCTTTGCGATTCCCCTGTTGCTTCCACTCTCTTACTTTGATCCATATTATTAAACGTATCGGGTTCATGTCATTACTCTTTTCTAAGGCCACTGAGAAGACCAACTGGATTTCATGGGTGATTTTCCCGTTCAAAATGCAGAAGAAACTATCACTAGGATCACAATACAGTCCATGAAAAGTCGTTATTTCCGCCTACACACACACACACACACACACACACACACACACACACACACACACAGTTTACACTCACACTGGACAGCCATCACCCTTACCCTTCCCTCCCTTCCCTCTCTTCCTTCTCTTCCTCCTTCCTATTTCTTTACCTCCTCTCACCTTTCCTTTCCCTCCCTTTCCTTCCTCTTTCTTTACCTCCTCTTCCTTTCCTTTCCATCCCTTCTCTTTTTCTTCCTTGCATTCCCTTCCCTTCCCTTCCCTTCTGCAACTTCGACGTACGAGAGGCTTCTCAAACAGGCGAACTACAGAGGCGCCGATACTATAAAAAAAAAATATCGGCCTTTGTCCATTATTTTCTCAGTTCTACGCATGGCATGGTGTCTTGATGCTCCCTTCCCCTCGTGAAAGAGCTAAAATCACAAGAGGAAGGATCTATATACACGTGATGCCCTACATATATACCTTTCAAAAGCATCTGTAAATTGAGTTCAAACCCTTGCCGTCCATCCCCAATTTCTCTCTGCATCGGACTTAGGGGAGCAGAGGTTAACTTTATCTACCTTGCACATCATAATTTACAGAACGAGATGCAGAAAGAGGAATAGAGAGGAGGAGATTTACTTTACCTTTTAAATCATAGCTTACAGAACTACGAGATGCTGAAAGAGGAATGGAGAGGAGGAGATTTACTTTATCTTCCTTTTATATCACAGCTTACGGAACGAGATGCTGAAAGAGGAATGGAGAGGAGGAGATTTACTTTATCTTCCTTTTATATCACAGCTTACGGAACGAGATGCTGAAAGAGGAATAGAGGAGAGGAGGAAGTTCATTTTATCTATCTTGCACATCATAGTTTACAGAACGAGATGGAGAAAGAGGAATAGAGAGGAGGAAATTTACTTTACCTTTTATATCACAGCAGAAGGATATGCAGAAAGAGGAGTGGGGAGAGAAAGGATGCTGCGAATAACAAGCAGAGGGCGAGCATCACGGATTAAGAAACAAAGGCTGGATATAAAGTTACGACGATTCGGAATAATAAATAGGTTTGTGCAGCTCTTACCATGCGTGGAAAGGATAAAATAATGGACGGGGAAGGTAACAGTGGCGGCAACATAGGAAACACTGAAGTCATGGCAGAGAGAGAGAGAGAGAGAGAGAGAGAGAGAGAGAGAGAGAGAGAGGATGTGCGAAATAGATTGATTGAATTATTTAGGCTCGGCAAATGGACGACGAGAGGCAAAAAGGTTTAGATTGCTCACAGAGGGAACCGTGACGAAACGAATTGAAACTGTGAAAAGCACGGATTACACACACACACACACACACACACACACACACACACACACACACACACACACACACACACAGAACGCAAGAATAGAAAGATAGACAGATAAATAGAGGAATAAGAGAGAGAGAGACCCCATCCTCCCAATATATCAATAGACAAATGCCAACTCTTTTAAGCTAACATATCTTTCCTCTTCCTCCTCCTCCTCCTCCTCCTCCTCCTCCTCCTCCTCCCTAAATAAATACAGCGAGGTCTTCCTTTAGCATCGGGAACAATTCTCCATCAATTTATCTTCTTCAGTGGTACCTCCTCCCTCGACCCCTCCCTCCCCCTTCCTTCTCCTCCTCCTCCTCCTCCTCCTCCTCCCTCGTCCCTGTAGGCGGAGGAAAGAACGTGGAGGAAATATGTAGACAGATTGTTCTCTTATCCCTTCCTTCCCTCCCCTTACCTTATCTTACCTTACCATTCCCTTCCTTACCTTTCCTTTCCCTACCTTTACTATTCTTCCTCTTTCTTTACCTCCTCTTCCTTTCTTTTTCTTCCTTACATTCCCTTCACTTTCCCTCCTCTGTCTTTCCTCTCCCTTTCCCTTACCTTTCCCTTCCCTTCCCTTCCCTTCCCCTTATTCTTCTCTTTCATTACCTTTTCTTTCCCTCCCTTCCTTTCCCTCTCATTCCCCTTCCTTCCCTTCCCTCTACCTCCCCTTCCTTGCCTTCCCCTCCCTTATTCCCACTCTTCCTTCTCTCTTACCAACCTTTCCCTCTATCCCCCTTGCCCTATCTCCAGCTTCCCTCTCTCTCCTCCCCTCTCCCTCCCTCTCTCCCTCCCTTCCCACTACACCGTGATTGATTCATTTCCACCGCCAGTAGTGACGATAAAAGCCCCATTTAGCAGCCGGCACAATGCGTATGGCCCAGGGTATTGTAATGCGGTATATGGGGAACTTTACGGCTATTGTTGTGGGTATTATTATTTTTATTATTATTATTAGTAGTAGTAGTGGTGTGTGTGTGTGTGTGTGTGTGTGGGGGGGGGGGGGTTGTAAAGTAGTGATCCGCTGTCATTTCTCTCTCCTTTCCTTTTTTTTCCCTCTTTCACCTCCCTTTCCTCTCTCCCGTCTCCCAGTTCTTCACTTTTTTTTTCCCTTTCTCTTCCCCTCTACTCATGCCTCCTTCCCATCCCTCTATATCACTTCATCCAGCAACAATTTCATTAAGAAGTAAAAAAATAACTACTCATCACTATACAAGCCGTAAGGAAACACATAACATCTCGGCGGTCTATTGCTACCCGAAGCCAGCCTTGAAGGAACACACTGCACTGGATGCCGTATTCAGAACCCTACAGAACCTATAATCTTCGGCCTCAGAAGTTAGCCTTAAGGGAACAAGGTACTGCGTATACCTCAGGGCGCGCTGGCACTCTATAGACTAATCCATTTGTATCATACTCGTGACTGGACGTATAGGAGGCGTTAGCTCAAACTGGAAGTGACGGCGTGGAATGGTCATATTTTTAAAACTTCGGCTTGCAAGGTTACATATTTTAGGCTTTCGTAGGAATTTGGGGCATTTCCAGGGATAGTTTTATGACTGGTGGTAGTTTGACCCTTCTTCTATGCCGCAAACTTAATGAAACACTAATTAGAACCCGACTGACTTCCTTGCTGGCCTTTGAAATTGGTTGATGTGATGGATGGGAGCGACAGCGGACTGATGACATTGGCTCGTTGTCGTGTAGCGGGCGGGCGGACATTAACCATCTGTTTTTATGGGCGGCATTAGCAACAGTCAGCCCTTGGTCAGCCGATATGTTGTCAGGGGATGTTCTGACTGTGTGGGGGGAGTCAGGGGGAAGAGAGGCAGGGGAGGTTGTGTGTGTGGGTAGAGGAGAGTTGTGTGTGTGTGTGTGTGTGTGTGTGTGTGTGTGTGTGTGTGTGTGTGTGTGTGAGGGGGGTTGTATGTGTGTGTGATTCGTTTTATCGATGGGATTGATTGTAATTAATATCCATAGTGTTTATTCTAGCTGTTAATTGCTTCGTTGTATTGATTCATTATATTTAATTTATTATTGTTGCCTTTATTATTATTGTTATATTTATTACTACTACTACTGATGCTGCTGCTGTTACTCTTTAATCAGTATCAAGACTTAGTAATAACAGAGAGAGAGAGAGAGAGAGAGAGAGAGAGACCCGTTTCTGTATAGCATCTTTGGAATCATAACAACACGGGGGGCAATACAAACTTGGCCCCAGTGTAGTGTACTAATTCCCCGCGACAGAGAGCAAAGAAAAGCTTGACATTGGAGGCTCGGCGCGGAGTTTGGCCGCGTCCCAGCAGTTAGGGTGACGCGCTGAATGCCGAACAAGGAGCCCTAAACTTTGTAACACGTAGGGGTGGTAGGTGGGGGTGGAAAAAAGAGAGAGAGAGAGAGATTATAAGAAAGAGAAGGAAGAAGAAAAAGAATGAAGACAGAAGGAAGAGAAAAAAGAAAATTAAAGAAAAGGAAAAAAGCAGAAAGTAAAGAAAGAGAGAAAGAACGAGAGACTGATGTACATATATAATTATGCTCCCCTTGTCGTTCAGCAATATCACAAGTAAATGTTTTAATCAGTACCTTGTTTTCGTATATAATTTTACGTATTAAGAAAGGTCTAACTCAATTCTTCCTTTTCAGTTCTTTGGCTACAAAACCCGAAGTCCCTCAAATAATTCTTCCCTCTCTCAAACGAAGATGAACGGCAGAAAAGGTCAGTTATTTTTTTGGTTATGCCCTTTAAAGATTCACATTAGGTAGCATACAAGAGATCCAGATGTCTTACTCACGGCAGTTCCTGAATAAAGTTAGGCCATGAGTATCGCTAACCTACATTCCAAACTAACTATATTTTTTTGCATAAGCTACATTGGTCCTCATATTAGTCTGTAAATCTTTCTATCTTCATCTAAATCTCTCAATCGTGTTTCCATTAGCTATAAAGGCGCAGGAATTAGACTATAAATGATGTTGTTTACCTTTCTTTAAATCTTCCGGTCGTGTTTGCATCAGCTATATAGGTTCTTAATTTTCTTTTATTATGTTTCTGCCTAACAATCTTTTTTGCATCCACTACCAAGCTGCTTAAAGTGTTCCACTCATCCACCCGTCTATTCGTGAACCAGTCTTTTTTAACCTCTCCTCCATTTCCGGACAATAAAAAAACTAAAAATCGTAGTCCAGATTTAAAATGATCACTAATTATAATCCTCCGAGTTCTTAGAGACGTCAAAAGCTTCAATTGTGATTAAGTCAAGTGAACTCCCTCATTAGGAGATCCGAGACGGTGCCTGGCTCCTCCACGCTCCTTTTTTCCGCTTCTTAAATTCTTCAAGATTCTTCGTTCTCGCCGAGCTGGGATGAGTGAAGATGTGCCCCCCCTCCTCCCCTTTCCCTCCCTCTCTGTTTCATATATTATTTAACCATTTCTTTATTGTTACTCATTATTTGCATTTCTTGACCATTTTTAGTTTTTTTTTTCATTATATTTTTATTCGTATATTCTTTTTTTTTCATATCTCTATACAGACTCCCTCTTTTCCCTCCTTCTCTCTGCCTCCACAGCCTCCCTTCTCTCCCTTCACAGCCTCCGTCTTCTCTCCCTCGCTCTTCCTTTCTCTCCCTCCTCTTCCTCTCCCTCTCTCCTCTTCTTCCTCTTATTTCTATTGTATTATTTTGTATTTCTATCTCGTTCTTAAATTGCTTCATATCTCTCTCTTAACAGCCTCCCGCCTCTCCCTCCTCCTCCTCCTCCTCCTCCTCCTCTCCTCATCTCCCTCGCTGAGTAGAATCGCTAATTGTTTACCACTCGTTGGGCCGCTCGTAATCACTCGCTTATTGGATACTTAATGTCAATCTCTCGTTAGAATACCTCATTATCGCCGGCCAGGTAGCGAAAAGGGGGAGGGGGGGGGCGAAGGGGAGGGAGGAGGGGGCAGACAGGTGTGACGTCGAGGCAGGCAGGTAAGGTTTGGCTCTACTATCATCCACTTAGCTAATTGCCGCCTCACACCTGACTTCATAGGTATATCAGGAAGGAGGAGGAAGAGAGGGGAGATAAGACGGAGGAAGAGGAGGAGGATAAGAGGAGGAATAGGAGGAGAAGGATGGAGGAAGACGAAGGAGGAAATAGGAGGGAGAAACAGGAAGAGGAGGACGAGGAGGTAGGAATGGATGTGTAGTAGTAGTAGTAGTAGTAGTAGTAGTAGTAGTAGTAGTAGTAGTAGAAGAAGGAGTAGGAAGAAAAAGAAGAGGAGGAGGAGAAGGACCTTATTTGCCATTTAAACACACATGATTCAGACCCTGCCCATCAATAATCAGAATGTGTGTGTGTGTGTGTGTGTGTGTGTGTGTGTGTGTGTGTGTGTGTGTGTGTGTGTGTGTGTGTGTGTGAGAGAGAGGAGGGGCGTCAGAATTGCCCGTTTCCATCTTAAAGAAAGGAGAAGGGAAGATTTTCAAGCCTTTCAACAGTTCAGCCCCTCGGCCCTTTCTTTACCTGTGAGAGACCGCCTACCTATCTACCTACCTTTCCTCCCTACCTTCTCTCCCCCTCCGGCTCAGAGATAACGATGGGAGAGAAGAAAAAGGAGGGGGAGGTGAAGAAGGGCTCACACTATATCTCCTTACTATTGCCTCGAGAGAGAAAACGGAGGAAGGGAGAAAGGGAGGGTCGATGGGCGTGAGAGAGAGTGCAAGGAAAGATGGAAGAAATTGCTGGTACGTTCATATATAAAAAGAGTAAGAAAAGAGAGAGTATCCCCTAACCTATGCCCTTTCTTCACCTCAATGACATCCTAAGTCCCCAATAAGCCCTGACATTTCATCCCTTCCCGCCCTCCCTTCCTTCCTCTCTTAGAAATGATTGGTTCGTTAATACATAAAAGGGAGAGAAAGAGAGAGAGATTGAATTTTTCCTTCCCTAATTCCTTTTCTTCGCTTCTATGTCATTCTAAGTCCCCTGTAAACCTTGACACTTCTTCCCCTGCCGCCCTTCCTTCTTGCCACTCTGAGAAATCGTTGCAAAATTGATAAAAAGAAGATTGAGAGAGTGAATATTTCCTAACCTTAGTCCTTTCCTTCACTCCTTTGCCATCCTAAGTACTCCTGTAAGCCTTGACACTTCTATCCCTGCCGCCCTTTCTCTCTTCCTCTCTCAGAAATTGTTGGTGGTACGTTGAAGAGTTAAAAAGGAGAGTGAGAGAGAGAGAATATTCCCTAATCTAAGTCCATTTTTTTCACTTCTATACCATTCTAAGTCCTCTGTAAGCCTTGACACTTTTTCCATTACCGCCCTTCTTCCCTTCCTCTCTTAGAAATCGTTGTTGGTATGTTAAAGGGTTAAAAACGAAAGTGCAAAAGAGAGAGAGAGAGAGAGAGAGAGAGAGAGTGTGTGTAGTCCCTAATCTAAGTCCTTTTTTTCACTTCTATTCCATTCTAAGTCCTCTGTAAACCTTGATACTTTTTCCCTTACCGCGCTCCCTCCCTTCCTCTCTTAGAAATCGTTGGTACATTGAAAGAGTTAAAAAAGACGAGTGCGAGAGATGATATTCCCTAACCTAAGTCCTGTCTTTCCCCTGTACTTTCCCCCGTTCCTTCACCCCCAGTACGATCTCTCCCCCTTCCCTTCCCTTCCCAGCCCTCCTCCCAGCGTTCCCTTACCATTGCATACGCCGTCACACTGTAAAATGTTGGCCCCATAAACGTTGCCGCCGCCCCGGGTTTAGAGGCGGGCGGGAAGAACGTTTGTGTGACTCCCGAGGAAACGCTTAAACGAGGGTGGAATCTTTGCCAACTAAACCTGACCTCAGTAACCGTACGTTGAGACTGTAGACGCAAGGGCGGAGGGTGTGTGAGGGGGGGTGGGGGGGGGTCTTGGTATTATTCTTTTTATTATTGTTATTATTGTTATTGTTATCCTTATTATTTTATTTGTACCTTTTTTCTTGTCTTCTTTTCCTCCCTATTTTTTTTTCTTTTTCTTCTCTTTTTTGTTGTGTTATCTTTGTTTCCTTTGAGTCACAGGTCCTCCTCCTCCTCCTCCTCCTCCTCCATTAACTATCTCTAGCACAAGCTCTCCCTACCCCTCCCTCTTCCCTCCCTTCTGCAAACCCTTCAATAGGTACTCTTCCTCCTCCTCCGCCTCCTCTTCCTCCTCCTCCTCCTCATCCTGCCGGTTCTCAGATTGCGGTACATGTCAAATGGAAAGCGATGTGTCACTCCAGATATAATCGCAACAAGTGTGTGTGTGTGTATGTGTGTGTTTGTGTGTGTTTTGAGCCTTCCCCTACTGCCTCTTCCCTCCTAATCGTCCTCTTCCTCCTCCTCCCCCTCCTTCTCCTCTTCCTCCTCCTCCTTCTCCTTGTAATAAGTCAAAGGCTAACATGTGAAGCTGTCAATTAGGGGGGGGGGGAGGAAGAAGAAGAGGGAAGGGAAGGAGAGAGAGAGAGAGAGAGAGAGAGAGAGAGAGAGAGAGAGAGAGAGAGAGAGAGAGAGAGAGACAGGTGTGTGTCGCTAGGTGAGATGATTAATGGCCCAGTAGAGAGAGAGAGAGAGAGAGAGAGAGAGAGAGAGAGAGAGAGAGAGAGAGAGAGAGAGAGAGAGAGAGAGAGAGAGAGAATCTGCAGAGGACAGCTTGGGCATGCGAGCGAGGAAAAGACGGACGGAGGCTGGCTGAAAATTTTCCTTCTTTTACGATATTTTATTATGAAGTAACGCCTGGGGAAAAATAACGGCGATATATAGTGAAGAAAAGTAGATTAAAAAGGAAGATGTTAATAGGAGGAATATACGAACGCAAGAAGATGAAAAATTGATAGGGGGAAGTATGGTTTGATTTTGTGTTTCTGAAGTGAAGCAGAGAGAAGGAAAGTAATTATGATAAAAAGAAAAGTAAAAGAAAGAAAAATATAACTGATGAAGGAACTTAAGAGGTGGAGTATACGAAATGAAGAAGACGAAAATTGATTGATGGAAGTTTAGTTTGATATCCTCTTTCTGAAGTGACGTAAAGAAAAAAAATAATGGAAAGAAGATAAACGTTGATGTGATGTATAGTGAAGAAAAGTAAACCAAAATTAAATCGGCGAACTATACGAAAGCGATAATACTTGAATGCGATAGTGAAGTATAGTTTAAGTTTGTGTTTCTAAAGTAATGTCAAGTAAAAGAAAGTGTAATTAGTATCGAAGTAATAGAGAAACAAAGACAGAGGAGAGATATACAAGGGCACAGGGTCTTTTGTTTCTTGTGGTATTCTCGCTCGAGGTCGCCACAGTCATTCGTTTCCATCTCCTCCTGGCCTCTGCATCTTCCTCTATCGGCCCTGTCGCCTGCATGCCTCTGCCCCCCTTAACCCCCTTCATCCTTGCCTCACCCTTTCATCCCTGCCTCACCACGTCCATAAACCTCACCGTGGCCTTCCTATTTTCCCTCGGCCTGGCAGCTCCATCCTCAGCATCCTTCTTCTGATCTCTCCTCCGTACGTGTCCAAACCATCTCAGTCTCGGCTCCCTTACCTCACCCCCTTGTCCTTCTCCTTCCTCTCCATCTCCTCCTTCTCTTTCTTCCTCCTTTTCCTATTCCTTTGCCTCGTCCTCCTCTTTCTCCTCCTCCTTCTTATCCAACTTCTCCTCCGCTACCTCCTCTTCCTCCTCATCTTTCTACTACTACTACTACTACTACTACTACTACTACTACTACTACTACTACTACTACTACTACTACTACTACTACTACTACTACTACTTGCCATAGTTATTTGGATAGGCTTAACATTTTAAATCTACATATTTTCATTTTTATAAAGGCGAGAGGTGCGAGGAGAGTTTTTGATTGAAGCCTTTTAAAGGATGAAGGTTCGTAATAAGAGCGGTGTCAATAATGTTACGTGATCAAAAGAGCAGCGGAGGCCTCGAGGTAATGGGTTTAGGTAAAAGTCAGACTCAGTGTCAGAGAGGCAAGGGCTTCTTACTTTGGGAATGATTAAGAAACGTTAGAATAATCCTTAAACAGGGAGTACATGGAGTGTTTGATTTACAGGAACAGAATTGTGCAGACCGACTGACTACCTGTGGACCACGAATGTTCTTATGCTCTTAACAAGCGTAATTTTATGGTAGAAGAGGAATCAAAAGTGTAAAATAGATTAAAAAAAAGGCGCACTGCAAAAAATACAAAAGAAAATAGATTAATGGAGTAAATATCCTTAATCTATATCATTCGAGCATTGCCGATTAAAAAATGGCATTACATTGTATAGATAACTAAGAGAGCAATTAAGGGATAGATAAAAATGACAAGCATAGATAGCAGCGGAAAGACAGAGGGAGGTCGGCTTAGTTCCCTTCCGATTCTCTATTCCTAAAAGTATCACCGACTACGCAGCTTCATAATATTCGGCAGGAGGGTGAACGCAAACTTAGGGGCGATATAAAAAGGCGGAGAAAAAGATGCCAGCGAATAGACAGAGAGGAGTAGAGTAAGTTTCCTTCCGATTCTCTATTCCTAAAGTATCGCCGACTATGCAGCGTCATAATCGGCAGGAGGGTGAACGCAAACTTGGGGGCGATATAAAAAGGCGAAGTAAATAGGAAATAGAGAAAAAAACAGAGGGAGGTAAAGTAAGTTCCCTTCCGATTCTCTATTCCTAAAAGCATCACCGACTATACGCAGCGTCATTTATATTCGGCAGGAGAGTGAACGCAAACTTAAGGGCGATATAAAAATGCAAAGTAAATAGGAAATAAAGAAAAGACAAAGGGGGGCTGAGTAAGTTCACTTCCGATTCTCTATTCTTAAAGTATCGCCGAGTACGCAGCGC
Source organism: Eriocheir sinensis (assembly GCF_024679095.1). Taxonomy (NCBI): domain Eukaryota; kingdom Metazoa; phylum Arthropoda; class Malacostraca; order Decapoda; family Varunidae; genus Eriocheir; species Eriocheir sinensis. The sequence goes on along the minus strand of NC_066509.1, from coordinate 782,391 downwards.
CATTGTATTCGGAGGGGGAGTGAACGCAAACTTAGGGGCGATATAAAAAGGCGCGTATGAGGGACATCTGCCTCCGCCTCCGCCGTTTGCGAGATAATGAGACAAAGTTAGAAGCGAAGAAAGAGAATTCTGATTGTCTTCCTCGCCGAAACTTTCTTCACTTTCTTCCTCAGCTTCAGGCAGGCAGAGAGAGAGAGAGAGAGAGAGAGAGAGAGAGAGAGAGAATGTGTGAGGGTCATTTCGGTACACACACACACACACACACACACACACACACACACACGGATAAAACTTAGACACAAACGTACTCAGACCTTCTTTCTTTCTTTGTTTGTTTCCTGTCCTTCCTATCTTTTCTCTTCTTTTTTTTTTGTCTCGTCTTTATTGTTTTCTTTCTTCAGCGTTTCTTCTCTGTAATTTCTCTATATTATTGCTTGTAGTAGTAGTAGTAGAAGTAGTAGTAGTAATATTATTATTATTATTATTATTATTATTGTTATTATTAGCAGTATTATTAGTATTAGTATTAGTATTTCTATTATTATTCCTTTGTCCTACTCCTCCTCCTCCTCCTTCTCCTCCTCCTCCTTCTCCTCCTCCTCCTTCTCCTCCTCCTCTTCCTTCTCCTCCTCCTCCTCCTCCTCCTCCTCCTCCTCATCCTTCTTAGCATCAAAGTCTTGCACACTGAGAGACTAGCGTAAGGAGGAGGAGGAGGGGAGGAGAAGACCTCATCAGCGTGTCACAACCTCCTCTTGGCCTCTCCTCTCCCTCCCTCCCTTCCCTCTCTCCCTCTTCTCCCTTTCTTCCTCGTCTCCCTCCTGTCTCCCTTCCTTGCCTCACTGTCTCCATGTCTGGCCTCCCTGTCGCCTCGTCAACGCCTTGTCAGTGAAAGCTTAGTGGGAGGGAGAATAGGGAGGAAGGAAGAGGAAGGTTCATAGGTGTAAGGAAGGGTAAGGGAAGGTAAGGAAGGAAGGGGGTAAAGGAGGGAAGGTAAGGATATAAGGGAGAGAAAGGGAGGAATGATAAGGGGAAGAAGAAAATTAGGAAGGACGAGATGTGGAAAATAGGAAAGGAGAGAGAGAGAGAGAGAGAGAGAGAGAGAGAGAGAGAGAGAGAGAGAGAGAATAGAGGAAGTGAGAATGGACGAAAGAAGCAAGAGAGGAGGAAACTAAAACAAAGGGAGAAAGGGAAGAGAAGGAGGAGGAGGGTAGGGTTACGACAAAATCCGTGAGAGAGAGAGAGAGAGAGAATGAGATATAAAAACAAAAAAGTATGGAGGAGTTATGTCGGGTCAGGGAGTGAGGGAAGCAACGGAGTCGTCGGGTATGAAAGAGGAAGTTTAAAGGATGGGCGGTAAGGAAAAAGGAGGTCGCAGTGTTGAGGGGATGCAGGAAGAAAAATGGGAAGAGGAAGGAAGGGGAAAGGTGCAGAGGAAGGGTCGTAATGAGATACCAAAAGCAGAACGTGTAGATAGGAAGGAAAAAACGATAGATTAGTAAGGTAACGTAAAGAATGGGAACAAGAATAAAAAATGGGAAAGAGGAGGAGGAGGAAAGTGCAGAGGAAGGGACGTAATGAGATACCAGAAGCAGAACGTGTAGATGGGAAGGAAAAAACGATAGATTAATAAGATAGAATAAAGGATGGGAACAAGAAAAAAAATAGGAAGAAGAAGGAAGAATGCAGAGGAAGGGACGTAATGTGTAGATGGGAAGGATAACTGTAGACTCGCAAGGTAAAGAGGGGAAGGAGGAAGATAAACGGAGAGAATAGGAAGGAAATTGAGGAGAAAGTGTAAAGAGCAGATCAAGGGCGTAATATCGAACATTTACATTCTTAAGCATCACTAAAACATCTTAAACCTTTGTCCGTTCCCTTATACAAAGTGCTACTCCTCCTCCTCCGCCTTCTCATGTACAAATACTATAGACTTCGATTCTCTTTTATCCTCCTCAAAATCGTACCTTCCTATTCTTAAGCATCACTAAAACATCTTGAACCTTTGTCTGTGCCCTTATACACAATGCTGCTGCTCCTCTTAAGCTTTCCCTCGTACAAATACTATAGACTTCGATTCTCCTTTATCCTCCTCAAAATCGTACCTTCCTATTCTTAAGCATCACTAAAACATCTTAAACCTTTGTCCGCGCCCTCATACACAATGCTGCTCCTCCTCTACCTATTCTCTCCTATTTATTCCCTCGCACAAATAATGTAGACTTCGATTCCCCTTGACCCGCCTCGAAAGCTTACCGATGAATAAGTGAAGGGGATGAAGTAAGTAGGTCGCCGCTCCAGCCTCACGCCAAAGCTTCTTGTGGCGTCTATTGTATATTACTTCTTATTGCATCATGTTTTCCTGTATTACATTCTATCTTACTGACATGTTATATTTTTCTTTTGCTTTCCTCATCCTCTCCTTTTTCCTTGTTCCTATTTTTACGGTCTGTTACATTGTATTCTACTCTTGCATTATATATTCTTCTATCTTTTACATTATAGTTTACTCTTGCATTATATTTTACTGTGTTTTCTTTATATTTTACAGTCTCTTACGTTATTATATTACTCGCATCGTTCGTGGCCTTTCTCTCTTAAAGGTACATATATATTTTTTTCTTCTTTTTTTCATTATTTAACATTGTCTTTATTTTTCTTCTTTTTCTTATCATTTTTTTCGTCTATTCTTTTATCTTTTTCATTTTCGTCTTTTTATTTATTTCTTTTTTTTCGTCTTTTTATTTTTTCGTCTGTTTTCATTTTCTTTCTTTTCGTCTTTTTTCTTCATTGTTTTCCCAAAGACCCCGCGGCAAAAGTTAGTCCAGTCTCGGGTCGCTGAAACAAAGGAAAATCGCTTGCGCCTTTGTCTGGTGTGTGTGTGTGTGTGTGTGTGTGTGTGTGTGTGTGTGTGTGTGTCCTCTTACGTGTAGACTGCTGATACACACACACACACACACACACACACACACACACACTCATGTTTTATTCATCAAAGGGTTAAAAGAAAAGAAAATACAAAGCTCAAACACGAAAATAAGAATGAAAAATAAATATTGAACACTCGAACTTGTCTGAATCTGGACGTCAAAATATTCGCGTAAAAGTAATAAAAATAATATAAAAAAATAAATAATAAGAAATGATAATGATAAAAATGATATGACAGTAATAACAACCCAGACTATCTATCTATATCTATCTATATTCTTACCAATTTATCTCCCTTTTTATCTCTTTTTCCCTCCTATCTCTTTCCCTTTCTCCCATCCTCTCCTTTTCCCTCATTTCTCTCCCTCTCTGTCTGTCCCTGTAACGTACCCTTTCAACCCTTCTCTCCTTTTCTCCTTTACACCCTCCCCCTCTCCCTTCCCTCTCTCTCTCTCTCTCCCTCCCTCTATCTATCCCTTTCCCTCTCACTCACTCCTTTCCTCTCCCTCTCCCTCCTCCTCTCCCTCATTTCCTCCCTTTTCTTCTTCCTTACTCTCTCTCTCTCTCTCTCTCTCTCTCTCTCTCTCTCTCTCTCTCTCTCTCTCTCTCTGCTGTCCCGGTACATCGCTTTTTTGCGGGAACTAATTTTCTCGCGGTATTTCAGGGACCCAACTTGTGGCAAACTCTTCCCCGTGTTTAAGGGCGAGGACGACTAATTATTTAGAAAAGTTTGGAGACGTGTTCGGCAGGCAGCGGGGCGTCCTTGAGCCAGGCAGGGAAGGGAGGGAGGGGAAGGATGCAGGAGACGGAAGAGAGGTGAGGGAGGGATGGGGGGAAGAAGGGAAGATGCAGGAGATAAGGAAGAGACGAAAGGAGGGAAGGAAGGAGAGGGAAGGAGGGAGGAAAGGAGACAAGGGAGGGAGGGAAGGATGCAGAAGACAGAGAAGAAGTAAAGTGACGAAGGGAAGGACTGAGGAGACGAGAGAAGGATGAAGAGGATGGAGGAGACTGATAGAGAGGGAAGAAAGAAGGAAGGGAAGGAAGGAAGAATGGAGGAGACAGCGAAGGAGTATAAGGAAGGGAGAAAAGATTGAAAGAGGCAGGGGGTTGGGGGGGGGGGGGATTAAAGAATGGAGAGAAGGTTGGAGGAGACTGTAAACTAGTAGAGTGAAAGAGAAAGGGGTGGGGAGAGAAGAGAAATGGGAGGGATGGAAAGGAGATAAGAGGAGGAGGAGACATAAAGGATGGGATGGCAGGGGAGGAAGAGAAATAAAGAAGGGAAGAGAGAAAGTAGGAGAAGGATTGGAGGGAATGAAAGAAAAGAAGAAGGGAAGAGAAGGAGATAGGAAGGAAAGGAGGGAGGGAGATAGGGAGGGATAAAAGAAGAGAAAATAAAGTGAAAGGGAAGGAGAGAGAAAGTAAGGGTGGTGAGAAGTGTGTGTGTGTGTGTGTGTATGTATGTATGTATGTATGTATGTGTGTGGGTGTGTGCGCGCAATACTGATGTGCAACCATAAACCACAGACATGCAAAAGCACCAGAAAGAGGAGGAGGAAGAAGAGGAAAAAAGGAGGAGGAGATAAAGGAGGCAATGAGAGGAAGAAGGAAGGAAGGAAGAAGAGCAGGTGGAGGAGGAGGCAGGAGAAGAAAGATGAGGAATAAACACCTGAAGAATGAGGAAGAGGAGGCGGAGGAGGAGAAAGAGGAGGAGCAGGAGGAGCGGTAACCGGTTAGCAGGAGGCAGTAAGTTCAGCAGAAAGCGCCCTAGAGAAACATCAGTTGCATACCCTGATACCTAATGGACTACTGGGCCGCCACTACCACTACCACCACCACTGCAGAGGTGGTGGTGGTGGTGGTGGTGAAAATGGTTGTAGTTGTGGTTTTCCTTTTCTCTCCTTCCTTCTTTCCTTCCGTTCTTTACTCCTTTCTTTCTTGCTTCCTTCCTTTCCTTACTCCTGTCTTCCTTTATTCCCTTACTCCTTTCTTTCCTCCTCTGCTTCTCTTTTTGTTTTCCTTGTTTCATTCTTCTTCTATCCTCTCCTCCATCCCTTCTTGTCCCTCCCCCTTCTTTCTTTCCCCCCTTCTTTCTTTCCCTTCCTCACACTCCCTCACTAACCGTCCCCTTCCGCTCCCTTCCTTTACCAAACTGAGACACGCACAGTCGATGAGTTAAGCGCTAAATTACATAAATAAAGAAAAATTTTAAAATAGAGACGAACAGAAAGACAGACAGGCAGACGACGACACAGACAACATAGAATTCAGAGGCGGAGACAGACAGAGTGACGAACAGACAGGAACAGACAGACACGCAATACTGACACTAATTCAGACACGCGGAATCGGCTCGTTCGACAGACAGACAGACAGACAGACAGATAGACAAACAGACACCATAGAATTCAGGGGCAGAGATTGACTGAGTGAGGAACAAACGACAAGTAATACAGACACACGGAATCAGTTCACTCGACAGACAGACAGACAGACAGACAGCATCAACTTTCCCGCACGCCCCAGCAAGCACACCAAAAAGAGAATATCGGAAAAATAAAAACGCGAGAAATTATGTTCCCGTCGGCTTTCTCGTTCGCTGGAAATCTCGGTGCGCCGGGGAAAGTCGGGCCACTGTTGAGCCATCTCGTCTTATTAACTTAATGCATCTCGCGCAGAACTTCGGCTGTTGTGAAGCGAGGTGAAAGAAGATTCTGTTCTCCTTTATCGTGACTGCCTACACGCTCCTCTGCTAAATGTGTCGTGGAGTTTATGAGCGAATGCACTGAGCTGCCTCTCAATAAGCTGGGACACACACACCTTCAGGAATACGTTGTGCCGTGGATTTAGCGAAGTGTATATAGAAGGATACAGTTTTTCATTTGTTTAGAAGGACGTGTCGAGCTGTCAAATCTGTTGCGGTATAGGCGCGAAAGCACTGAGTTGCCTGTCAATATCCTGGGACTCTCACACCTTCAGGAATACGTTGTGCCGTGGATTTAGCGAAGTGTACATAGAAGGATACAGTTTTTCATTTGTTTAGAAGGACGTGTCGAGCTGCCAAATCTGTTGCGGAGTAGGCGCGAAAGCACTGAACTGCCTGTCAATATCCTGGGACTCGCACACCTTCAGGAGGAGGATGTGCCGTGAATTTAACAAAGAGCGTTGATAACATGCGGTAATAAACTTGTATCAAATCTTCAGCTGCAGGCCTTTGTAAGCTAGACTCACTGAAGAACTTTATGTACTTAAGAATTCACTGTTATTAGGGAAGAGAGCAAAAAATAGTTAAATGATAATGCAGTAGTAACAATTAATATATGACTATAGTTCAACTGCTAATAAAGTGAGGCACATTTTTTTCGCCTTTCACGTCAATGTTATCGTAGCAAAACAATTATTACGATATGGAAAGTTAACACACACACACACACACACACACACACACACACACACACACACACACACACACACACGCCGGCGACGACATAAAAGTCAATATTTCCCGTGTCGAGTTTGTTTTTTGTTTCCGGCAATAAAAATTTTCCAGAAATATGGAGACTGATTGACTGGAGCCGCGCGGGTGGGTGTCAAAGCGCAGGTGTGTGTGTGTGTGTGTGTGTGTGTGTGTGTGTGTTTTTCCGGTCCGTTTTTGTGTGTATAAGGTTGTTGTTGTTGTTTTCTTACGCCATGCAGTTACAAGTTCAATTCAGTATTCGGCTACGGTACACTTATCAACTCTCGTGTTTGGTACGTGTCCCTTTCCTGTCTGCACTCTGAGGCGGATTAGCATAACGGCGTGGACTGATGATAAAATACTCGAGGGCATAATTATCGAAATGAGATCACTTGCCGAATTGAATTAAGTTATCTAATTAGAGAACTGCATCATGGTTTCTGACACGGGAGATTTTATTCATCACATTCATCAGCAGCATCACGTTACATGGTGGATGATGGTAATATAGTAACGCTGCTGTTCTCGACGTAATTAAATTGGTGGGTATTATGGGCATGAATTTTGAAGAGGAATTTGACGAACTTGCGCACTCAATATCGATGACAGGGGAACATAACTTCAAATGATAAGGTAAAAGAATCCAATCTCTATCTTAGTAAGGCAACAGATACCAAGGTCAGTAGTACAGTAGTAGTCAGCATCAGAAAAAAAATACACACCAACAGTTACCATTGACCTTAGCATAAAAAAAATAATACTAAGATCAACTCACTCCAAGCTTTCCCTTTCATCTCCCATTTCTTCTTTTCCCAACATTTCTTTCCCTCTTTTTCCTCTCATTTTCTCTTTTACCTTATCCCTTTCTCCCTTCATCTCTCCTATATCATACTTCTCCATTTACCGTTTCCCTTCCATCTCCCATTTCTTCTTGTCCCAACATTTCTTTCCCTCTTTTTCCTCTCATTTTCTCTTCTACCTTATCCCTTTATCCCTTAGTCTTTCCCATATCATATTCCAGTTTCCCTTGACCTCAGCCTCACTATAGTAGCGGTAGTACCCAGGCCATGACCTTCGCCCTATCCCGTCGGCTTTGTTATGATAATCCAACACACGGCCGCCGCTTTTATGAGAATTGCCCCCATAAGCTGTATCGATATACTAATCACCTTCATTACGAGTATAATTGATGCCATTAGCGTCAGAATAACTTTTTTAGCACACGAGTGGACGGGGACACACACACACACACACACACACACACACACACAAACAAACACAGACCAATACATATATAAAGACGATGAATGACAAAAAAGTATACTTATATATAAAAAAAAAAAATTTACATACATCACACCCACAAGATGACCTTCCCTCCGTTCCCTCCTCCTCTTCCTCCTCCTCCTCCTCCTCCTCCTCCTCCTCCTCCTCATCCTCCCCCTCCTCCTCCTCCTCCTCCCTCCCAGCGTGGGCGTCCTGTGATTACTGAGTGGTGATAAATGACTTGAATTTAATAGGGTACCAACTCCCCCTCCTCCCCCTACCCCCTTCCCCTCCCTCCCACCCCCTATAGACAGCGTAGTGCTCCCCCTATTAATCATATTTTATCCTCATCTGATTATTCATTCTGTATAACGCCGAGCGGCGAGAGAGCGATGGAATACTGATGAAAAAGCATTGATAGTGTGACGCTGGTGTATGGGGAAGGGGTAAGGGAGAGAGAGAGCGGGGTAGGGGAAGGCAGGGAGAGGAAGGAAGTGTAAAGGGGAGGTAGGGGAAGGAAGAGTAAAGGGGGAGATAGGGGAAGGGAAGGGAGGCCAGGGAGAGGAAAGAAGGGGGAGAAAAAGGAAGGGTGGAAATGGGAAGGGAGAGGAAGGGAGGGGGAGGAGAAGCGGGAGAGGAAGAGGAGAGAAGAAGGAAGGGGAAGGAGGGAAAGAAGGGAAGGAGAGGAAGGAAGAAAAGGTAAGGGAAGGGAGAAAAAGGAGGGAGGGGCCGGGAGAGGAAGTAAAGGGAAGGGGGAGGGAGAAGGTAGGAGTCAGGGAGGGAGTAGGGGAGGTACACACACACACACACACACACACACACACACACACACACACACATTACAGCTCGCATGATATCCTGTACTCAATGTGCTTCTTTTTTCGCTTTCTTTGACACGGAAAGTCCTGCGTATTGTTATGGCCACACCCACGCCAATCTCCTCTTTTTCATATTAGCTACAAGGAACAGAACGATTTGGCTTCGATTAGGTAATACAGGAGAAGGTGGAGGATGCTGGATGTTCGATTTCGCGTTCAATTTCCAAACTCCGCTATTCTTTATCCTCGTCTTGCGTCCTCAGTTCGATTCCCGTAGCTTTTATACCCGCTTCTGCCACTCACGCATTGAATAAGTGGGTCTGTGAGTGCTTTGATCTGGTTTTCGTGGTGGGATTCAAAATTATAAGGCTATTGTTTTCAGTTGGTCTTTTATTGCAGCCTTCACTTCGAGGTCTGTAACTTTTCTCTGCATTCTAACACTTCCGCATCGATTTAGTGGAGGTGTGAGAGTTCAGGTTTGATTTCTGGTGCTAGTCTGCGTTTCCTTTTTGCTTTTCTTTCTTGGTAAATTTATGGCCTGTCGAGAAGCGGTGGTAATAGCTTTGGTAACATCCCTCTAGTTTATTCCTCGTTCAGTTCACACTTTTATGTTCTGGTTTGATTTTTGGGTTAAGTCGCTGTTTCTCTTGCTCTCCTTGCCTTCTCCTTTTTCTCTCATGGTAAATCAATGACGTGGCTTGGCTTGGAGGCGATATTCTTTAGTAATATCCCTTCTCTTTCTTTTCTTTCCTACATCCGATTCAAAATGTCACGTTCCGATTTGATTATTGGGTTAAGTCTCTTTCTTTTGCTCTCCTTGCCTTCTCCTTTTTCCCTCTTGATAAACCTATGACATGGCTAGTTCGTGGAGGTCATATTCTTTAGTAATGTCCCTTCTTTATCTTCTTTTTCCTTCGTTCGATTCAGACTGTCATGTATTGAGGCCATTTCCAAGGGTGGCATAGCATACTGCACGTCCGTCAAGGGCCTCTGCTTCGTACCCTGCCAGTAAGTCTTCAGGAAATCAATCCCTTGCCGTGTACAGTGCCTGAGGTGAAAAAAGAGGCGAGGGCGACAACCCTGACACATGCCAGCAATCTCCTCTTTACCCTATGTGGCTGGAACTATTTCTACCGGTGTCCTTTTTCTCTCTACCTTGGTCGCTAACACAGCTGTAAACGAGAGCTTTTTCGCATCTTTCTTCTGAGCCTCCGCGTTAGGGACGAGACATATCTGGAGAGGATTTTACGAATGGACTTTTCTCTCTCTCTCTCTCTTTTACCTCTACGTACCATAACATCCCCACCATCACCGCCCATGTAGTTGAACCTTCTTTTTCTTACGTTTCCAAACCTATATGCTTTTCTTCGGTAACATAACGGGAACAGCTTCTACCAATGGAATTTTCCCTCTCTCTTTTACCTCTACGCACACCAACATCCCCACCATCACCGCTCATGTATTTGACCCTTTCTTTTCTTACCTTTCAGACCCTTCATTCTTTTCTTAGGTAACATCTCTGGGGCAACTTCTACCGCTGATCTCTTTCTCTCTCCCTCTTTCATATCTACGTAACATTGCCACCACCGCTCATGTATTTGACCCTTTCTTTCCTTACCTTTCAGACCCTTCATTTTCTTAGGTAGCATCTCTGGAGCAACTTCTACCGCTGATCTCTTTCTCTCTCCCTCTTTCATATCTACGTAACATCGCCACCACCGCTCATGTTGTTGATCGTTTGTCTTTCTTTTTGAGGGCGAAGTGGACAGCCCGAGGACTAGAATAGAGGATAAAAAGCTAGGTCGGTACTGTCAGACGCTTCCACAGCTCACACCAACTATATTCAAAGGCCAAAAAGGGGGTCAGTCAGGTTTATTGAGTGTTCTTTTAGGTTCATGGTACAGACGTAGGGTCAAACTACCTCCAGGGTCATGAAACTACCTCTGGAAATGCCCCCAACAACTCCTACGAAAGCTTTGTCAGATGTGTGTGTGCTTGGGCGCCGAAGAATATTACCCTAAAAATCGCGCACTACGTTACTTCCATGTGCCATCATTACCCTTAAACCCAAGCAATATACACACCTCAGAAATGGGAGAAAATAATGTGCCACAGAGATAGGAACCAACACACGCGAACAGAGACAGACGAAAGTAAGCAAATATATATGAAAAAAAATTACAAATCTACATATATCACACCCCCAAGACGACCTACACCCCTTCCTCCTCCTCTTCTTCCTCCTCCTCCTCCTCCAGTTCAATCTCCTGTTACTTCATTGCTTAGGTTAATGTTACTCTTTCCTAATGTGTTGATATTTGCCTTTCAGAATACTACAACGAGTGAATTCCCGAAGCTGTAGCAAACACACCATTGGCTTTGAGGTGACAGAGAGAGAGAGAGAGAGAGAGAGAGAGAGAGAGAGAGAGAGAGAGAGAGAGAGAGAGAGAGAGAGAGAGAGAGAGAGAGAGAGAGAGAGAGAGAAGGAATGAGAGACAGACAGAAAAATGGTGTGGCCTCATATCAACGACCTGACACACACACACACTTCTCTATGTATTTATTATATTTCTCGAACTCGAACAGCAGCAAGAGGACTCCGGAGTGTCTGTCTGTGTCGCTGGAAGAGTCAAACATGAAAGTCTCACAGCGGCGCACCTGCATATTACATCCCCGGCCTGGCCCTCCCCCCCAAGCCTGACCCGACCCGTGGCCCCGAGGAAAAGTTTGTTGAGGAAGTACGAGATTTCTCCCAGACCAGTAGGATAGAACCAAAGAAAGGGACGAGGGATGGAGGAAACTCGTAGACAGGGAGAGTGATTGACAGTGGACGTAGAGTGATGAGTTTCGATCTGTCATGTATCTGTTTCGTATCGTTGTGAAATAAACAGAAATAATTCCCATCAGACCAGTAGGATAGAACCAAAGAAATGGAGGGATGGAGGAAACTCGCAGACAGGGAGAGTGATTGACAGTGGACGTAGGGTGATGAGTTTCGAGCTGTCATGTATATGTCGTGTATCGTTGTGAAGTAAACAGACAGAATTCCCTTCAGACCACCAGGATACAGCCAAAGAAAGGGACGAGGGATGGAGGAAACTCGTAGACGGGGAGAGTGACAAATTTCTTATATAATGAGTTCTGGGTTATCGTATATTTATCTTTTATCGTTGTGGAATAAACAGCAACGAGTTCTTATAAGATCACCGAGTTATATACAAGCGACGTAGTCAAAGAATGATAGAGAATTACCATAGACAGTCGCTGAAGGCTTGAAGAAAATCGGATTAAAACCTTTGTACCAGTTATTGTATTTTATCGTTAGTTTAGTCCTGTGTGAGGCAGGCGGAGGAGGAGGAGGAGGGGGTGGTTGGGTGAAGAGTCAGCGTGGGGCGTATAGATATCAGATGAATTGAAGAGTTCCAGATTTGACCGAAGCTTTCTGATTGTCTGGCGAGGCGGGCGTGTGACCATCAAATACCAGGTCCCTCCCTCAGTAACCCCACCCTTCGGCCCTCCCTTACCCCTCCTCTCCCCCTTACACATCCCCATCCCTCAACCCTCCCTTACCTCTCCTTCCCTCCCTCACACTTCCCTTCTCCCCTTCCTCCCTTACTCATCCCCGTCCCACGTCCCTCCCTCACTCCTCTCCCTCTACTCCCCTTCCTCCTCCCCTCTCTCCCTCCTTCCCTTCCCTCCTCCACCTGCCTTTGTCAGCTGAAATTGAGCGCCGGTGCCTCGCGTCGGGAGGTCGAGTCGAAACCACCAGTCCGCGGGGAAATGAAGGCGGGAGAACGTCTGTTTGTTAAGTGGGGAGCCGCGGCCCCGGGGAGCGGTGTCCTGCGGCCGGGGAATCTGGAGTAATAGAGCTTTGTGTTGGGCATTGGCTGGTGGTGGTGGTGGTGGTGGTGGTGGTGTGGTGGTTCAAGAGGAGAACGAGTGAATGAACGAGAGATGGTAGTAGTAGTAGTAGTAGTAGTAGTAGTAGTAGTAGTAGTAATAAAAGTAATGGAGAAAAATAGACCCGTAGAGATAGATACATAGATACTAATTTGTTTGCATATTGTAAACATGTATATATTAATAGCAATAAATATTTAATCACTTACTTAGATACGATAATATACAAATCCGAAAGCAAAAATAATAGCAAGTGAAACGTGTGTGTGTGTGTGTGTGTGTGTGTGTGTGTGTGTGTGTGTGTGTGTGTGTGTGTGTGTGTGTGTGCTTTCCAATTTTTATTCTCCCGGTATTGAATCTAACACGTAATGACCGATTTCTTTCATCTCTATTTTCATGACGCTATTCCTGAAACTAATATAGGGCAATACTATTTTAACACGATTCCATTTAGCAAAGCATTTAGCTCATCAGTTCTTCAAGGTGGGTATTTGTGGGTGTAGGTGTGTACGTACGTCCGTAGCCCCCTGTCCGTGTCCTTAAGTATACATATGCACGGGTACGATATGAACTTAAGTCTGTCCGTCCGTCCGTCCGTGAACACTCATCATGCCCCAACTCACTCCCAGCATCACATCACACACCACAGTTATGGACGTCATCCCCTCAGGCACTCACTCAAAAACCCTTCTTCTCAACAGTTTTCCTTCCTTAGTAGCGTAGACAGACAGGCAGACAAGGTGACACATTAGTAGTAACATGTCCATCATATATCACACACCACAGTTATGGACGTCAACCCAACAGTCACTCACTCAGCCCCCCTTCTTCTCAACCCTTCTTCTTCCTTAGTGGCGCAGGCAGACAGGCAGACAAGTAAACAGGCAAGATGACACAGTATTAGTAACTTGTCCATCATATCACACACCACAGCTACGAACGTCAACCCAACAGGCACTCACTCAACCCTCCTTCGTCTCAACCCTTTTTCCTCCTTAGTGGCGCAGGCAGACAAGCAGGCAAGGAAGCAGGCACAGTTGTAGTAGTATTTCCAGAAGGGGTAGGAGGAGAATGAAAGGAAAGTGCTCTGAGAATTCGTCAAGTTCCTCAGCGGTGAAATGAGAAAACTTGTGTGGCCGTTTGGCGGATAGCGGCGTCGGTGGGTTGTTCCATTACAACAGACGCTGGCAGGGGCAAATATACTTGTTCCCATCAGACCCCGAAATAGAAAGAGTGACCTTGGCCTGACCTTTAGTATATAACTGTGTGGGGGAGGCGTGTGTGGGTGGGTGGGTGTGCGTGTGCTGTCTGTCTCTGCACGTCCACCAGTCAACCCAGTCAACTGTGCTTGTCAGAATGTCGATGAATATGCAGACAGACAGACAGACAAATAGGAGAGGATATATATATAGAGAGAGAGGGGTTAGAAACACATAATGAGTAAAGATAATGAAGTAATTATAAAGATCATAGCCGTGAGAGAGATGATATGAGATGGATGATTAAAATGTGAAGGGATGTAATTTCTGGAGTGACGGGAGAAGAGAAGTAGAGAAAGGGGGAGAGAGGGAGAGGGAAAAGAGAGGAGAGCCTGCTAGTGATGGAGGAAAAGAGTTAATAGACTGGAGGGAAGAGGAAGGAAGGTAGGTAAGGAGGGAGGGGAGACTGAACCCGCTGGAAGTGACGGAGAAAAAGGAAAAAGAGGGAGAGAAGAGAGAGAGAGAGAGAGGCTTGAGGTGATGAAAGAGACCCAACCACTTCAAGGCAACTAGACGAGGAGGGTAAAAGCCATTGTTTCCTGTCAACCCGTAGAGAGAGAGAGAGAGAGAGAGAGAGAGAGAGAGAGAGAGAGAGAGAGAGAGAGAGAGCAGGGAGTAGAAAGAGAAAAAAAAGGTAAAATAAGAAAGAGCAAAAGAAAGAAAGAACCAAAAAAAGACATCAGCCGCAAAAAAATAAAATCCCGCTACACGCCTCCGAAAAAAAAAATTCGAGAAGCCAGAAGAGGTCAATATCGGGTAGTAATAGTAATAGTAGTGGTAGTAGTAGTAGTAGTAGTAGTAGTAGTAGTAGTAGTAGTAGTAATAGTTGTAACTTACCACTACAATCATCAATGTCACACCTTCGGCCTCTTCCTCCTTAAGGATTCTCCAGCACAACACCAAAATGTCTTCCGAAGCGAATTATTGTATTTTCTATCCTTCCTCGGCGTCGTAGCTACCGTGTGTGTGTATGTGTGTGCGCGCCCGTGTGAGTTAATGGGTGAACGGGTCGCAGAGGTAATGGCAAGGGGTCCCTCACACAGCCTCTTAAGGGTAAACACACACAAGGAACTTTCATCCCCTTAGTACGGGGCCTTAGGAGAGCTGGTCCATTTTTAACGAAAGTCGTGTAAACAGAATATTTTATCGAGGAACTGGATGTCCACAAGGGATAAAAAGGGATGGAAAAAAAGAGGGGGGGGAGGGAGGTTAAGAGAGAGAGAGAGAGAGAGAGAGAGAGAGAGAGAGAGAGAGAGAGAGAGAGAGGAGAAGAAAGAGAAGGGAAGAATGGAAAGAAAAGAGGAGTAAGAAGAGAAAGAGGGAGATAGGAAAATGACCGAGGAGACAGACAGACAGGCAGACAGACAGACAAAGACATACGGTGGTAGAAGACTCGAGGAAAAGACGTCGGAGAGAGAGAGAGAGAGAGAGAGAGAGAGAGAAAGTAGCAGCGTGTCGGTGTTAATGGCTTTGTCGAGTACCGGATGGAGACGTGTATGTGTCGTCTCTTAAGAATCCTCAGGAGGGAAGGAAAAAGTGGCGGGATGGGATGGAACGAGGCAAAGAAATGTAGTCTGAAAGTAACGAATCAGTAGGAGGAGGAAAGAAAATGTGAAGAAAGAGAATAGTATAAAATTGGGACGAGGGGGGAATGTGAAAAAAGCCAAAGAAACGGAGCCTGAGAGTAACGAAACTGTATGGGGAAAGGAAAGATATACAGTTACATACAGTGAAGGAAAAGAGAATAAAACGGGGGGGGGATGAACGGAGCCGACGATAACCATGGAGTATTAGTGTGTGTGTGTGTGTGTGTGTGTGTGTGTGTGTGTGTGTGTGTGTGTGTGTGTGTGTTTACCTAAGTGTATTTACCTAGTTGTAGTTTTACAGGGCCTGGGCTTACGCTCGTGTGGTCCCGTCTCCATAGCTGTATCTGTCCAGTTTTTCCTGAAAGTTGTGCACACTCTTCGCCGATGCTACATCCTCACCTAGTCTGTTCCAGTGTGTGTGTGTGTGTGTGTGTGTGTGTGTGTGTGTGTGTGTGTGTGTGTGTGTGTGTGTGTGTGTAAAAAAGAGGTTCAGTTGATTAGTCATACCGGAGAAATGAGTTGGTTATATAAATAGTACTCGAGACAAAGCGAAGAACTGCCTGCCTACTCTACATTACCTTCGAATATAGATTGATAAAGCGTCGCCAGGTTAGATATTTCAGTTGTTAAGTCTGTCCTCTGTTATCAAGCTCTCTTTCTCTCTCTCCTTCCAGCGCCTCCCAGATAGCTCGTCCCTTCTTCCTTTCCCCGCCGGTGCTAAGGATCGGAGGCAAAAAGTGAGTGAGTTGTTGCAAGGTTAAAGAGAAGCTGCTGTCACCTGCCTTGCCTTGCCTGCTGCCTCACTCCCTCCGCTGCACTTGATGATAAGAAACGGAATTAAAAGGCATCTAAATAACGTACTGACCTGCTTTCTCTGTCTGTCTCTCTCTCTCTCTCATTTTAATAGCTCCTTCTTTCCTCCTCATCCTTCGTACCTCCCTTCTCATCTCCTAAAATAAATCCCTTCCTCCTCCTCCGCTTTTCCTTCTTCAAATACCTCCTCCTTCCTCCTCCTTTCTTCATAATACCTCTCTTTCCTTCTCCTCCTCCTTCACCTCCTTTTCCCTTCCTCTCTCACGCACACAAACAATAATAGCGTCATGATCTGTAATTCCTCCGCCCTGTTGACCGTTTATTATCATCTCCGAGGAAAAAATAATAAAAGCAGATTAAAAGTGACTGGATATTAATTGCAACAGATTAAACGGATGCTTGGCTCGGCTGCAGCGATACATTAGCTTATTAGACTCACTTCCTTGTCTTGCCTTTCCCCTCTCCCCTTCTCCTCCTCCTCCTACTCTTCCCTACCCCTCACCTTCTCTCCACGCTTTTCCTCCCTCTTCCTCTCCCTCCTTCTCTCTCCTCTGTTCGTCTCCCCTTGCTCTTTCCACTTCTCCTTTCCTTTCCTTCCCTCTCCCCCTTTTCCCTCTCTCCCACTCCTCTCCCTTTCCCTCCTTCCTCTCCCCTTCCCTCCCACTCCGCTTTCCTCCCTCTCCTCTTTCACTCTCCCCCTTTCCCTCCCTGCCCATCCCTTTCCCCCTTTTATCCCTCCCCATTCCCCTTCCTCTCCCCCTTTCCCTCTCCTCTTCCCCTCCTTCCCTCCTCTCCTCCGCACTCTTGCTCATCTCCCGCTTAATTTCAGCCAAACATTTAATTAAAGTTACGTTATCTTACGTGTGGATGTCGCTTAATTTGGGGGGAATTAATGGCAGAGTGGTGGCCGCGTGCAAACGGCTCTGTTGGTGGTGGTTGTTATAGTGGTGGTGGTGGGGGTGACTGTGGTGTGTGAGAATGGTAGTGGGGATAAAAGCTGTAGTGGTGGTGGTGGTGGTGGTGGTGATAATCGTAGTGATATTATAGTAGTGGCAGTAGTAGTAGTAGTAGTAGTAGTAGTAGTAGTAGTAGTGGTGGTTGCAGTAGTGGGAGGAGGAGGAGGAGGAGGAGGAGGAATAATATTAGTAAGAGGAGGAAGAGGAGGAGAAAGAGAAAAAGGAAAAGAAGGAGAAGGAGGAGGAGGGTAGTAGAAGTAGTAGTAGTAATAGAAGTAGTAATGCTAAGAAAGTAGTAGTAGTTGTAGCAATAAAAACAGTAGCAGTAGTAATAGTAGCAGTAAAAGCGGTAGTAGTAGTAGTAGTAGTAGTAGTAGAAGTAGTAGCAGCAGTAGTAGAAGGAGGGCTTACACACACACCACCGCGGAACACACTCTCCCGGATAAACCAATAAGATAAACGAGAGCGCGGAAACAATAGACTCGCCCAAACAGATACAAATGGAGCCCCGCCGAGGTGCGCTTTTTCGCTATTCCAATTGAAATTCAAAAAGGCCGACTAACTGGAGGAAAGAGATGGGAAGGAGAGGATAGGAGATGAACGAGAGGAAACGAAGGAAAAGGAAAGGAAAGGAAAGAGGAAGAAAGAGAGGTAGTATTAGGAAGAAGGAAAGGAAAGGAGAAGATAGGAGATGAATGGGAAAGGAATGAAAAGGAAAGGAGAGGAGAGGAAAGGGAAGGAAAGGAAAGGGAAAGAAAGGGAGGTAGTTTTAGGAAGAAAGAAAGATGGAGGGAAGAGGAAAAGGAAAAGTTAGTAATATGAGAGAAAGAAAGGAAAAGGGGACGAAGAAAGGAGAATTAGAAGAAGAGAAAGAAGGGAAAGACGAGAAGGAGGAGAGTATTAGCAAAACAGAAAGAAGGAAGCAAAACAAACCAAAACAAAATAAAAACTACAAAAAAACGTTGCCAATTCACGAGGGAGCCGCAAACGATGACAAGCGGGATGATGAACGAGCGGCCCGAACCTAAAAGCTCCTTCAATAGGCTCTGGACCTCTGCTAATGCTGGCGCTTCCCTTCCGCGACTGGCTAACCGAAGAGAGATTTTAAGCGATGCAGCAACCTTGATGGGGCTGATTTAAAGCCTAATAACCCTTGATTTATGAGATGAGAGAGAGAAAGTGCATGTGTGTGTGTGTGTGTGTGTGTGTGTGTGTGTGTGTGTGTGTGTTTCTTTGCCTCTTCCTGTCTGTCTGTTTCTCTGGGTCTCTGTCTATCTCTGCCTGTCTCTTCCTCTAGTCTAACCTTTCTTCTGTATCGTGAATCGAAAGAAACACTCATTAGGACCCGACTGATCTCCTTTTTGGACTTTGGGAATAGTTGTTGTGAAAGGTGGAAGCGTCTGAGAGTACCAACCTTAGTGCCCTTCCCTTCCTCTCTTCTCTCTCTCTCCGCCTCTCACATCAACTATTTCCAAAAGCCGAAAGGGAGATCAGTCGGGTTCAAATGAGTGTTTTTTTAGGTTCAGGGTACGGAGGAAGAGTCAGACTACCACAAGAGTCCTAAAACTACCCTTGGAAATGCCACGAAATCTTACGAAAGCCCAGTCAAATATGTGGAAAACTTGGACGCCGAAATGTTTCAGAATATAACTCTTTGTGCCTTTCTCTTCTCCTCCTCTCTCCCTGCCATGCTACTGGTACTATAGGGAGTCCGCCCCGCCCCGCCCCGCCCTCTCTCCTGGTAGCTTCGTCTCTCGTGGATATTGTGTTGCACGCTCTCCAGGGACACCACGCGACACTCTTTTTCTTCCGCGTCCTCACCTGAATATTTCGCGGTCCAAGGTACGAAGCAACAAAAATAAAGCCCTGGAATAAGACGCCACTAGTCTCCTCTCTGGTTCACTTGAGGTCTTCCCCGCAACAAAACAAGACAAGCTCTTCTTCTCCTTCCTCGCCGCCGTTCTTACCGGAATATTTCGTGTTCCCGATTGTGCTGATACAAGGGACTCAGCGAACCTAGGCAAAAAAAGTGGTACGTGGGCGTTTTGATCGCCTTTGAGCCCCGCAGCGATATTTGATTAATCTCACACGACCGCCAACAACAACAAACAGGGTATTATTCCACGTCGTTTTTAAGTAATGTCTATATCGTTCAGTCGCTACGCCTCTCCGCCCAAGGTACAAAGAAACAAGAGTAAAAATACGATTAGATTCTATTATTTTTCTCCATCTTAAGTTCCCCTTCCCTTACTTGCATACGACGGAGACGAGCACCGAGGCCACGCGCAGCTGTTGTGTAGGCCTCAAAACTTTACTCTTAATTTCTGTTTTGTCGCTACGTCTCTTCCCCCAAGGTACAAAGAAGCAAAAAATATGAACACTATCAGATTCAAGTATATTTCAGGTTTATTTTGGGTTCCCAGAGAGCTCGGTCAGGTAACCTCCGGCTTTAACGAAGCTTCAGAGGCGTCCAGGTGACCCAAGCGCCCCGACCGGTGTCTCCAGGGACCGTGTGGGAGGCGTGAACGTTAATGATTATAGAAGAGACGCGGCGGCGGCTACCCGGGGCGGTGTGTCGGCGGAAAATAATACTTTGGATGCTCGCGCTGAGGAGAAAGAAGGATGAGGCGTCAGTGTGTAATGTATGCCGGGGAGGACAAGGGTTCGAGCCCCACCTGGAAGACCGAGGGAGGGCAGGAGAGGAGGTAGGAGGGAGTGAAAGGAGAGAAGAGAGGGAGGGAACGAAGTAAAGAGAGGGAGGTAGAGAGGGAATTTGATAAGCGGGGAGGAGGGAAAGAGGAGGAAGGAAAGGAGAGAAAAGAAGAAGGGAACGAAGGAAAGAGAGAGAAGAAGGGAGAAAGGGAATAAAAGGAAGGTAGAGAGGGAATTTGATAGGTGGGGAAAAAGGAGGAGAAAGAGGAGGTTAGAGAAAGGGGAAGAGGAAGAATATGATAAGCGGGGAGGAGGGAAAGAGAGAAAGAGAAGGAAGGGGGAGGGATAAAAGAGAGTGAATGGGGAGGGAGGGAGGGAGAGGAGGGAGGAGATGGATGTTTCCGCGTAGGAGCTGATGGGGAAAAGCGGGTCTTGGGCGAGGAAGAAGGAGGGGAAGAGTTTCCTCGTAAAGATGTGCTCATATTGTATTTTCCTTGCCTCGCGTTTCCTTATGTTCGTGTTTCTTGCTTCTCGTCTCCCTCTGTTTAGTTTTCTTTCTATTCATTCTTTCAGTTTTTTTAATAATTCTTCGTTTCCTTTTATTCGTGTTTCTTGCTTCTCGTCTTTCTCTGAGGTTTCTTTCTCCTCTTTCTTTCATGTTTTTAGTAATTCTTCGTTAAATTTTATTCGTATTTCTTGCTTCTCGTCTTTCTCTGAGGTTTCTTTCTTTCTCCTCTTTCTTTCAGGTTTTTAGTAATTCTTCGTTAACTTTTATTCGTGTTTCTTGCTTCTCGTCTTTCTTTGAGGTTTCTTTCTTTCAGTTTTTTAGTAATTCTTCGTTAACTTTTATTCGTGTTTCTTGCTTCTCGTCTTTCTCTGAGGTTTCTTTCTTTCTCCTCTTTCTTTCAGGTTTTTAGTAATTCTTCGTTTCCTTTTATTCATATTTCTTGCTTCTCGTCTTTCTTTGAGGTTTCTTTCTTTCTCCTCTTTCTTTCAGGTTTTTAGTAATTCTTCGTTAACTTTTATTCGTGTTTCTTGCTTCTCGTCTTTCTCTGAGGTTTCTTTCTTTCTCCTCTTTCTTTCAGGTTTTTAGTAATTCTTCGTTAACTTTCACTCATATTTCTTGCTTCTCGTCTTTCTCTGAGGTTTCATTCTCCTCGTTCTTTCAGGTTTTTAGTAATGCTTCGTTCCCTTTTATTAATGTTTCCTGAACCTCGTCTTTCTCTGAGGTTTCTTTTTTCTCTTCCTTCTTTTAGCTTTTTAGTTCTCCCTTCTTTCCTATGTTCGTGTTTCTTGCTTCTCGTCTTCTTCCTCTGAGGTTTGTTTCTTTAACTTCGTGTTTTATATATATTCATTCTTTTAGTTCCTTTTTTCCCTTCCTTTCTTCTTTTGTTTAATTTTCCTTCTTTCGTTTTTTATTGAGTTTCTTCTCCTTTTCTTGCTCTCCTACGCATCCATGATCCTTCTTTCATCCTCCTCTTCACCCCTCTTCCTCCTCCTCTAGCTCCTCCTCCTTTTTTCTTTTCTTTTCTTTTTTTTCTTTTTTTTTTTGTTTTCTGTTCCTTATATAAGTGTTTTTTCTTCGTTTTTCTCTTCTTTTTCTTTATTTTCAACGTCATTCTATTTCCTTCTTTCCATACACTTCTTTCGCTTCAGCAAAACCTGATCCTCCTCCTCCTCCTCCTCTTCCTCTCTTCCTCCTCCTCCTCCTCCTCCTCCTCCTCCTCTCTTCCACCTCCTCCTCCTCCTTCTCCTCCTCCTCCTCCTCCTCCTCCTCCTCCTCCTCTTCTTCCACCGCCTCCAGCAGACAGGTGTCCCAAGGTGGCTATTGAGCACGGCAGACCCAGCAGTCACGGCTATCGGCGAACAGGCGGTGAGAGGAGGAGGAGGAGGAGGAGGAAGAAGAAGAGACGGAAGAGGAAGAGGAGGAGGAAGAGGCTTTGTTGAGAAGGGAAAGAAGTGTATCAACCAACCACGGGGTGTCCTGGAATATACTCATTGTGATTCCCACTGAGAATTACCCTAAATGACCACCTAAACCTAACCTGACCTGTTCAAGAGTGGGCGCCGCATACCCGTACAGAGAAGGGAAGCACGTGCCCGGAGTGTTCACATTGTCTTGCACGGGAGCGGTGGAGTAGTGTAAACGCGGCTGGCTGTGTCCGTAGAGTTTTCACGGCATTGTTTGAGACCCGCGCTGCCCGTAACACACTATTCACTATGACACTGGGAAGTTAATAGTATTCTGGTGGAGGTTTTGATAATGTGACTTCAGTTAACCTCTCTGCTGGTACTAAACGTGGCAGGAGATTTCCCACGACTATTATTGTTAGTGAAATGAATGTAAAGATTGTGTGTGTTGCCGAACGGAGTAGATATGTTCAGAGCTGTTATTTTTAGCTTGCAACGATGAATAGTGCAAGTAAGCTAGGGGAATGTAGTCTCTCTCTCTCTCTCTCTCTCTCTCTCTCTCTCTCTCTCTCTCATTCCCGTCAGCCGACAATTTACATGAGGCAACAATTCACGCTAAATAATTTCTCCTCTCTGAGTGCTAAGATTAGAAACTCTTCGTCTATTCCACAAAGACTAGAAATTACTTCCCATTCATGCAAGTAACTGGGAATAGAAGGACAGGACAGGGCAGGACACACACCCTTTTAAACGTCAATATGTGGGAAAAGTCTTGAGGTACGCCAGAGGTACGCCAAACACAATGATTTCTGGTGGAGAGAGAGAGAGAGAGAGAGAGAGAGAGAGAGAGAGAGAGAGAGAGAGAGAGAGAGAGAGAGAGAGAGAGACTTTGTGTGTGTATGTTTGTAGCACCTCAACGGACGAAGAAAAGGAAGGCAGCAGCAAGTGTCGTAGCTATGTGTGTTAGGTACATAGAATTTACGGCGTCTGTAAAGCGTTCATTCAGGCAGAGAAATTGCAGTGCGTAGAGTAAACAAGGAAGGAGGATTTTAACTGAATTACGCTGGTTCTATTTTGGCCGAGAGAGAGAGAGAGAGAGAGAGAGAGAGAGAGAGAGAGAGAGAGAGAGAGAGAGAGAGAGAGATTATTGGTGAACATTATATTTATTTTTTTGTTTATTTTTAAGGTTAGAATAAATAAAATACGTTAACTTTATCTCTCTCTCTCTCTCTCTCCCACCCCCTTTATTTATGTATGGGGTAACTTCGTGTTTATGTGCTTGTCTAGACGTATGGATTGTAGTATTGCCAACAACTCTCTGTACCCTGCAACTTAAGGTCCCGTACGGTTTTTTGCCTGAAATGCTTCAAGTAGTCTTCGCAAATGTTAGGTCCCGTACGTTTTTTTTCCCGGAATGCTTCAAGTAGACTCTGCAAATGTTAGGTCCCGTACGGTTTTTGCCCGGAATGCTTCAAGTAAAAACCAGCGATTCCGGAAAAAGAAACCCGAATTTCCAGGAATAAAGGAAAACCGAATATTCTGAGTATAAAAGAAACTTGTTATTGAAATATGTATAAGTAAGGAAATTTTCTGGATATCAGGGAAGCAAAAATATATTGCACGTACGTTTTTTTGCCGTGAATTCATGACGCGATATTTCGTAACGCCAAAAAGTGTGTGGTAGATGAAAGGAAAAAAGAAGGGCGTTTGTACCGTCATCATTCTCGCCTCAGACCAAAAACAAGAGTTGTTTTAGGTCCGCTGCACTCTTAGCATCGAATATTTCAAGGATTTATACTTAGAGGAGAGAAAAAGAGAGAGAGGAAGAAGAGGACGAGAAATAGTACAATTATGATAGAATTGCAATAATGTTAAATCATTCTCTCTCTCTCTCTCTCTTCAATATTCCTCGCTGTACTCACAAAAAAGTTTACTCTTGAGGGAACGAGGGACAGAAATCAATGGTAAAGGTGTTAAGAGGGACAAACAATGGAGAGAGAGAGAGAGAGAGAGAGAGAGAGAGAGAGAGAGAGAGAGAGAGAGAGAGAGAAGAAAGGAGGATGGATAATCAATGCACTAACTCTCACACACACACACACACACACACACACACACACAGATTGCAAGGTAGAGAAAAAGTGCAAAAGACTAATGGAGAGAGAGAGAGAGAGAGAGAGAGAGAGAGAGAGAGAGAGAGAGAGAGAGAGAGAGAGAGAGAGAGAGAAAAATGATACAGAAAGTGACACAGAGACATACAGCGGAAAAAAATGGAAGGAAGGAAGGAAGGAAACAAGAGCAGATATGACCAAGGGAAGGGAAGGGAAGGGAAGGAAGGAAGAGAGAGAGGAAAGAGCACGAGCCTGTAAAAAGCGTGAGAGAACAGGAGAGGGGAAGCGTGTGGGACAAGGTAAGGGAACAGACCGAGAGAAAACGGACAGTGGACAATAAACGCGAAGTGGAGGAGGGACTGAAGAAAAAATGAAAAACGAAAACGTGGGTGAGGAAGACAGACGAAGAGGGGGAGGAGGAGGAGAAGGACTGCATCAGCAATATTCGAAGCAGGAAGGAAGGAAGGAAGGAGAGAGAGGGAAGGCAGCTGAGCAAATCGTAAATCGTGAGAGAGAGAGAGAGAGAGAGAGAGAGAGAGAGAGAGAGAGAGAGAGAGAGAGAGAGAGAGAGAGAGAATAAGAAATACAGTATAAGAGGAAAGGAGTAAGTGGAATTGGTGGTGTGGAGGAGGAGGAGGGGGAGGAGGAGAGAAGTTCGAGGTAACATTCCATTGCTAGAGAAGTCATGGAAGGAGGAGGAGGAGGAGGAGGAAGAAGTGGAAGAGGAAGAAAAGTTGGAAAAAGGAGAGAAAGAAGATCAAAGTCGAGAAGTGAAGAAAAAAAGAAGGAAATAAAAGGAAAAGAAGGAAGTGGAATTCGGGGAAGAGAAAAATGAAAATAAGGTAGTAAGATAAAGATTAGAGGTTAAGAAGATAATAAAAGAGGAAAAGGAACAAAAGAAGGATTAGAGAGGAAAGATAAAAGAAAGAAGAAAGAGGAAGAGGAGGAAAAAAATAAGACAGAAAAGAGAAGGAGGTGGAGATAGATAATTCAGAGGAGAAAGAAGAAGAGGAGGAGGAGGAGGAGGAGAAAGAAGGAAAAAGAGGAAGAAATATAGTTAGAAAAAAAATTCGTTCGATTACTGCAGAAGTCTTGTAATCGACTTTGTGTGTGTGTGTGTGTGTGTGTCACCTGCTCCCTGTTGGTCTCCTCGTCCTATTTATTTTCTTTATTCTTTCTTTTTCTTTCTCTATTTTTATTTTCATGTTTTTTTCTTTCGTTTTCTTTTTTTCTTTTTTTTTTTTGTGTGAGGGGAAACGACACACACTTCCTGGTTATCTCTCTCTCTCTCTCTCTCTCTCTCTCTCTCTCTCTCTCTATCCCCCCTCCTTCCTTCTCCTCTTCCTCCCTGACAAACGAAAGCAGAAGGGTTACCTGGGCGGGAAGTCAAAATTACAGGTGTGTGTGTAGGTGATTACGAATGTGAGGTGTTTATAGCAGTGAGGGAAGGGTGGCGAAGGTGATATGAACGAGGGAGGGAGAGAGACACAGAGAGAGAGAGAGAGGGGGGGGGGGAGCGAAGGTAAGGGAAGGAAAAGGGAAGGATAGGGAGGAGTAATGAACGAGAGAGAGAGAGAGAGAGAGAGAGAGAGAGAGAGAGAGAGAGAGAGAGAGAGAGAGGCAGTGAGGCCGTATAATATTAGCGCAAGGAGAGGAGAAATGAGAGAGAGAGAGAGAGAGAGAGAGAGAGAGAGAGAGAGAGAGAGAGAGAGAGAGAGAGAGAGAGAGAGAGAGAGAAAGTTGGGAAGGAAGGAGGGAGAGAGAAGAGTAGAGAGATTGAAGGAAGAATGAGAGGAGGAGGAGGGATAGGAGGAAGGCGAAAGTAATATTAGGCGAGTGTTATCAAGAGGAGAAGGAGGAGGAGGAGGAGGAGGTGGTAGGACGTGAGAGGGAAAACTAATGAAAAGACAAAAGAGAGAGATAGACAGACACAAGGAAAGAGAGAAAGCGCCATGTAATAAATAAGACTGAAAAAAGAAGTATAGATAAAAAAAAAAGTTAAAGGAAGAAAACAAAAGGAGGAAACAAGAAAAAGAGAAGAAAGACGTATTAAAAGACGAAAGAAGAGAAAGAAAGAAGGAACAGAGGGAACGGGAAAGAAGGAAGGGGAGAGGAACACAAATTGAAGAGATGAGAGAAAAAAAGGAAAAGGAAAAATATGATGAAAACGTAAAGAACAAGAAAATGAGGGAAGCAAGAAGAGGAATTGTATTTTTTTTCTATTTATTTATTAGACTTTTTTCTCATTGTATTTTTTTCATGTTTTATTTTTTTATTTTGTTTTCAGTTTTATATTCATTTTTTCATTTGTTTATATTTATTATTTCCTTGATTTTCTATTTAATTTTGTTAGTTTTTTGTTTATATATTTTTGTGTTTATTTTTCTCTTGAGCTGCTTCCTTAATTAACCGCAAAAAAAGGAAAAGATGGAGGTGTTTACGTAGCTTCAAATAATCATCTTCATTTGCTCAGCAGATTCTTCCTTCCTTCCTCCTCCTCCTCCTCCTCCTCCTCCTCCTCCTCCTCCTCCTTCAATTACTTTCTTCCCCGCCTCGCACGTCATCCACGGAGCAGAATATCCTAATACGTTGTCTTAGGATTAAACTTTTTTCCTCTTGTCTCGTTTATAAGCTTGGCAGGAATTAGTATTTTTTTCCTACCCTTGGCGTCTTGTACCATCGTTATTATTACCATTATTATCTCGTCTTGTATGTAATGAACGTGAGAAACGAGAGGAAAAGAAAAAAGCGAAATAATACGTGATAGAGGATGCATTGATGACATGGAGGGAAGGAAAGAAAGACTTAAAGAAGAAAAAATTGGGTTCTAATGAGTTTTTTGAGGTTCACGGCACAGAAGAAGGGTCAGACAACCACCAGGGTCATAAAACTACCCCTGGAAATGCCCAACACAACTCCTACGAAAGCCTTGTCAGATATGTGTGCTTGGGCGCCGAAATGTTGAAGAATATGACCCTCTAGGAGCAACGCCTCGTGGAACTACTCGCTTAACCCATTACGAGATGGAGGCAAGTGATTATTACCCCCACCAACGCACGCCTCAGCACACACACCTACATTCTCTCTCCCACGCTCACACCTACGCTGTCTTGTCTCTTAAACAGTTCGGCGCCTAAGCACACATCTGACAAGGCTTTCGTAGGAGTTTGGGGCATTTCCAGGGGTAGTTTTATGAGCCTTCTTCTGTACCATGAACCTGAAAAAAGACTCATTAGAGCCCGACTGATCTCCTTGTTGGCCCCTTGGAAATAGATGATGAGGGGTGGAAGCGCTTGACGATACCGACCTTATATAGTTCCTTTCTCCTCCTCCTCCTCCTCTTGTCCGCGTCTCTAGGAACTGTAAGATTGCTCACATTCTTCCCCCCACTCACACACCTACACTGCCTCCTCTCTTCTCCTCCTTGCTTGCCCATGTTGATAATCCCACACTGTCCTCCACATATGCCATCGAAATCCTCAGAATCCCCAGTCCCATCCTCCCCCTCCTCCTCCTCCCCCCCTCCCCCCTCTCTCCCTCCCTTTTATTCGTCTTCTGCCCACGCCTCCAGAAACTAAGATCACCTATGCCTTAGAGAGAGAGAGAGAGAGAGAGAGAGAGAGAGAGAGAGAGAGAGAGAGAGAGAGAGAGAGAGAGAGAGAAGCAAGAAAAGGAAGAGAAGAAAGAAGAAAGAAATAAAGAGTGGAAAAGATAGAAAAAAGAAAGAAAAGAGAGAGAGAGAGAGAGAGAGAGAGAGAGAGAGAGAGAGAGAGAGAGAGAGAGAGAGAGAGTATAGGTCAGCCTAACGCGCCCTGACCCCCTTCAACCTTATGTAAACAAATGAGCCACGTGCCGCGATGGCCCCATAAATATGATGAACGCCGGGCCTACACCACTACGACTCTCCTCCTCCTCCTCTTCTCCCTCCTCCTCATCTTCCTCCCTATCTCAGTTTTCCTTCTCTCTCTCTCTCTCTCTCTCCCTTTCTTCGTTTTCTTCTTCTCCAGTTCTTCCTAATGTTACTTTTGCTCATTTTCTTCCTCCTCTCTATCTCAATTTCTCCTTCTTCTCTTCCTCCTCCCTACTCATCTTTCTCCTCATCCTCCTCCAACTACCACTACTGCTACTACTGTTATCACATCTACTACCACTCCATCTTTATCATTCTGCTCCTCCTCCTCCTCCTCCTCCTCCTCCTCCTCTTTCAACTACCACTATACTGCTACTACTATTATCACAACTACTGCTACTCAATCACCTTTATCATTTTGCTCCTCCTCCTCCTCCTCCTCCTCCTCCTCGTTCCCTCCATCGCTTCTCCCTGATCCATATCTTATCGCACACCATCTCCCCCTCCATATATTTATTCCACCCTCTTGTCCAGGGATAATACATTCCATCTTTCAGAGCAGAGGACGAGAAGGAGAGAAAGGCTAGTAGGTCTTTACATAGTTACATATAGACACCTACATGCCTCATATACTCTTCTGTGACGTTATACATATCCTTCCAGGCCTTGCACGTGAGATAAGGTTGCTGCTGGGCTACTCAACTCAAGACCAGCCGCCACAAATTCACTCAAGGGAAGAAAAATCAAACCACCAATCACTCGGCGCTTCAGACAAAAGATCATGATGCTTCGGTCGTCGCCTCGAAGCACTACGTCGGTGAGCACCAGTGGTCAGTTACCCTCTGCTGCCAGAGGAGAGTGGAAGTGCTGATGACTCCCGAGGCCATAGACGTAGATCCAAGCTGGTAAGTCGTCCTTATCCGTTTGATTTAGTAACTGTACAGCATCCCTGGTGGTGTGTATGTCAGGACACCCAGGTTGGTATTGTCAGACAAGGCCAGATAGATCAATCGGGTTTTCATGAGTTTTTTTTAGGTTTGAAGTACAGAAGGGTCAGCCTACCACCAGGGTCATTACACTACCTACCCCTGGGAATGCTTATAACTCTTATGAAAGCCTTGTCAAATGTATGTGCTTTAAGAATATGACCTTTATTGTGCAGACTTTGATAAAGCAGGATCCAGGATCATTGAGTTAAGGTTGAACTGCCCCTCATTCCCATGGGAGGGAAGCTGGGTGACACACACGGGCGGGATTGTTTGCAGTGACCCCGCGCCTGGATATGAAATAAACTCCCTCCTTCAGGGGTTCAGTGCTTCATGACTGACTCATTTAACCCTTAATTAAAGAGCGGGCTTGTTTTGCTGTGCCTGTCCTCCCACACGGGCCTAGTCTTTGAAAAACATACCTCAATTCAACCTTTTATATCTTTACTTCTACTTACCTCACATGACTGAATGAAGTATCATTGTAAAGTACATACCCTTAACTGTCCTTTGACGTTAATTTGAATACTATATAACCATTGCTAGAGCTAGTACGGAATATTGAATTAGGATCACTGAAAACTTATCATTATAGACAGTTTTCCACCCCTAGTGGACTTCCCTTCTATGATTTAGTAATGAAAAGCATAACTTTTATACAGTTTATGTGAACCACACTTTAAAAACTTTACTTCAGGGCCTTCTTGATGCCCTTGATGGGTGCTGAGGTCAAAGGGCCCCCATCTTGTGGTTGAAATTCACTGGAAGGTGATAAGAGGTGGGATGTCTAGCGGACACCTTCTCAAAGCTAACACAAGGCATGCACTGACAAATAATTAGTCAAGGGAGCATGGCTGGGTATTATTTGAAAGAAATTAACATGCTTACTCAGAAGCAATTAAAATGTTCTGTGTACTTAGTTAAGTGAATTTAGTACTTGACTTGCAACCTTTTTTGCTGTGCTGCCACACTTTCTCCATTTATGGTCTTGCATTTCTTTATCTTTCTTAATATTGAGCGAACAAGTAATGCATTAACTAAGGGAGACATACTGTTGGTTTCTGCACCTCAAATTTTTTAAGTGTTTTTTGGTGCAATTGTTTAGGATTTTAATAATACACAGAATAAAATTTCTTCACTTCCGAAGTTGGTGTATTATATAGTTGGTACAAACAGCATAATCTACACATATGTAGATAGCATAATATACAACCTTGTTTAAACCTTTGGTTTCTATATATAAAGGTGTGCTTCACAAGCACAGATTCTCTAATACACTTCATACTGTATCAAAACTTCAGCCTGTCACTGTGAAATGGGAAAAATTACACTGTCTTTTGTCTTCTATATGTGGAGTTAGTATTTACAGTCTAAGGTACACAAAATAGTGTCGGACGCACTGCACTGACGTTGAGCTTCAGAAATCAGGACTATCATTAACCTAATCTTTGGTGTTCTCCAGTGTGTCTACGGACTACAGTATACACAAAGCATAGCTATACAAGGGCCATATATTTCACACTATACAGGGAATAAAGAATTCTGTTTGTAACCTATACAGAATAAAGCTTCTGTTCTGTTCTCTAGGATATCTTTGTGAAATTATACAATTTTATCTATTAAAATAGCTTAAACTTTTTTTGAACAATATAGATCTAGCTTGAAGGGTTAAAACCGCACTAAGTAACCTTACTGATGTCATAGTGTTCAAATGAAGAGGTAATTTAATGTTTCAGCCAATGCTTAAGTAAAGGAACTCACTACCTTCACTGGCAACTGGAATGATAAAAAAAATCTAAAGCACTTGGAGGAGGAGGAGTGATTGAGTTTGACAAAGTGGTGAATCTGTACAAGGATATAATGCTTGTGACTTGTACAAAACTTGGACATTGAAACCAGTCTGCACCTCGCATGTCCTGCACAGGAATCACTCCTGTCTGTCGGGACATGCCAGGTCAGCTGAGAGCTCATTCTCTTTTGGTGCGACCATTTACTGAGATTGGAACAGGAAATATTAGTTTTCATTGAAAACTTGGACTGTCAAAATGGGTGAATAAAAGAGAATGATGAACTTGTACTCAAATGCCCAGCTCAAACACAAACTGTTTGTGTTCTACAATTTGAACACTAAAACTTTTATTTTATTATATTCAAATTGACACTTTCATGTTTATATAAAAAAAATATCAAGTGTACCATAGAAATGTGACCTTAACGTATTATGTACAACCTTTACTTGGCTCACTGGGAAATGCAAGGACCGAGTGTCAGGGAGGGGGGGGCCGCGAGGGAGGGGCGGATGGCATGGCTCAGCACGAGGAACTCTTGTAGTCAGAGGTGTCGGAGGCATTGCAGGAGTCATTGTGTGGGTCACCAGACAGGTCAGGTTTCAGCTCTCCAGGCCTGAGGAAAGGAAGCATACTAATCACTCACATGCATTTTTGTATTTAAAATATGATTTTTTTTTTTTTTTTTTTTTTTTTTTTTTTCTTAACTGTCAATCTTCCCCAAGCTTTATAACTTTCAAAATAACACAGCTTTGTACACAAAGACCTCCTCAGTTGTATCTCAAGCTACCTTCGTTAACCACAACACTCATTTACAGGGGAGAGTGAATCACCTTGCTGCCCCACAAGTCCCAGCCCCTTGGTACCCCCGCCCCTTACCAAGAAACTGTCACCCTGCCTGCAGCGCTCCACTCACCGTGTGCTGAGGGAGGCGATGGTGCGGATGAGGTGAGTGTTTGCTGTGTCTAAAGCTGCAATCTTCTTTTCCTGAGCATCAATTCTGGCGTCTTTGTGGTGCATCTCTCTCCTCATCATTTCCTGCTCGTGACGAAACTCATGCTCCATCGACACCAGCCTGGGGAGAATAGTTCAGTGTAGAGTGACCAAAGTAATCTTGTGTATCTGTATTGCTAAGCACAGAGGTGTTAAGAAAATGACATATCCACTGCCTATCCATGCCTTACAAAGCATAACTTCTTTTGTACATAAATTACTATGAGATATGTGATATTCACCACTTCTGTGCTGATAATAATACCAAAAGACAAAATTAGGTTCATCAATCACTATCTTTCAGCCATTATTAGTACACAACAGGACAAAGACTCTTCCCAGTGTTGCCAGCTCTCTCTGTGTGATGGTGGTGTTCCCATCTTGCCTGTACAGCTCCTCAAATAATGTCATCCCTCCACCTGGTCCTTAATCTCTTGACTTCTACAGTTTCTGGGTTGCCACTTTGTTATTTTCATTATTTGTTATCGGTTCTACACAGGATATGACCTTCCCAAGTTCATTTCTTATTCTAAACACTCATTAAAATGTCTAAAGATTGTCTCGTCTATTCCATGATGCTCCTCCCTTTGTCTCAGTGTTATTCCCACACTTTTTCTTTACATTCCTCTCTGTGTGCTTTTTGGCTTTCTCTTCAAACATTTTGGGGCTCAAACTCTGTGGGCATCCCTTTGGGATGCCCACAGAGTTCATGGCTTGAGCAAACTGACAGATCCTGGCATGAGGTCTTGGGATGGGAAGGAGACCTGCATGGAGACACCTGGAGGAATCCTTGCATTTGGCATGAAAGGATGGGCGGGGTGACATGCCCCAGGCGTATGCCACACTGATTGACTGATATGCGCTTCATCACATTCTTATTTTTCTTATGTATTTTTCATGGGCTGTGTTTGCACTAAGTGTTGTCCTTTTCTCTCAAGAGATTCATTCGAGAATTATTCATTATCCTATCTATCTATATCTCTGAGACTGCTCCCTCATGGGAACTTCCCTCCAGGGGGTGGCCACAGCAGAAGGGTCTCCATCTCTCCCTGTTCTGGCACTCCCTCTCAGTGTAATGTACAGTCCTGCTACTTCCAACTCTCTCGCCCTATTGATCCACTTCTCAGGTGGTCTTCCCTTGACACCCCCCCCTCAGTCCTTTCCTTATTCACACTTTACAAATTCATTCTTCCCTGTTAATTGATTAATAATTAAACAATTTAACTATGAAAGTGTCACTAAGTTATACTGTTATAGATGAATATGGAGCAAAAAAATGGGCAAAATCTGCTGGAAATATGCTCAAATCCAAAAATATTAGCTAAAATAAGGGTTTTCTAGGGCCTAAAAACTGTACTAAGTCATAACTACCTTGAACAGTGCCCGGAGAAAAAGCACAAGTCTTTGGTTTAAAAAGAAACAATTCGAATCTCCCTTAAGTGTGTATTTAGAATAGTCTTCCAACACAAGGTAATCAGTTCACAGCCAAATAGTGCATATTTTTTACAATCTTAATATTTCATTGAGCCCTAAGCAGGCATGTCCGTGGCCTGTGTCCTCACCTCTCAATAATTACTCTCATTTGGTCTTCCTGTTGGTCCAGGATCTGCTGGGGCGCCAGGCTGTGGGCCAGGAGGTGCTGCTGCTCCTGCCAGCCGTCCCTCGCCCAGCTCCCTGCCCCCGCCCCGCCTGCAACGTTTAGGTCATCCTCGGAGTCATCGTAGCGGTGGGGGGCTCCTCGGAAGTCCTCTCGCTCGCAGGATCTGGAAAGAGAAGGGAGGAGGTGACACCTGAAGGAAGACGTGACTCCTTTTAGTGGAGACATCACGGGCTGGCAGGCATTGATGTGGAGACTGAGCATTCTCTGAGGACCTGGGTGAGACAATTCAAAGATGGCAGAAAAGTAACTGCATTCACGCCCACATTACAGAGGGGGACATATTTTCAGCACGGCAGTCTTTGAAATTCCTCACCCAGTTACTCAAAAATTTCCTTTGTTCAGTGTCTGGCTATATCGAATGGGGGTGTTGATCTGTACAGTTACAAGAATTACTTTGAATAAACTTAAGGGGACATTCAAATTAGTTTCACTTAATCAAAAAGCTTGCAGTCTTTCTCCGGAGGCTTCTTTAGGTAGTTATGACTTAGAGCAATTTTTAGGACCCAAAATCCCCTTTTTTTGCTGATTTTCTAGCAGATGTTAGTCTATAATTCTACTTTTAAAAAATATTGATCATAAAAGTTATGAGAGTTCGTTACTTTGTTTTCACAAAGGTAATATTTTAGTGAATTAACAGGATGAATATAATGACGGAACAAAACACTGAACAATTAGAGAATAGGAATGAAGCGAGAATCATTCATTACAAAACATACATCTAAAGATTCTAAACAACTACAAATAAAGTAAATTAGCAGGATAAAATATAAAGATACACTAAAACAGAGTGAGAATGAATAAAGCAAGCATTATTAATTAGGAAACAGACAACAATTCTTAACAAGTACAAATAAGAAACGGAATTAGGCAAGTCACGTATCCTCAAACTAATAAACGACAGACACCCAAAGTAACAGTAACCCGGGAATTATTATAGAACTCGGGGCGGACGGAGGCCAAGTGAGAGATACAGCAACTCCCTCAATACCTGTAAGTCTTTATTTTAGAGGGAGAGGTGGAGAATATTGGGAAAGGCTTTTATCGTGCAGTGAACTTGTAATGACTTAAGATGATGATATTAAATGTACTCTTATTATAATCATTACCAACCCACTGCAAACATTCTCCACCTCTCTCTGTCTGGTGTTAGCATATGCTCTGGTTTCACCTACTCCTGGTTCTCTCTCTGCCCTGATATCACCAACTATTATTACTAGAACACTGCAAGATAAAAGGTTTCCCACATCTTTCTCTGGCAATGCTCTTAACTTCATCTCCAACAGGTCCTCTCTCTCTGCCCTGACTTCAACGGTTCCGGGGTTGCCACATTTACTGCTATACTCTAAAGGACATTGGAACTATAATTTTTCCCTGTCTAGTCTAGCAGGCACCAGATTCAGCCTCCTCCAAGCCTCCAATGTGTGGCAGGCAGGAGGCAATTGATGGGGTGTGCCACATGCAATACTCTGATACAATTACTGCTATTCCCCTGAAGACTTCGGAACTAAATTTTTTGCCCGTCTAGTCTGTCAAGCACCAGACTCGGCCTACTCCAAGTCTCCAATGTGTGTGGTAGGCAGGAGGCAGTTGAGGGGATGTGCCACATGCAATACTCTGATACAATTACTGCAATGCTCCTGAAGACTTTGGAACTAAATATTTTGCCTGTCTAGTCTATCAAGCACTAGATTCGGGCCTCCTCCAAGCCTCCATTGTGTGGCAGGCAGGAGGCAGCTGATGGGGGTGTGCCACATGCAATACACTGTTACATATGTGAAGGACGAGGACATAATCTAAGGACATGACTCAGTGACAAACTGTATAGAAGGAATTAAATGCATACATAGGAGAGAAATTTCCTTTCTTAGTCCTTGCCAATGTTTATACAAATCTGTTCATAGTGGGTGTTTATCTCTGGGTTTTGGGGTCTGAATGAGGACATAAAATAAAACCTATATTCTATGAGGGAAAGGTTCCATACTCTTCCATGCCAATAAGGAGGAATATGGATGTAGAGATTGACAATTATAATATATATGACATGTTCTAAATTCTATTAAAACCTAGATTTAGCCTCCCATGCTGAAGACACTGTGTATGTAGCCCCATGCCTACACACACCCTGCATGCACCCACCAGGCCCATGCAGACACAGGGCAGAGTCTTACCTGTTGCTCTTTCCTCTCCTGCCACTAACGCTGCGGTCATGGCGCTGCTTGGCTGACCTGAGTTCATGCCTGAGGGCCGGCGAGGGCACCAAGCGGGGGGAGCAGTGGGGGTTGGTGCGGGGTGTGTGCGCCGGTGCGCGCCGGAAGTGAGCGTTTGAGTGTGAGGGAGGGTGCGACTCAGGGGAGGAGTCTGAGGAGGAGGAAGCTGAGCGGCGGTGGCGGGTGCGTCCCCGGCGGAGCGAGGACAGGTCCTCAACGCTCTGGGAGGAGCTGAGGCTGCTGTTTGGGCTCTCTATAGAGGCGACGGCAGCCAGAAAGGGATCATGAGTACCCTTACAGGGATAATTTATAAGCTAAAAAGCAGCAATGGATGACAGTGACACCAGCAAGGGAAACAGACTAAGATTAAATTACCAGGTCAATCAAAAATCAAATTCCACTAAATATCAGTGAGAGCAAAGTTCATGATGAGCTACTATACTGAACAGCAAGGGAGTCTTATGCTGAGTGACATAGGGTTTAATTTACCTTTGGGCTGAGGGACTCTGGGGACATGTCTGGGGGTGCCATGGAGGGAGGCGTGCCCGGCATGTCCCAGATAGGCCGGGTGCATGCCCACGGCGCGGTACTTGGAAGTTTGCTGGTGCAGAGGTGAGGCTGTGGAGGCACACAAGCACATGCAAGCAGGTCAATGAGATGGAATGAACTCGTGGAAGCCTCTTGTTGTACCCGAGTCTGAACTACATATGTGAAGTTTGGGAAGATTTACTGTACACGGCTTCTTCAGGAGTGCAAGCAGGCCTCGGGTTCAACAAGAGCTGTCTGTATGCGGTGAATCATTGTGGTAATCATCATCTCATCATCATCCGTCACCTCACTTACTAAATGACAGATTACATAGACGGTTCACTTATATCTATGGCTGTGATACTCATTTGTGAATAAAACTTTGTTGGTAACTAAGATAACGACCAACCTGTGAAATTTACAGAGAAAACATGAAAAGCCATCAGAGTGAACAATATGAAGATAAGTATTGCTATATTACATATGTTCTAACTAACAAGTAAATTGAAAACAAAGATAAGAATGCCTCAAGAGGTGAAAGAGAGTCAGCATGGTTGTGGATGTACTATGCAGTCAAGTCTTGTATTGAAGCTGTAAAATGTGGATAAGTGACAACTAAGATCCAGACAGACAAAGATGAAAAAAAGAAAAATTAGGCACTGTCAGCTACATACATACAAGAATGCTACAGTCAGGTGGGAGAGTGTTTCTGAGAGTACGTAGTGAAGTCTTGCATTGAAGCTGTGGATAACTGAAGTATAAAGAACGGCATCCACATAGCACATTCACTCCAACCAACACACACACTCAAGTCATCAGTCAGGTGTTTGTGTGTCAAGCAATTCAACTTAAACATAAAAGCCTTGAGCATCAGCATCTTTAGCAATCTGTGTATTATGTGGAATAGCGTCCAAATGAGCCCCGAGAATCACAAGGTTGCCAGGATCACAACAGCCAAAAATTGAGGTTGTGCCAGCAAGGAGTTTCATCAGTTAGGTTTTACAGAGGTGTGTTTTGAGGTTCTAATGATCAAACCAAAGCCCAAAACTGCTTTACTTAACTACATATCTTACTTAATATTTTTTTCTGCCATTTTAATAAGTGGCATTTGCTTCCTGGTGATTTTAAGGAGCTCAGATGGATTGGTATATCTGTAAAAAGCAGAACAAAAAGTGTGGTACAAATCAGCAAAGCATAAAAACAACAGCAGCTACAGTACCTTCACATTTTTTTACTTACAACGAACTGCTAAAAACTGTGAAGGCGGCAAGGAGGAGACAGGTGGAAGGGAGAAGATCGAGAGGAAGACATTTAGATGGAGGGATGGAATTGAGAGAGACATGAGGCAGCTGGGTCTGGACGAAGGAGACGCAGAGGACAGAACATACAAGAGTGGCCGACCCTAGCATGGATTGAGGCAGGGAAGAAGAAGAGAACTGCCAAAAAACAGGCTATTACCTACTGTTTGGGGGACTCTAAGGATGTGTTAAAGCTATATATAAGATAAGGATGTATTGAAGCTACATATAAGAATGAGTTGAAAGACAGGGAGGACCAAGTGTACATGTGGTGTGTCATGGGTGTCTCCTTGGTAAAGTACAGAGTGGGAAAACTTGAGAGACTTAACCCAGGGAAGGAACAGGAACTTAAGAGTATCAGTGAACATGAGTCAGTCAACAGAGAGAGTATGACAAGGACACAGAAGGAAGGAAGGCATATAAGAGGGGAGTGATACACGAGTCACAAAGGAGGTATTTACATAGGAAAGGGACAGTATACTAAAAAGGAATTCCATCTAGCACACCAATGTCAGCAGATGTGTGTGGTATAAGAGAAGGCATCAGAAAAAGTCACAGTACAGAGAATATTTAGGGAGAGAAAATATGATTACAAGGGATGAATTATGGACCTGTCAACCATACCATAGTCGGTGAATATGTAGAGTATAAGAGTAGGTATCAGAAAAAAGTCACACTACAGAGAATATTTAAGGAAGGAAGACATGATTACAAGGAGTGAGCAGTGGACAAGACAGAGGTAGGGGTGCTAACACAAGACAGCATATACTAATGAAGATAACTTTGGTGTATAATAAAAATAAATCCTTTAAGCCACCACACACCTAGGGGAGAGTCGTGAATCTGCCTGATCCCCACTGGCAGTCCTGGGTTTCCGTTCTCCCTTGAGAGGAGGCTGGAATTGTCCGTGTGGAGGAGGGAGTCCACCGGCGAGGAGGACTGGGAGTAGGCAAAGCTCTGGTAGCCTGAAGAAGCAATATTGGATAGCTGGGAAATGGATGTCTGCGAACCTTGGATGTTGTTCTCCCCGTCTTTGCATATAGCACTCATCTTGTGGGTGACGTCATCCATGTATCTGAAGAGATCAGAACAGTGTCCTTCAAACCTTCGCCTCTCAGCGGGGCTCGGAACGCCTCCCACAGAGAGGTTTCTTGATATCCCAGGTCTGTAAGGGACCACAAAGATACAACAAAGATTCATTAGTAAGGTTGACCATATCCATGTTAAACTTGGGTGCTAGCTAAACTTCTCTAGCAGATTAAGAAATGATGCTTTACTGCAAGGATCTTTTAGTGGGACGAAAAACTTTTATGGGTCTGTATGTGTGGTTTTAAAGTGGTGGTGGTGGTGGTGAAAGGGTGGTTTGTGGTTGTGGTATTGGTGATGTTGGTGATGGTGGTGATGTTGGTGGTGGTGGGAGATGAAAGTAGGGGAGAGATAATAAGTCTGGTTAGTTTGTTGGTCAGGTAAGCAGTTAGGTAGGTAGGAAGGAAGGAAGCGAGGAAGAAAGAGTAAAAATAAATGCAGAAAAGATTTACCACACGACATTTAGGGGAAACCAGGGAGCTATAGAGTCTGATCCTTGCCCTACACTGCCCTGCCATAACACGTGTCACCCCTCACCCAGAGCAAAGGATAAAGCCATCTATGCCACAACAGTCTCATCACACGCCTGCCATCATTAGCTATTTCTAAAGCAAAAAAAAAACACCACCATCAGTTATGCTTGTAGCTAACTAACACCACATGCTATTAGTTATTTGTAAACTCATGCCACTCCTGGTCATACTAAACTTTGTCAACCATTAACTTATTTGATAATCCACAGACATACACACTATCAGTTATGCTCAGAGCTGATACAGGGAAGGAAGGAAGGAAGGAAGAAAAGGAAAGGAAAGGAAAGGAAAGCGAGGAAGGAAGGGAAGGAAGGAAGAAAGGAAAGGATTGGAGAGAAGGGTAGAAAAGGAAAGGAAAGAAGGAAGGAAGGAAGGGAAAGAAAGGAAACGAAAGGAAGGAAAGGAAAGAAAAATCATATCTACATGCATTAAAATTCTCACTGCCAACCAAACACACACTCCAGCACACGAAAGGACTTATCAATAGCGTATTCATGTGTTATATATCTTCACTAAACACATCTTCAGTTAAGCTTGTAGCCAACACCATGCCATTAGTAACTCAAGGAGATATAGAGACTTACAAGGGACCAGTCAGCCTACACATGGGAGCTCCTGAGAACTAATAATTTACCATCTGCCCTCCAACACAAATCCTGCTTAAGACAGACTTCATCAGACACGTTCATATAGGCTACTCTCTCTCTCTCTCTTCCTCCACCCTCGTCCCTACATACAGATAATCAGCACCACAGGGAAATCTACGGTATGCAAGTATTCATGGTACAGAGGTCCATATACTTAAAACACTTCGTCACCCAAGCTTTTGTAGGAGTTTTGGGAGGCATTTCCAGGGGTAGTTTTAAGACCCTGGTGATTGTTTGGCCCTTCTTATGTACGTACCATGAAACTAAAGAAACACTCATGAAAACCCAATTAATCTCCTTTTTGGCCTTTGGAAATAGTTGACGTGAGAGGAGGGAGCGTCTAAAACTACCAAGGGGAGAGTGTCAAGAGGGCGTC
Organism: Eriocheir sinensis; assembly: GCF_024679095.1. Classification (NCBI taxonomy): domain Eukaryota; kingdom Metazoa; phylum Arthropoda; class Malacostraca; order Decapoda; family Varunidae; genus Eriocheir; species Eriocheir sinensis. The sequence goes on along the minus strand of NC_066509.1, from coordinate 742,789 downwards.
ATGGTGGGTACCTGTGGTGTGGCCGGGGCTGGACGGTGGAGTGGAGGAGCGCCCGCTGTGGCTGGTAGTTGAGGTGGTGGATGGGGGCCGGGGATGCCTCGCTCATGTAGAAAGTGTTGCTGTTGGTGACCCGGACGTCCATGGCCGGCGTGTTGTTGTTATTGGCTTCCCTGAGAATGAACAAGATTTTACGATTAGCCCCTTGGATGCGGATTTCCTATAAGGAGACATCACCAAGCTACAGGTGGGGAGTAATAAATGCCTGCTATAATTCAGTGAAGGAGGACGCATCAAGACACCTCTCAAATAGGAACTGAACTTCAGTCTTTTTGAGTCTTTACCTTTATTGACATAGGAAAATATCTAATAGTCACTAGTTCAATGATTTTGGGCCATACTTTTCCATCAGTTTGTGTAGCCCTTGCTCTGCCCTGCCTGCTATACCATATAAACCTAAGAACAAGTTAGTGTCTTGATATGCTTGTCAAGTCCTGGCTCAGTCTCCCTCACCATAAGAGCAAACAAAAGCAATACAAAGGCTCACACAGGTCAGAAAAAGACTCACTCTGAAAGGGACATGGAGATCTGAGGTCTGGAGGAGTGGTCAAAGGCAGTGATGAGGACAAACTCTTCACTGTTGGTCAGGTCGTTCACAGCTGACCTCTCCGGGTGGCGGAAGGGCTGCCTCTGATTTCCAGGAACCTGGTGGGGCACAACACACTGGTAAGAAGGATGGAGGCAGGGAGGAAAATCATGCAGCATTGATGAGGGAAGTTATTAGACTCACCCTCAGCAATGATGAGCTATTCTGTCCCTCTGCCATTATGATTTTCCAATTAAAATTTTGCTAATCAAATTTTCCAAATCAGTCATATATATACAGTTCTGTTAATCATTGTCAGTGAAGAAAATAATGGGAAAAGCAGATATAGCTGATTCCAAGCAGCATTGAACACATTCCTTTTACATAATAACAAGTTTTAAGTCCACTAGCAATACCTGGTTTTCTGATAATTTTAATTTCAAGAACTATTTAATCTATGAAGTCAAATTCCTATCAGCCAACAAGCCTGGCCCGGGCATACCATGTGGTGGTTGGCGTACACCGGCGTGGTTGCCCTAGGGAAGGACTGGGAGCGGTTGGTGGCGTGGGGCAGCACCAGGCCCGTCCCCGCCTCCCCGACACTGTCCAAACACTCCTCGCGCCTGAAAAGTGGTAGTACATTATTTCATATGGTCTGTAATCATAAGCTTATATCAATAATACCCTTTACTGGTTCTAACCCATATGATTGAGGCTTTAAGTTAAATCTGTTCTCTTCCTTTTCTTATTTGCCATATTTTCTTTGGCATCTTTTCAGCCCACAAGATATAATTACAGATAATTATCATTCAGAAGTGCAAAAATAGAAGTACTAATTGCCAGTGATAAGAGACACTTTGTAATGAGTTTAATGAGGATCTGTGCTGATACCACCTATAAAACCTAACCAGATATGAACAAATATATTACTTAAATCTTCCTTTACATATATAGACAAACACATTCACATCTAGCTATCTGTACATGAAAGATAAGTCTCACCCTACATCAACTCGTCTCTCTTCCAAAACTTACGTGTAATTGTTATTGTAGTGGAGGTGGGGGGGCGCGAGGGCTGGGCTGGCGTTGAGGGGCGGACCGCTGGATGGACGGCGTGCGTAGGAGACCTCATTGTGGTTGCCCCCCAGCAAGGCACTGATGTCATCCACCAGTGCATTCACCCGGCTGGCCTCACTCTCGTAGCCCTGCAGCGGAAACAACGGAATTTTTTGTGAGGTGAATAAAATGAGGAAGCCTTTACTATGGAACAAATAAGAATGAATGAAATCAAGTTAGGAGGTTGTGTATCTGTATGTGAGTTTGCTTGGTCTGTTGTTTTAGGTAAACAAGGACTAGATTTGTATTAGCTAGGTTTTCTTTTGAGGTGAGGTGTGTAGTATAGTATAGTGTGGTGAAGTAAAGTGTAAAGTACAAAGTAATGTAATGCAATGTAAAGTAATGTAAAGTGAAGTGAAGTGTAGTCAGGCATTGAGTTGTGTTGCCATGTTATGTCATGTTGTGTGTCACCACTTCATTCTGACCTGAGTGTTGATCTCAGTGAGGACATCAGCCAAGTGGAGGTGAAGGAGAGCCAGGTGCTTCCCGAGGTCAATCTTCCCGTCAAACTCCAGATGGCTGTCCTCAGGCGAAGGAACGCTCTGTGGGGGGCAAGGCAGAGTGACACAGATGGATGACATAACTTATTGTCTATACCTTTTCTTTTTTACAGTAAAGGAAGCAGCTCAAAGGCAAAAAGAAATGAGAAAAAAGAGCCCTCTAATCACTGCTCCTGTATGAGAAAGTAGTATAGATGAGTGGCCAAAAGAGAAGTTACTTTAAGGCAGGAAGCAGTTCAAGGGCAAAACAGCAAATTAGAAAAAAAAGTCTGCTAATCGCTGCTCCCATATAAGAAGGTACAGACGAGTGGCCAATAGAGAGGTCAGTTTCGGGTGGAGAATTAGGTGTCTTGATAGTCTCCTCTCCCTATACTGTTTTGTCACTATGGAAACAGACCTCTCAAGAAATAGAATGCAGTTATTTTAAGGAAATTCACCAAGCAACATAATATAAAAGTGCCTTGATGTATGCTTGTTGAGTCCTGCTACAGTCTCTCTAACCATAAAAATGAATAAAATAGAAATGCTTACCGACCTCTCAAGAAATAAATTGCGGTCATTCTAAGGAAGTACACCAAGTAACATGATATAATACTGCCCTTTAGGATGCCTGTCACCCCTTCCTCAGTCTCCCTAACCATAAAACAAACAGAAGTATAGACTTACAATCAAAGGAAACACTACTAATGATAAAATAATATAAGAACAAAGGAGATACTCACGGAAATTGCCTTCAGGAACGTTCTGCACCGCTCCTGCTCCTTGTTGATGAAGTCGTTGAGGAACTCCATGAAGGATTCTTTGCCCTGGAAGTGGGTGAAGTTGGCGAGGGTCTGCAGCGTCTTGGCCACCAGTGTGAGGTTCCTGTTGGCACGCTCGTCTGGGTACTCTGGGAAAGGAAAGTGAGGGTTAGCTTAAGGATAAAACAAACTATACCTGGCTGCCTTGTGTCCTTAGAAATCTGGGTACTCTGGGGAAGGGATGTGAGGGTTAGCTTAAGGATAAAGAAAGAAACTATACCTGGCTGCCTTGTGTCCTTAGAAATCTGGGTACTCTAAGATAGGGATGTGAGAGTTAGCTTAAGGATAAAAGAAAGAAACTATACCTGGCTGCCTTGCGTCCTTAGAAATCTTGCTACTTTCCTACCTCTTTATTTATTATTCTGGGGAAGCATGGGGGAGGTCAGTGGTAATAGTTAGCTTCAGGAAGAAAGGAACTATATTCAGCTGTCTCGCGTCCCTAGAAATCCTGCTGCTTCCTCGACATTTAGCCCTATTATCTCTCTATTTCTAAAGGTAAATAAAGTTGACCATGAGTAAAATAAGGTTATCACATCACAGAAAGAATGCAAAGTTAAGCAGCTTCCCTAACCTGTCGTAATATTGAAGAGGGAGGGAGCGAGAACAGCCGGGCAGAAGAAGCGCAGGAACACACACGAGGAGATCAGGTTGTCGGTCAGCTCACACTTCTCCTGGCGGGACAATTTTTCCCGCAGCTTGTGGAACACCTTGCGCAGCTCCCTGGAAGGCGGAGAGTAGATTAGTAAACTTTGCAACATAGAAACACTGCCAGACTAACAGCTTGAAGGTTTCTGAGGGTTGGCATTGGGACATACAGTACAAGAGAGATGCTTTTTAATTATTCTTACAGTAAAGGAAGCAGCTCAAGGGCAAAAAAAAGTAAGAATGAGAAAAAAAGTCCAATAAACTCTGAAAATGAGTTCAGAGGAGTGGCTAAAAGAGGTCAATTTCAGAAGGAGAGGTGTTGGGATGCTCTCCTCCTGAAAGGGTTCAAGTTGTAAGTCCTTAATGATAATGAACTGTTACTCTTCACTCACACAGGGAAGTTCCGACTAGATTGCAATATTTTCTCCCACACGGCAGTCACTTGCTCCTTCAGGGATTTCCGCTGCTCCTGAAGGGACTGGAGGTTGGTGATCTTGAAGTGGTCCACCTCCAGGTCCTCGCCGCTGGTGATGAGGGCCTGGATGGGCTCCTGCAGGGTGTCGTGCAGGTACTGCTCGCCCACCAGCTTCATGTACGCCTCTATCGCCTTGGTGGCCACACTGTTGCCCCGGAAGAGGAGGTGCTCATTCTCAGCTGATGGAAAAAAAGACATTGATAGTACAGAGAGTAAAAGATGATTCTTCTTGTTATCATCCATTATAAGCAATCCAATTCTTTCCTGAAATATGAGCCCTCCAGAGTCACAGGCCACAAGGGCATCACGACAATAAAACTCAGGAGGTTCCAGTAACATTCAAGCTCTACCAAGTCTCCTCTTCTCTTGCTAAAGTGTGACTTGAGGCATTGTGATCATCGAACTGAGTCTCAAACTGCATTACTCTTATTACCTAACCTAACAAAACCCCAATTACTATAGGTCTTGACACTGAAAATTCATATATGCTTCCTTACTAATGGGACTTTCTATGCAAAAAAAGTGAAGTCATTCTTCGTTGATACCATAAGGTGCTGGCTATCATGTGTCTGAAGATACCCTAAACCAACCTAATGTAAGCTAACAAAACCCCAAACAGTTACCACTATAAGCCTTGACTCGGGAAATTCATATATGCTTGATTACTAATGGGACTTTCTATGCAACAAAGTGAGGTCATTCTTTGTTGATTTATACCATAAGATGCTGGCTATCATATGTTTGAGATACCTTAAACTAAACCTAACCTAACTCTTATACAAGGCTACTATAAGAACAGGTCAATCATTACTATTACATCAGAGATTCCCCCGCTTGAGCTTCAGTACAAAACATGAGGTGCTTGCCCTTATGAACACCAATACACCGCTCACCATTGCCATGCTTCAGTAACTCACCATTGCTTTGGATATCCGCCATGCTTCAGTAACTCACCATTGCTTTGGATATCCGTCATGCTTCAGTAACTCACCATTGCTTTGGATATCCGTGTAGACGAGGTCCACAAGGAAGGTGATGGCACAGTCCTCCACCTGCATGATGTTGATAAGTGTGGTGGCGATGTCTTCTTTGGCTTTGACGGAAACCACGGGCTCCAGCAGCTGGCAGAGGGAAGTGGAGTTGTCCTTCAGGTACATGCGAAGGGGGCCGTACTGGGACAGGGGAAGGATGTCCAAAGACTGAAACCTGTCAAGAGCAACATAGCATTAGAAATTTATGATCAAGCTTCTTTCCTTCTTCTTTTTCTTCTTTGGACATGTAACGCTTTGTATCGCTTCTTAGGTCCTCCTCCTCTCGGTTCTCTCTTCTGTTTGTTCACACACTTTGCTTTTCAATGGTACTGTATAACTAAACTTTCTTCACTGCAATAAGCTAACGCACTATACAATCAACTATACAATTAACATGATGGTCAATCCTATCTATCCTTGCACAATCTAAAATTCTACAACGGGTAACTAACATGTCTAAGAAACAGCTATGGCAAACACTTATCAATACCTATAGGCCTACTGTCTAACTGGTGTCTGAAAAAGCGATTATTAGCAAAAATGTTACTTGTGCACCATTGTAATATGCGTAAAAGTGTAGCTGGTGTTGGCATTCTAAGATTTTCACAACATTATTTTCCTTTTCAAGTTCTCGTTTCTGTCACTGAAAGCTATATAATGTCACGCAGCCCCCAAGAGGATGACTGACCTGTGCTTTATCCTGAGGGCGGGGCAGGTCTTGTCGGGCCTGTCCACTTTGACGGCATACCACTGCTCCTCCAGGGTGGCTCGGCCAGGGCTGGACGGCTTCAGGTCAATCTCCACCGAGCCAATCCTCTTCGGCGACTTCTTGTCCCCCTCTCGCTTGAGCTCAATGCAGATGGTGGTGGTCTGCAGGGAGGACTCTTTTAGGTGGATTTCATATGTATTTTATATAAAAGGTTTTGGTTGTGGAATAAAAGGGCAAAACTTGTAACACTGGATTCAAATTTGGGTTTGATGGAGACACAGGCAAGCAAGGAAGCATATATGAATTTTCTGAATCAAGACCTATAGTAATTGGAGTTTTGTTAGGTTAGGTAATAAGAGTAATGCAAATTGAGGCTCAGTTCGATGATCACAATGCCTCAAGTCACACCATAGCAAGATAGAGGACACTTGGTAGATACGTGGATAAATGGATAGACTGATAAATGGAGATGGATATGACAATAGACTGGTTAATGAGTGGAACAGGCTTAGCAGTGAAGTGATGAGTGTTGGGAATATGATACCAAATAGAAAAAAAAAGCTGGATAAATTCATGGATAAGGAGGGTGTAAGGTGTTGGGTTTTCAAGTGATGGTCTCGGTGGGCTGACTGATCTCTCTCCTTGTGTTCTTATAGGTATCCAAAACCTCTGAAAACTACTGAATGCTTAGGGAAGTTGCCAGTAAAGAGTGAGAGAGAGAAAGAAAGAAAGAAAGGACAAAAGAGAGAAAGAATGAAAGAGAGAGACTGAGAGCATTAAGCAAACAATAAGAAAGGTTAGTGAGTTAGAGGTTAGAAAGAAAGAAGAAATGAATGAATGAGAGAAAGAATGAACAAGAGATAGATAGGCAGATTACGAGCATAAGTCGAACAAGGTTAGAAAGAACAAATGAATGAATGAAGGACGGAAGGAAGGAAGGGAGGAAAGAGAGATAGGTTTAGAGCATTAGCCGAACAGCGAGAACTCAGCGCGCCCACCTCCGGGTTCAAGTCCAGCTCAAAGTATTCGCCCCAGAAGCACATGTTGGTCATCGTCTTGGAGCAGGTGCGATGACTGGGCTGCGAATCCACTATCAGGTGACAAAAGTATCTGGAAGGAAGGAAAACAGCGCTGCGTTAGTAACTTAACATACATTTTCAGCGCTCCCCATACCTTTAAAACTGTGAATACTGATAACAAAGGAAGGCCATTGGATTACCTATAGTATCTGAAAGGAAAGAACAGAGATAAAGACAGATACAGAGAGAGAAAGAGAAACAGAGAGTGAGTGTACTACAGCAAATCCGTCCCAAATATTATTCTTAAAGGGCGCAAGTTGTTCCTCTGAGACCAAGACCTATATTTAACCTCTCTAAGTGTCGCCAGATAGACTCGTAGCACTCACTTTTTCTTGCTGGCAATGTCCTTCGCCTCCATGATCCAGATTTTGAGGGTGTTTTCCGTTCGCCTCTTCTCATCTTGATCCTGGATCCTCGGCCTGGAAGGGAAGCCACATTAATTAACAAAACCGTATGTGAATAAATCTACGCCTTCATGTTCCTGGTTACTGTCTATCTTCTAACCTGTCTTCCCTCTCCACCTGTCTTCTCTATCAACATATTTCCTCTTTCATCAACTCCTATACTCTTTTTCCTCGCCTCTCCTGTCATGCGCTGCCTTATCTAAACCAATCTTTCGTTTTTTTTTTTTTTTGCCATTCCTTCCCGTGACTATCTTCTAACCTGTCTTCCCTCACTACATTTCTTCTGTATCTATCTAAATGTTTCCTCTTTCACCAACTCCTATACTGTTTTTCCTCGCCTCTCCTTTCATGCGTTCCCTTACCTAAACCAATCTTTCGTCTTTTTTCCACTATTTCTTCCCTCCTTATTTTATTGGTGAAGTTTGTTGTTATTTTCATCTTACACGGTACTGTCAGACGCTTTCACCTCTCACATCACTCATTTCCAGAAGTCGGAAAGGAGATCGAGCGGGTTCGAATGAGTGTTCTTTTAGGTTCAATATAAGTGTCTTGTTATTCAGGTACCTTGTGTGACGTGTGACTTATTGGGAACTCTTCTTCACAACCATCAATATCACCTCCTCCTCCTTCTACTACTACCACTACTATTGCTACTCCTCCTCCTCCTCCTCCTCCTCCTCCTGCTCCTTCAGTGCGTACCGGCTCTGCAGTGGCGAGGAAGCGTGGCTGAGCGGGGAGTGGTGGAGGTTCTCCTGGGAGTGAGCACGGGCCAGGCCATCCACGCCGCCCTCCAAACTGTTTGAGATTGAGTCAGGGATTAGTTTTAGTGTAGCAGAGGAATACAGCAAAGAAGAAGGAGCGAGCATGCCATCACAACCTCAAAGCAGTATAGAAAGACACAGTAATGGTATAATGGTATCATCCTCATCATTAGCTTTGTATAATTTAACTGCACAACGTAATATAGCTATGAGAGAATACAAGAACAAAGGAGAAGGGAAGAGGAGCATACCGTCATAACCTCAAGGAAGTATAGTAATGCATATGAATTGTAGAAAGGTATATCGAATGCATATATCACAAATTAAATGAAAAGATAACAGATAAGGAATATTAATTGTAGAAAGGTATGAATAATATAAAACACAAATCTAATTACACTGATAGAGATAAGGAATATGCATTGTAGAAAGGTATTAAAGGTATAGAACCCAAATTTAGTGAGTAAGAGATAAATAGGAAGACTGAGAAAGATGTATATAGAGAGAGGAGGATGAGGAGGCTGATAATTTAAGACAGGTAACAGCCACACACCTTTCGGCACCCCTTGTCTTTCCTTTGGTAGCTGTGGCCTTGGAGGCATTCTTAGCACCCTTCTTGAAGCGGTGGAGCTGGTGGAGCTGGAGAAGAAGAAAAATAACAGTTAGACATTAGCAATAAACGTTGATGTATATAGGCTACTGTCACGTGTCATCCAGCCTCGGTAAACTATTTTAAAAGAACTGTTTGCTTGACCGTGTGAATAACAAGATCAAAAGGAGAATAGTTAGGAATTGGTAATCAACGTTTCTGTATGGCTTCAAGGGTTATCTATCCTTGGTAAACTCTATAATAAAATGCTAAGTTGAGTGTGTGGACAATAAAGCCAAAAGAAGAAGAAGAAGAAGAAGCCGAAAAAGAGGAAGAAAAAAGAAGAAGAATTAAATGATAAAAAACACAACAAGGAAGAAGAAAAACGGTTAAAAAGAAGAAGGAAAAGATGAAGACGAAAAAAAGGAAGAAAAAAAAAGAAGAAATAACAGGCAGAGAACAAGAACAAGAAGCTAATAACACACACACACACACACACACACACACACACACACACACACACACACACACACACACACACACACACACACACACACACACACACACACACACACACACACACATTCGCCTTGGACCCTATATCCGTTTTCAGCGATATGTACTACTTCACCTCACCTCGCCTTCCTCAACAACTTATTCCAGAACACGTCGAGGAACTGATACGAGCGAGAGAGAGAGAGAGAGAGAGAGAGAGAGAGAGAGAGAGAGAGAGAGAGAGAGAGAGAGAGAGAGAGAGAGAGAGAGAGAGAGAGAGAGAGAGAGACAGACAGATAGATAGGTAGATAGGTAGACAGATAGATATTGATGGATAGATAGATAGATGGAGAGGAAGGTATGCAGATAGATAGATAGATAGATACATATAGAGATAGATAAGACAATAGTTAGTTGGATAAATTAGCAAACACAAAGATTGAAAAAAAAAAAACTTAATATATTTTACGATAATAAGAACTCCAAAATCGGTCTTTGAAAACGTAAAGTAGTAGTAGTAGTAGTAGTAGTAGTAGTAGTAGTAATAATAATGGTAACACTAGTACTACCATCACTGCGACCATCAATAATAATAATAATAATAACGATAACAAAAATAATAATAATAATAATAATAATAATAATAATAATAATAATAATAATAATAAGTTCCTCACATTGTTACACGTGTTATATAAAAAATGCTCCCCGTTAAAATGGCCTAATTCGGGGTCATTATTTTGGTAATCGGCTTCATAATGGACCATCCAGGCGCCTCCCCTTCCTTCTCTCCCTCTTCAACCTCCCTATTTTATCTCCCTTTCCCTCTCTGTGTGTGTGTGTGTGTGTATGTGTGTGTGTGTGTGTGTGTGTGTGTTACGGTAACCTTGCTTTCACCATAAAGGCTCTCTCACCTCTTCTCCTCCTCCACCTCCTCTTCCTCCTCCTCCTCCTCCTCCTCTTCTTCCCAATCACCCCTGTATTAAACCCTCCATCTTCCATCCTTTCTCCCTCATCATCTCCCTAACGATATCTTCTATGCTTCCTCCTCCTCCCCCTCCTCCTTTCCTCCTCCTCCATCTCCTCCGTAAAGAGAGAGGGATGAGGGTACGAGAAAGTGCTGGGTAATGTAATAATGTGTGCCTTCAACCACTTTTATCTCGCCTCCCGTGTGACTCTTGATACCCCCGAGAGGAGAGGCTTCCGAGAGGTGCTCCTGCAGGGCTTGTTACGTGGTGCCCTGATCCCCCTCTCCACCTCTCTCTCTCTCTTGTTTAATCTTTACTTTTTCTTTCTTTTATATTGTCTCTCCTTTTACCTTTCTCTCCTTTGATCCTTTACCTCTTTAATCTTCTATTCGGACAATTCCTTTCTCTTTCCTTTCCTTTGCTCCTCTGCCTTTATATTTCTGCCCTTCCTCTGCTTTTTCCTCGTTTCTCTTTTCTTCCTTTTCCTGTCATTCCTTTCCTTTGCTCTTCCCTTTCCTTTTCTCCCTCTGGTTTGTTCTTTCTTATCATTTCCTTCCCTTCCCTTCCCTTCCATTGTCTGACTTCCCTTCCCTTCTTTTCCCTTTCATATCATTTCCAGCTCTGTCTTTGTCATTCTCATAATTCCATTCACTTATCTTCCCTTCCCTTTCCTTCCTTTCCTTACCCTTCTCTTCCCTTCCTTTGTCTACCGTTTTCTTCCCTTCCTTTCCCTTTCCTTTCCTTCATGCCCTGTGCCTCTCCTTCCTTATCCTACCCTACCTTACCCTGCCCTACCCTATCCCACCCCCACTGTTTTCTTACCTTCCCTTCAATACCCGCTTAATCCCCAACCATATCTGCCCTATTTGCCTGCTTTGTGCTCCCTTCTCTAATCAATCCTCAACTCCTCTGCCCTCTTAATCAAACGAGCCAATATATATCCAAACACGGTAATTATAGACTATAGACAAACACACACACACACACACACACACACACACACACACACACACACACACGTTATCGTACCTCCTCTTCCTCCTTCTCTCGTTCCCTCTCTCCCTCTTTCCCTCCCTTCCTCCCTCCTCTCGTTTCTTCCTCCATCTCAATCCCTTCCCTTCCCTTCCCTTCCCTTCATTGTCTTGCTCTTTTCTATATTTCTCTTCCTTTCTCTTCCATTTCCTTCCCTACCTTCCCTTCCCTTCTTCTCTCTCCATCCCTCTCTCCACCTCTTCATCTCTCCACCTCAATCCCGTCTTCCACACCTTTCCTTCTCCATCTTAATCTCTCCCTCCCTCTCTCCCTCCCTTCGTCTCGGCCACTAACTTCAATATTAATTAACGTGTGAGATCAATGATGGCGTCCCAAGAAGAGGAGGAGGAGGAGGAGGTGGAAGAGGTGGTTGGGGATGGTGGTAGTGGTGGTAATGATGATAGTAGTGGTAACGATAGTAGTGGTGGTAGTGGTAGTAGTAATAGTAGTAGTAGTAGTAGTAGTAGTAGTAGTAGTAGTAGTAGTACATACGATGATGCAACAAGCCAGAAAGAGAGAGAGAGAGAGAGAGAGAGAGAGAGAGAGAGAGAGAGAGAGAGAGAGAGAGAGAGAGAGAGAGAGAGAGAGAGAGAGAGAGAGAGAGAGAGAACGAGTGCGAGCGAGAGACAGAGACGGAGAAACAGAGAGAGAGAGAGACAAATAGCACGTGAGAACCAGCGAAGAGAGCAGCTTATAAGAACCATGACCGAGGATCGAGATATATAATGACCAACAAATATACGTGTGTGTGTGTGTGTGTGTGTGTGTGTGTGTGTGTGTGTGTGTGTGTTTGCCGCCCTACCTAACTAGTCGCTACGTGGATAGATACAGACTTACAAAAACAATATATAAATAACAGCAAAACTAAAACATCTACTTCCTCCCTTCCTCTAGCCCGCTAAAAGGGAAAGGTGGAAACTAATGAAAGAAAAAAAGATAGACAGATAGATAGATACAGACTTACTCCCCCCCAAAAAAAACAATATAAATAAAAGTAATAGACCATCCCCTTTCCCCCCTTTCCTCTAGACCGCAAAAGAGGGAACAAAGACTCAAATTAAGGCGAAAAAGAGCGGATAATTATGCGGATGAAGGCGTAGGTAGAATATAAAGAAGGAAAAAGGTATTAGCATGCGTGGGTAAGGAATTCAACCCTATTAGAAGATCGTGTTGGGGTTATAAAAGGGAAAGTAAACTGAATAACTATTGAGAGAGAGAGAGAGAGAGAGAGAGAGAGAGAGAGAGAGAGAGAGAGAGAGAGAGAGAGAGAGAGAGAGAGAGTAATGAAAAAGTATGGAGTAGAAGGACGGATGATGAATGTAAGAGGAGGAGGAGGAGGAGGGAGGGAGGGGGAGGTAGAGGAGGACAAGGACGAGGACGAATACCAAAGAAGAAAAAAAAGAGGAAAACAAAGAGGAAGAAGAATACAGCAGGAGGAGGAGGAGGAGGAGGAGGAGGAGAGAAGAACAGAGAAGGGATGGAAGGAAAGAAAAGAAAAAAAGAATAAAAAGAAAAAAAAAGAAGGGAAAGAACAAACGTGTGAAGTAAATCTACTCTTTTCTCCCTTCCTTCCTTTCCCTTACCTTCTCTTCCCTTCCCTTCCCTTCCCTTCTCTTCCCTTCCCTTCCCTTCCCATCCCTTCTCTTCCCATCCCTTCTCTTCCCTTCTCTTCCCATCCCTTCTCTTCCCTTCCCTTCTCTTCCCTTCCCTTCCCATCCTTTCCCTTCCCTTCCTTTCCCTTCCCTTCTCTTCCCTTCCCTTCCCTTCCTTTCCCTTCCCTACCCTTCCCTTCTCTTGCTTTCCTCTCCTTTCCTTTCTTTTCCTCACCTTTCCTTTCCTTTCCCTTCCCTTCCCTTTCCTTCTCTTCCTTTCCCTTCCCTTCATTCACAATCTTACCTTTCCTCACCTTCTCCTTCCCTTTCTCCTCGCTCTTCTCTCTCTCTATATCTCTTCACACCTTATCCTCCTTATACCTTCTATTTTCCAATCTTCTCTCTCCTCCTCCTCTTCTCACCTTCCCCTAACTTCTTCCTCTCCAATATACCTTGTCCTCTTTCCCTCCCTCCCTTGCCTTCCCGATCCACCTTCCCTTTCAGTCCTTGTCTCCTATATCACAACACGATGCCTTCCATAACCTGCCTTCCCTATACTATCCTTAACCTTCAACCCTTCCTCCTCCTCCTCCTCCTCCTCCTCCTTTTCCTCTTCCTTCTTCCTTGGTTGTTTTTCCACTGCGCCTTCCTTCCTTCCTTTCTTTCTTTCTTTCTGACGTTTCAAATTAAGACAAAAGAATGAAGATGAAATTAATTGTTGTGTGTGTGTGTGTGTGTGAGAGAGAGAGAGAGAGAGAGAGAGAGAGAGAGAGAGAGAGAGAGAGAGAGAGAGAGAGAGAGAGAGAGAGAGAGAGAGAGAGAGAGAGAGAGAGAGAGAGAGAGAGAGATAAACAGAAACATTAAACAAAAGCAAATAAAATGCCCTTCCTTGCTCACTCGCTTACACACACACACACACACACACACACACACACACACACACACACTACACACACACACAGCGAAACAAAAGCTAGTGAAAGGAAGAGAGAGGCCATTAGCTTGACAGAATGCACAGGAAGAAAGAAGGAAGGAAAGAAGGAAAGGAAGGTGAATGTAAAGAGAAAGAAAAAATGAAAAAAAAAGGTAGAAGGAAGGAAGGTAGAAGGGAGAGATTGAAGGATGAAAGGACAATAATACAAGAATGAATGAATGAAAGAGAAAGAAATAAGGTGAATGAGAGAAAGAAGAAAGGAAAAACGGAGAAATAAGAATGAATATGGAAAGAAAGAAAGAAGGAAGGAAGTAATAGAAGGAAGGTAGGGAGGAGAGAATGAAGGGAGGAAAGGATAAAAAACAGGAAGGAAGGAAGGACGAAAGAAAGGAAAAGAAGATTGAAGAAAGAAGGAAAAGAAAGAAGAGCAGAAAAATAGACAACCTGAAATTATGAGCTAGAATGACCACCACCACTACTACTACTACTACTACTACTACTACTACTACTACTACTACTACTACTACTACTACTTTCCCAAGCCTTCAGTACAGGTCTAACGAGATTTAGTCGCGTCAAAAACCTGAAAGTTGTGAAAATTACCAAAAAAATGAGAGAGAGAGAGAGAGAGAGAGAGAGAGAGAGAGAGAGAGAGAGAGAGAGAGAGAGAGAGAGAGACTGGCGTGATGAAACAAGAAATACAAACACTTGAAAGTAAAAAGGACACAACAAAGCGAAAGTGATTGAGGAAGGTGAAAGGAGGAGGAGGAGGAGGAGGAGGAGGAGGAGGAGGAGGACGACAAGAATGAGGAGGAGGAGGAGGAGGAGGAGCAGGAGAACGATTACGCAAGGAGGACTAGGAAGGAAGCAGATGATGAAGAGGAGAAGGAAGAAAGGAAGGAAGCAGAAGAAGAGAAGGAGGAGGAGAAGGAGATAGAAGAAGAAAGAGATGAAAAAAGATGAACCCAAAGTAAAAAAAAAAGTAAAACCGTATATATAAAACGAAAAGGAGAAGGAAGAAAAGGAGGAAAAGTAAGAGAAAGGAACCAGAAGAGGAGGAGGAGGAGGAGGTAGAAGGAAAAAATAAAAAAGTAAAGAAAAATAAAAAAATAGAGAGTTAAGGGGAGGAGAAGGATAAGGAGATGGAAGTAAAAAAGTAAAAAAAAGTAAAGAAAAAGTAAAAAAAAAAAAGTAAAGAAAAATGAACAGATGACAGAAGAATCAAAAAGCCACGAAAAGGAACACAAAGGAACACAAAGGAAAAACAAACAACAGCAGATTATAAGAAGCAGAAGAGGAGGAGGAAGGGCCGGTAAGTAATTAGGCAAGCCCATTACCGGCGGTGGTTCTCGCGCTGTGACAAACGTTCAGTCTCGTGCATTAATTGCCTAATCAACTCCTCCTCTCGGGCGTAAATGTGTTTCTGTTAGCGGGGAGACGAGGCGCAGGTAGCAACCATAGCCGCGACAGGTGTTGGCGGCCACGGAGGTGATAGAGGAGGAGGAGGAGGAGGAGGAGGATTGACGACAAGTAGGAAGAGGAAAGGTGGAAGATGAAGGAGGCAGAAGAGGAAAGAGAGGAAGGAAGGAAGCAGGAAGAAAAAGAGGAGGAGGAGGAGGAGGACTGACAACAAGAAGGAAGAGGACAGGAACAGAAAAGGAAGAGGAGGAGGAGGAGGAGGAGGAGGAAGGAAGCAGAAGAGCAAAAGGAGACGAAGCAGAAAAGCAGCAGAGGAGGAAGAGGAGAAGGAAACGAAGGAGGAGCAGAAGGAGAAGGAAGAGAAAGACGAAGCTAAAAAAGGATAAAGAGGAGGAGGAGGAGGAGGAGGAAGCGAAGAACAATTGTCAGCGAAGAAGGGTTCAAGAGTACCTTTCTATATTACTGTGTTCAACTTCTTCCCCTTCCCTTATCCTCTCCCTCTCTTGTCCTGATGTTGGTTCCTGCCTCTTGTCTCCGTCCCTGCCTCCTCCTCCTTCTCCTCGCTGTTACAATAGAAGCAAAACAATGGTCGATCTCAACTCTTGCCTTGCGGACTATTCAGAGTACCGGAAAGGGAATGGGGAAGGACCTGTCTGTCTATTTGTCTGTCTGTGCGTCTGTCTGTGTGTCTGTCTGTGTGTCTCTCTCTCTCTCTCTCTCTCTCTCTCTCTCTCTCTCTCTCTCTCTCTCACTATGTCTTGTAGAAGGGGGAAGAGGAAGAAACAAAGGAAGGGAAGGGAAAGGACAGTCTCTCTCTCTCTCTCTCTCTCTCTCTCTCTCTCTATCTATCTATCTATCTATCTATATCTATCTATCTGTCTATCTATCCACGGACGTTCAATTATTAGGCTTTAGCGGCGAGAGACAAAAATTGGCGCCAAATCCACCATTCCATTAACTCGACAAATCCCGCGAACTCGAGATTATTTCGGTAAAAGCTTCGGTCCCATAACGCGAATTGCCGCGCACTTGACGAAATGGCGGGGGAAGGAGAAGGAGGAGAGAGTTATTATTATTATTATTATTATTATTATTATTATTATTATTATTATTATTATTATTATTATTATTATTGTTATTGTTGTTGTTATCATTATTATTATAGTTTATTGGTAAAGTCTTTCCAGTTTTAAAATACAGAAGATAAAGAGAAATAAAATTGTACATCGAGAGAGAGAGAGAGAGAGAGAGAGAGAGAGAGAGAGAGAGAGAGAGAGAGAGAGAGAGAGAGAGAGCGCTCACAATCAATGCACAGGGCTCACACACATTCTTCTTCTTCTTCTTCTTCTTCCTCTTCTTTTTCCTGATATGGAACTCTCAAATCCCTATCCATTACAATCATCTCTCTATCATCCCTCATCAGTCATCAATCACTATCCTCATTACCACCATCATTATCACTCATTAATTCAGAACTACACTTGCCATGGATCATCTCACAACAGCGCCAGATTCCCATGCGCTCCCATCACTACCGAGTGCCAGAGTGCCTGTATACAAGGGTGCCACGCAATGGTAGGGGTGCTTGCTGGTCATATAGGCGTAGAGAGTGCCAGTGCCTGTTTTCACGAGTGCCAGGTAAGGGTAGAGATGCTTGGTGCTTATATGAGCGTGCAGGGTGATGTAGAGGGTGCCAGAGCAGGGCCACAATGGGCAGTCTGGCACCTCGATACCCGATAGCCTAAGTCAAGGATACTGTTTGGGTCGTCCACGCGTAACACGACCCACGTAACGACCCTGATGTCACCTTGTACCCACCTGCCCGTACGACTGCCTCTACTACTACGACTACTACTACGACTGTTACTAGTACTACTACTACTACTACTACTACTACTACTACTACTACTACTACTACTACTACTACTACTATTACTACTACTACTACTACTACCATTACTTCCTTACTCTTCATTCTCTGTCCCCTCCTGCAAGTGCCCTTCCCCCGATGGCTAATGCAACGAAAATGAGCACTGGGGCCACGAGCAGTATGACCTATGCCCCAAACTTTACTTACATATAGTCCAGATCCTTCCATTACGTTCTCTCCCTCCAAATAGCACTCCACATAACCACCACCTCTCCTTGGTCCACATATACCAACCTCACAGTCTATTTGCTTCTTCTCATTCTCGTTCCCATACCTCCTCCTCCTCCTCCTCCTCTTCCCTCCCTCCACCATGCCCATCCGCCAGTCCACATAATTATACGCTACTCCACTTCCCCGCTCCACTCCCCTCTTGCCCTAATTCCCTATGCAAACTTTCTCTTTTTTAAACATGACCCATTCTGACTTCCCTTGCCCTCCCCCTCTCCCTCCCTCTCTTCCTCCTCCTCTTGCTCTCCCTCTCTCTCTCCCTTCCCTTCCCATCTCTCCCTCTTCTCCCTCTCCCTCCCTTCCTACGCCTCCTTCACATTTGAATTTACAAGATCTGCCCTGAGCTTTTTAATTCCAAAACACACTCTTTCTACACTCTTTCTACACACACACACACACACACACACACACACACACACACGTAACTTGACCTTCCTTCCTCCACTCCCAAACACGCACACACACGCACACACACTCCAACTGGGTCAGAGGTACATGTCTAAAGGACCCCCTTATCTTCACACACATACTTACAAACACACTCGCACACACTCACGCCTCACCCTACCTTTATCCTCCTCTACCTTCCCCCACTCTCTCTCTCTCTCTCTCTCTCTCTCTCTCTCTCTCTCTCTCTCTAACAAGCACGCCCTCGCAATATTCCCAGCCCACGTAAGCCTACACCCAAACTTTTACTTTCACACACACACACACACACACACACACACACACACACACACAGTCGTAGTGGGAGCCTGATACGTTTAAGAATATGGACCTAACTCATGATATTTACACGCTCAAGCCTGTCATGTGTTTGGAGACACCTCAAGGTCGAACTAACCATAACCCAAACACGTCATACCTCTCCCTCCCCCCCCCCCCCCCTTAACCCTTCTCCTCTCCCCCGATACACACACACACACACACACACACACACACACACACACACACATACACTTCAGCATCCCACAATATGAGTTACGAGCTTGTGTGTATGTGTGTGTGTGTGTGTGTGTGTGTGCGCGCTGATGGCTCACTCACGCGCAGGCTTATCACGTACATCCCCTTCGTGCACACACAAAGTAGCACACACACACACACACACACACACACACACACACACACACACACACACACATCATGGTGTCTACAACAATAGTCATTCGATTTACATAATTCGCTGTGTCAACCAATACGTTACGCTGCTGAGTGCGTGTTAGTGTGTGTGTGTGTGTGTGTGTGTGTGTGTTATATCAGTAGCCGCCAGCAGCCATCCAAGCGTGTGATAAAGCAGCATTGACGCGTACTAATCCTATTTGTATTATATTATTATTATTGATTTGTTATTATTATTATTATTATTATTATTATTATTATTATTATTATAATTATTATTATTATTATTAAATTTATTACCGCTTTCAAGCCTCCATAATCACCATCACCACCACCATTACTACTACTACTACTACTACTACTACTACTGCTACTACTACTACTTCTACTACCACTACTGCCGTTAATATTATCACTGCTCTGTGTCTTTCCTTCCCCGCAATCTGGCTGCCATTGTCACGTGGGATTTCCGCTTTCCTACACCCAAATAATCTGACGCGATTCATTCATATTTCGCTCCACCAGACTCGCCTTCCATTACTTCCCTCAGCCACACCACACCCAGCCACACCAAACCAAACCACACCACACCCAGCCATACCACACCCAGCCATACCACACCCAGCCACACCACACCCAGCCACACCAAACCAAATCACACCACACCCAGGCACAGTACACCTAGCCATACCACACCCAGCCACACCAAACCAAACCACACTACACCCAGTCACACTACACCCAGCCATACCACACCCAGCCACACCAAACCAAACCACACCACACCCAGCCACACCAAACCAAACTACACCACACCCAGCCACACCACAGCACACGTATCGTAAAATAATCGTAGTCGGAGATATTTTTACCGACTCCGACTCCCAACTCCACATCCCTCCCTACGTCACCACATGCTGCTGTCACGGGAAAGACGAATACATGAATAAAAAGATAAAGTAATGAATTTTTCCCACAATTAAACTTAGAGCAAAAAAAAATACGGGTTGCAGGAATGGCACAGCGGCAAAAATAAAATAAGGGAGTTGCAGAAATGGCGCCTCGCTGAATAAAAAGGTTCCATCGTCGCCCTAACGCAAATATTTCGCGAGTTTAAAAGTAATTTCACGAACGGCGACTCATTAGCATTCAAAGGTTTCCGTTTTTCATTTGCTGCCGAAAAAAAATAATATATAGTAATGACCAACACGAACGTACGAAGCTGCCCTTGGAACAGACCTATCTCTCTACACACACGAACACACACAAACAGACATACAGGCCCCCCCCATACACACCCATAGACCCCCCCACACACTTAAACACACGGACATACGAAGCTGCCCATGGAAATGACCTACACACAAACAGACATACAGCCCCCCCTCCCCACACACACACACACAGAGACCCCCACACATACACCTAGACACACACTCGTTCTTGACCCTAATGTGACCTCCCCTATCAATACTTCTTTGTGGTGACTTCCGATCCAGAGTCACACATTCATTATTCCACCTCAGGGTCATATTTTTCTTATACAATTCGGGGCCCACAAGCACACACATAATTGACAAGGCTTTCGTATATAGGCGTTTTGAGGGGCATTTTCAGGGGTAGTTCTATAACCCTGGTGGTGGTAGTTTGACTCTCCTCACACATATTTGACAAGGATTCGTTTATAGGCGTTTTGAGGGGCATTTCCAGGGGTAGTTTTATGACCCTTATAGTGGTACTGACTTTTCTCATACATATTTGACAAGGCTTTCGTATATAGGCGTTTTGAGGGGCATTTTGAGGGGTAGTTTTATGACCCTTGTAGTGGTATTGACTTTTCTCATACATATTTGCAAGTCTTTCGAATATAGGCGTTTTGAGGGGCATTTCCAGGGGTAGTTTTATGACCCCGGTGGTAGATTGACCCTTCTTCTGTGCCATGAACGTGAAGAAACAATTGTGAAAACCCGATTAATCTCCTTTTTTTGGCCTTTGGAAATAGTTGATGTGAGAGACGGAAGGGACTAAAATTACCGACCTCAGTCCCTCGCGATGAACTTTCCACTCGAGCGAAATTAAAGATCGGATTCTCTCTCTTATAGGAGGAAAGGGAATTGAAAACGAATAAGGGAGTGAGAGAGGGAGGGAAGGAGGGAAGGAGGTTATATATAGAAGAATGGATGAAGGGCAAAAGAGAAGGAGGGAGGAGAAAATGGATGAAGGGAAGAGAAAGCTGAGCGGATAGAAGGAAAGATTATTAAGAGACGGATGAAGGAAGGAAGGAAGGAAGGAAGGCAAGAAGGTTAGACGGAGGGAGGAAATGAGAAGGGAAGGGAAGGAAGGGAGGGAGGAAGGGGAGGGAGGGACAGGCAAACAGAAGTAAGTTATATAGACGGATCGATAGAGAAAGGCAAAAAAAAAGGGAGGTCGGAGGAAGGAAGGAGAAATTAAGGGAAGGGAGAGGAGGAGGAGGAGGAGGAGGAAGACAGAATGAAAAAGACAATGTAAAAAAGTTCTAAGATGAAGACAAGAAGCGGAAAAAACGGCAAAAGAGGAATTATATAAGACGGAAAAGTAAAAAAAAAAAAAAAAGGAGTTGAAGGCGAGTGGTGGTGGTGGAGGTGAATGGAGGTGGGTCAGGTGGAGGTGGTGGTGGTGGTGGGCGGTGTTGAGTCTCCCGGCGTTGTGTTGGGCGGGTGTTGAGCGAGACGTACGAGTGTTGGTGTGTTGGTATTAAGGGCTGTTTGTCACGCGGGAATTGTGTGTTGCGCCGCCAGGGAGGGTTGGTGTCTGCTCTCAGTGGTGTCCCTCATCTGCCCTTGGCCCTTGATTTCACCCCTTGCCTTTCCTCCCCTTACCTCCCCTCCCCTAACCTTCCCTTCCCTTACCTTCCCCCACCTTATACCTTACATTCCATCAGTCCTTTAGTTCCTCCTTCATTTCCTTTTTTCTTTTCCTTTATTTTCTTTGATTCTTTTCTTTTTTTTAAGTGTTGCCTGTAGCGCCGGTAGGCTGCCTTGAAGGGGCCTCTTGGACAGCCCAGCCCGCTAATGGCGCAGACAATTTTATTTACAGTAGCTGCCGTGATATATGACCCTTGTTTGGTCAATGCTTCCCCCCGGTGCTCCACTTTATTTATAATTTGAGGAACTGTATTAACACTTGAACGAAGTCGCTAAAGTCAGGGTTGTTTGAAAATCTGGGCAGCATGCGGGCAGTCTTCCGCCACTCAGCGATGGTTTGAAGAATAAGCGGGTTTCGATGGGACTCAAACCAAGGTCCACGGGCTCACCATGTCCGCATACTGACCACTCGGCCACCGTCTCTTCCCTATTCCCAATTCTTTATTATTATTGTCAAGATCGTGCTTTTTCCTTATTTCCTCCTCCTTCTTACCCTGTTCTAGATACCCTTCCCGTCATCTTATATAATCCTCCTTTTCTTCAGACTTTCTTTCCTCAGACTTTTCGGTCATATCTTATTTACTCCTCCTGCTGCTGTCAACCCCCTGCCGTGTCTCATCTCTTCACCGTCTCCTTCTCGTCACTCCAACCTGGACTCCCCTAAACTCATCCCCCTCTATCAATTACCCTCATCCTGTCTCAAACACACCCACTCACCCTTCGTCACCCTATACTCCAGCCACCCTCATACACACCCTTCTCCTGTCACGCCCATTCCTGCTCCTACCCCCGTCTATTCTTTCCTTCCTCCTCTTTTTCCTCCTCCTCCTCTCTCCCTCTCCCTTCCCCTCCTTTTAACTCCAGCCTTTTCCCGTCAGCTGCACGACCTCCTCCATGACCTCCCAGCCTCGACCAGACCTCGCACGGGGGGAAAACTGCGAGGAAATTTTCGTGTGTGTGTGGAGAGGAAAGAAATGCGAGGAAAAGGTTATGGGAGGGAAATACTACTACATGGAGTTGAGTAAGGAAGGGATTGCAAGGGGAAACGAAGGTGAATATAATAGGGACAAGCTTTTTCTTCTCTGTCTTGTTCGTTAGACACTGGAATTCGTTGTAGTCTTGTAGTTATAATGTTATAGAAGGAAAATAATACATGGATGGAATAGAGTAAGGAAGACAATGCAAGGGGAACGAAGCTAAATTTTATAGGGACGAATTTTTTTTTTCTACACAATTTCTTGGTGGTTTGTTAAAAGAATTCGTAGTACTTTTGTTACGATGTTATAGAATTGAAGATAAAAACAGAGTAAGGAAGGAATTTTAAGGGGAAACGAAGCTAAATATTATAGGAACCAGTTTTTCTTTCTTCTTTCTTTCTTGTCGGAAGGGAAATGGGAAAATATGGGAATGGTGCAAGGACAGGGGTAATAGGGAATGAGTGGGGAAAGGGGGGGAGGGAATGGGGAAAATAAGTGAATGGAAATGAATATATGAAATGGGTAGGGAATGGAGGAGAGGAGAGAGGGTGTAAGGGAGGGTAAGGGAGTAAGGCAGGGTAGGGAAAGATAAGAAAGAGGAAAGAAAGGGAAGGGAACAGGGAATGGGGTAGGGAAGAGAAAGGAGAGGAAGGAAAGGAAGAGAATACATAAAGAGGAAATTGCAAAGGGAAACGAAGGTAAAATATATAATGACAGGTTAGGGGTAGGGTAGGGAAGGGTAAGAAAGAGGAAAGGAAGGGAAGGAAACAGAGAATGGGGTAGGGAAGGGAAAGGAGAGGAAGGAAAGGAAGAGAATACATAAAGAGGAAATTGCAAAGGGAAACGAAGGTAAAATATATAATGACAGGTTAGGGGTAGGGTAGGGAAGGGAAGGAAATAGAGAATGGGGTGGGGAAGGGAAAGGAGAGGAAGGAAAGGAAGAGAATACATAAAGAGGAAATTGCAAAGGGAAACGAAGGTAAAATATATAATGACAGGTTAGGGGTAGGGTAGGGAAGGGAAGGAAACAGAGAATGGGGTAGGGAAGGGAAAGGAGAGGAAGGAAAGGAACAGAATACATAAAGAGGAAATTGCAAAGGGGAAACGAAGGTAAAATATATGAAGACAAGGTTGTTTTTCGTCTCTTTCTTGTTCGTTGGTCTTAAAACATTCGTAGTACTTTTGTGACGTGGTATTTTGAGCTTCAACGAAAGGTGACTTGAAATATACAAGCTCTGACCTTCATTCCCTTCTCCCTACTTCTCTTTCTTCCTCCCTCCCTCTCTCCCTCCCGCCCTTCCTTCCTTTCTTCCTTTCCTCCTTTCTTCCTTCCCTCATAAAATCTTTCACGCTTTCTTGATCACGAAGAAAAGAAAGAGTAAAACAAAGAGAGAGAGAGAGAGAGAGAGAGAGAGAAAAGGTGCTGAAACAGGATCAATAAAACTACTCGATCCTCCCTTGACGTGTTCTCTCTCTCTCTCTCTCTCTCTCTCTCTCTCTCTCTCTCTCTCTTCTCTTCTCTTCTCTCCTTTCTCTCTCTCTTCTTTTCTTCTCTTTTTCTCTCTAATAATTTTAGCTTCCTTCCCCTCCATTCCCTAATAATCTCTCTCTCTCTCTCTCTCTCTCTCTCTCTCTCTCTCTCTCTCTCTCTCTCTCTCTCTCAATAACGACGAAAGCTATTCCATTTTCGCACGAGTCTCCGTCACTGTCTGTCTGTCTGTCTGTCTGTCTATCACTGTGTGTGTGTGTGTGTGTGTGTGTGTGTGTGTGTGTGTGTGTGTGTGTGTCCCCCTTTCTTTTTGTTTCCCTGTCTGTCTCTCTCTCTGTTTGTCTGTCTGTATATATGTATGTATGTATGTATGTCTCTCCTTAGGCCCAGTGTACATGTAATAGATCGCTTCCTTCTTGCCACGACCCATTAAGAAAATCCCTTAAAAAGAATTGGTCCCGGAATCACGTTCTTACGACATTGGTAGGAAAAAAATGGTCCCTTACACGGCGGTCCATTACCGAGGGGAACTATTATGTACAGAAAAAAAAATCACGGTTCTTCGGTCGGTATTGTCAGACGCTTCCTTCCGTCCTTCACATCAACTCTTTCCAAAGGCCGACAAGGAGGTCAATCGGGTTCCTGTGAGTGTTTCCTTAGGTTCACGATACAGAGGAAGGGTCACACTACCACCAGCGTCATAAAGCTATACCCCTGGAAATCCTGGAAACTCCTACGATAGCCTTGTCAATATAGGTTTCCTTAGGTTCACGGTACAGAAAAAGGGTCACACTACTACCGGGGTCATAAAGGTATCCCTGAAAATGTCCGAAACTCCTACGAAAGTCTTGTCAAATATATGTTTCCTTAGGTTCACGGTACAGAGGAAGGGTCACTCTACCACCAACGTCATAAAGCTACCCCTGGAAATGCCCGTAACTCCTACAAAAGCCTTGTCAGATATGTGTTTCCTTAGATTCACGATACAGAGGAAGGGCCAGACTGACACCAAGGTCATAAAGCTACCCCGGGAAATGCCCAAAACTCCTATTCGAAAGCCTTGTCAAATATGTGAACTTGGGCGCCGAAATGTTTAAAAATATGACCGCTAGTGTTCCGAGAGGGGAGACAAAGGGAAATGAGACCACGCACACAAACACACAAACCGTACATATATAAAGGAAAATGTTTTGGTTATTTAAAGGCCTTATAGAGCAATGATTGTACTTACCAAGGCTTAGGGTAATGGGACCACGCATACATACATTGGCTACACACCCATATATTAGGATACGTAGTACTTATTTAGGGGCTTTCAGATATCAGAGAGTGTTCTTGTTGAGGATTAGGGACAGGAAATGTTAGGAAGAAGGAGAAGTTTTGAGAATGAAAAGTAAACGTATAGGAAACTGACTGACTGACTGACAGACTCCCAAACTGACTGACTGATTAACTGACTGACTAACTAACGTACTGACTGACTCCAAATGAAAAATATAGAAACAGATCAGTCGTGAGTTCTTTTTTTTTTTTTTTTTTACAGTAAAGGAAGCAGCTCAAGGGCACCAAAAAAAAAAAAAATAATGAGAAAAAAACCCGTCAATCAATGCCCCTATAAAAAAAGGAGTTTAGAAGAGTGGCCAAAAAAGAAAGGCGTTGGGCACCTGAATAAAGGGTGTTAGCTAAGGGGATTGAGAGGGGAGAAAGTGATAAGGTTAAGAGAATCGAAGACGAGGTTAAAGGGTTCTGAGAGCGCTAAAAAGAGTTGAAAGCTAAGAGGTAACAAAGTGAGGAGGAGGAAGAAGATAAGGAAGAAGAGTATTGAGAGAGAGAGAGAGAGAGAGAGAGAGAGAGAGAGAGAGAGAGAGAGAGAGAGAGAGAGAGAGAGAGAGAGAGAGAGAGAGAGAGAGAGAGAGAGAGAGAGAAAAGGGAGAGGAAAGGGAGAGAAAAGGGAGAGAGGAAAGAAGAGGAAAGTGAGAGGAGAGAGGGAAGGGAGAACAAAGGGAGAGAGGAAAAGGAGAGGAAAGGGAGAGGAAAGAGGAAATTCAGAGGAGAGTAAGAGGAAAGGGGAAATAAATAATTGAAAAGGAGATAAAAGGGAGAAAGGAAAAGGAGAGAAAAGTGAGAGGAAAGAGGAAATTCAGAGAAGAGTAAGAGGAAAGGAGAAATCGGAAATCGGAAAGCAAGAGGAAAGGGAGGAAAAGAGGAAAAAAACGAGAGGAAACGAAGAGGTAAAATTAAAGTAAGAGGAGATTAAAAGGGAAAAAAGAGGAGTGCAAATATATTAAAAAAGAGGAAAGTAAGAGTAAGCGTAAGTAAGTGTAGGAGGCAAATCAGAGCTGGTACTTACGATGTTCTTCTCGAGGGTGAGTGAGGGAGAAAAGAGCGAAGCAAGATTAAATAAGACGTAAGTAGAAGGTACTAACAAAATTCTTCCTGAGGGGGTAAGTATAAGTTAACTAAGCGGTAAGTAGGTGGTAAGTGGTGAGTAGGTGGTAAGGACGTGGTAAGTAGGTGGTAAGTATTTAGTGGGTAGGTGGTAAGTAAGTGGTATGTAGGTGGTAAGTAGGCTAGTTAGTAAGTAGGTGGTAAGAGGAAAGATGGTAAGTAGGTAGTGAGGCTAGTTAATATAAGTAGGTGGTCAGTAGGAGGTACTTACAAAATTCTTCTTGAGGGGGTAAGTATAAGTTAATTAGGTGGTAAGTAAGATGTAAGTAGGTGGTGCATAGATGGTATATGGGTGGTAAGTAGATAGTAAGTAAAAAGTAGTTAGGTGGTACTTACAAAATTCCTCTTGGGGGTGCTCTCGGCCGAGCTGGAGGCGGGCAGCTTGGGGGAGGGGGGCGCCGAGCCTTGGCTGCCATGGGTCACCCCGGCCACCACACCTGCAACACAACGCAACACCTTAGTAATGCAACACACTGGATATCTTGACTACAACACAACGCATGCCCTAGTAATGCAACACACTGGATATCTTGACTACAACACAACGCATGCCCTAAGGAACAATGCAACACAGCGACGGTTTTGACTGCTACACACTACCCAATGGTCTGCAACACAACAACACAACATCTTAGTAATGCAACACACTGGATATCTTGACTACAACACAACACATGCCCTTAGGAACATTGCAACACAGCGACGATCTTGACTGCAACACAACACAAGGCCTGAGTCCTGCAACACAACAACACAACACCTTAGTAACGCAACACACTGGCTATCTTGACTACAACACAACACATGCCCTTAGTAACATTGCAACACAGTGACGATTTTGACTGCGACACAACACAAGGCCTGAGTACTGCAATACACTACGCGATGGTCTGCAACACAATAACGCACAGCCTCAGTAATGCAACACACTAGCTATCTTGACTGCAACACAACACATACCCTTAGTAACATTACAACACAGTGACGATTTTGACTGCAACACAACACAAGGCCTGAGTAATGCAACACACTACCTAATGGCCTGCAACACAGCAACACACGGCCTGAGGAACGCAACACACGGACGGGCTAGGCGCTCTGAGACACAACACACGCACTTTGGCAACAGGAACACCACATGACCTGTTTTGATGGCGTTGATAAAGGAATGCAACACCTTTAAGTAATGCCGCAACTCGTGATAAGGGAGCACAGCATTACTGGCCGCATATCAACACTGGAAGACTTGGATAACATTGTTCTTATCGGTAATACGAATACATTTTAACATTATTTTGCTATGATATATCAGGTTAGGTGTTTATGGGTACTCTTGTTCTTGTATTTGTTTATGTATGTATATGTGACTGGAAACTCTGGTCAATATTTCCTTCTATTTTTGTATATTTGTGTCTGTGTTTGTATGCCTCAGTGTGTGTGTGTGTGTGTGTGTGTGTGTGTGTGTACATGTACCGGGTAGCTGTGGGAAATATATTCTTCTACAAAGACACTGAATACAAACATTTGCATTACAACACTAATAATAAAAAAAATAACGAGTAAGAAAGGGCGTGTATCTGCTCAACATTATTTCTATTTTTGTATACTTTTTCTATTTTTGTACGTCTTAATGAGTGTACATGTATCTGGTAATTACAGAGACTTTGATTAATAACACTTGCATTACCACACTAAAGGTAAAGAAAAGAACATCTGTGTGAGAGGATGCATCCCACCGGCGTGGCTGCAGCACCCCACACGTGTTTCCTTCATGCGGGCAGCACCTGTGCGGCAAACACCACCTGTGCGCCCAGATTGCTCCTCTGTATGCACCACGCCGGGCATAAGGAGGCGCGGCGGAGTATGGACCCAGGCAAGGAATGGTAGCTCTGTTCTCTTGAAGGATTGCACGTGGTTGGTAGACTTAGATAATAGGACAATCATTCAGAGCCTTTCCCTTTCCTGTCGTCCCTTTTACCCTTGCAAGAAACTGGGAAAATCTCTCTTGTTTCATTGGTGTTTGGGTACTAAGTGAGGCTAGGTTATTTCTTTGGTGTGGTTAACTTACTATCCTGGGTTGTAAGATAGCCCGGGTCCTTGTTTTGTTTTAATGCGGTCCTGTTATCTAAAATTAGCCCCGTGGCGTGGCGGCGGCGGCGTGTAATCCCCACACAAAAAGTTAAACTGTTAAACTCTGGACGGGTCACAACTCGCTAAGCCGCGCTACCTGATGCTATCTAGCGTTGCCTCACCGAGGATGACTGGGAGGGTAATGTAGAGAAGTGCCGCGTCACGACCCTTTGCTCCGTAACGCTGGAATGCCATTTGTCTCCAGTGTCGTCACGGCCTGAGTCACTGTCACGTTCCGGCTCGCCGGGGCACGATAAGTAAGAATAACATCATGACGTCACGTCCCGGAGGCCGCTGGTAAAGTCCTTTCCTTCTTGCGTGGGCCCAAGGCAACACACGCCGGGTACAACATTGTAGCGTGTACCTCTACAACCTGACACACCGGTACTGTAATTGTCCAGGGCCCATTTCCCATTGCACCAGACACGACTCAATAGACAAAGGACAGCAGCAAACGGGCGACCATATTACACGTGTATATATGGACAATAAACTTACTGACTCGTGATGATGAAGGAACCATACCTCTTTAAACAAGCGCGTCTTAATTTAGCGAATCGAGAGTGAAAATAATGGAGCACACCGATGGCAACACAGTGTGAGCAATAGGAGATAAAAAAATACATGCCCAGAATAATCTAATAGCCACTTCCCATTAAACCAAGCACGTCTCAATTACACGAACAGAGCACGACTGGGAACTAATAAACACCTCGATACCAAGAACGTGACGACAAGGACGCTGTGATAAAAGCTCACTATTGACTATTTTAAACCTTTAAAGCCCCAGAGAGAGAGAAAGAAGCTGCCCCGGCCTCTACATGTCCTTCCCTCCACAACACGCACTCACACGCAACGCACGATTGAATCACAGTAAAACACTTGAATGCTTCCTACGTAAAGACATTCAAACTGAGGTAGTGATTCATCCTTATCTCCCTCACCTTGAAAACCCGAGAAAGAGAAGCTGCCCTGGCCTCCACAAGTCCTTCCCTCCCCCGCAAACACTCATACCTTTAAGTACGATTGAACCAGTAAAATACCTGTATGCTACCTACGTAAAGATAATTAATCTAAGATAGCAACGCATTCTTATCTCGCTCACCTTGAAAGACTAATAGAGGAGCTGCCTTGCCCTGCACATGGCCTTCCCTCCCCCACACGCACTTACACTCAACGCACGATTGAAACATTAAGACACCTGTATGCAACCTATGTAAAGACATTTAAACTGAGGTAGTGATTTATCCTTCTCTCTCACCTTGAAACTTAACAGAGGAGCAGCCACAATATCCTTCCCTCCCCCACAATCACTAACACGTAAATCAAGATAGAAACAGTAAAACCCCCTGATCCTAATGAGACAGAAATGCGTCCTTATTCCTCTCACCTTGGAACCCCAAAAGAGGAGCAGCCACGGCGTCCACAATGTCCATCACTCCGCCGTGGGCATCCAACACGCTGGCCATCCCGAGACACTGTACCTTCCCTCTAGGGTGGATGATCTCAGCGCGCGGCACGCCCCCCGCTATACACATTGGGACTATGATGCTTCCACGTAAATACTGAGCCGCGCGATGCACCCACAGGAAGTTCAAGCCTCAGACTGCCTCACAAACACACGTAAACACTGGCGGTACCTTCACACACCAAGAGTAGGCGCTGTCACTCAGGGATTCGCTCACTCCCAGCTACCGCCTCTCCCCATCGCCTGTTTCGCCAAGATTACCACGTATGGCCTTATAATGGGACTTAAGATCATAATGTCCAGCGATAAATTACGCAAACGGGTGATTATTTTGTCCGCTCCCTACGACAACCAATCAACTAATGAGACCTGGGTGCCGAGGGAAGCTGGTAATGAGGTGGGTAAGTCTGGCCGCTGCACCCATGACGCACGCGACGGCACTTCTCTTCCCTCTCTGTCCCTCTCTCTCCCTCTCCTCCGCCGCTCAGAGCTCGAGTGAGGTGAGCCGCGTGATTCCCGCTGCCGTGACACGCTTCCTTCGTTCTATTAATGCATCGCGCTACGTCATAGAGCCTGAGTGATATGCTCTTTTCGGTAATAATTCCTGCTATATATCGTATTTATATCTCGTGGGCTCTGGTGTATTTAAATTAGACAAGCGTGATTTCCAGGGCGTTGCTTCATTCGGTGTTTTGAGGCATTGAAAAGCGTCATGAAGCCCCGGATTGGTATATATTGGTAAGTTGTCATTAGCATCCGTTTAGATCGTACACACGATGCTCAGCTCAGAAACGAATACTTAAGGACTGAATAGAGGGAATGGGTCAACCTTCTCAATTTCCACCCACAAAATCTTCTCTCTCCTTCCCTTTTCCCTTCTTCCCGTACTGCGTCATTCTGAGCCTCTGGGTAAAGAAATAAGTTATATATAGTTTTTAGTGGATTCTAAATCACAGAAAACTCTTGGTGGGGGTGATAAACTGTTTGATGATGAACACGAAACACACACACTCTCTCTCTCTCTCTCTCTCTCTCTCTCTCTCTCATACCCTCCCACCCACCACACACACGCACCTACACACGCCTACAGCCTCACAAGCTCACCCGGCAGTACCCTTGACCGCCGACATCAACATAACTTTGGCTCTAAAACAATTTCTGGCTCCCCTTTTTCCGCGTATTTGACTCCGCAGCGCCTGATGGCCGGCTTCATAAACTTGGCTGTTGTGTCCCGCTGGCGCCGCGCTGTCGGGGCGGCGCCGTGGTCCCCTGCGTCTGAGCACCGGGAGGATGGAGCAAAGGGCCTGAGGGAAGTGCTGCAGCAGGGGAGGAGGACCTTAAGCGTGACACGGAGTAGGGAATTGGCCTGGTTTTGTGTTAAGGCAAGGGAAAAAGGGAAGATGGGACAGAGAAAATGGTTTGTGGAGTGGAAATTGAAAAGGTTTGTCCAGTCCCTCTTTTAGTTTGCGTTTCTGAAGTGAAGATTCCTAAATGTGGGTCGTGAATTGGTCTGGTTTTGTGTTAAGGCTTGAGATGACGCAGTGGACGGCAAGGGAAAGGAAAATAAGGAAAGAAATAAGGTTTGTGGGGTGGAAATTGAGAGGTTTTTTTCCAGTCTTTATGCGTTATTCGTGAAGATGAATTGGTCTGGCTTTGTGTTAAGGCTTGAGATGACGCAGTGGACGGCAAGGGAAAGGAAAATAAGGAAAGAAATAAGGTTTGTGGGGTGGAAATTGAGAAGGTTTACCCAGTCCCTCTTTTAGTATGTGTTCCTGAAGTGGAGATTCCTAAGTGTGAGTCGTGCATTGGTCTGGTTCTGTGTTAAGGCTCGTAAAGGCGCAGTGGACGGCAGGGGAAAGGAAAATAAGGAAAGAAATAAGGTTTGTGGGGTGGAAATTGAGAGGGTTTACTCAGTCCCTCATTTAGTATGCGTTTCTGAAGTGAAGATTCCTAAGTGTGAGTCGTGAATTGGTCTGGTTCTGTGTTAAGGCTCGTAAAGGCGCAGTGGACGGCAGGGGAAAGGAAAATAAGGAAAGAAATAAGGTTTGTGGGGTGGAAATTGAGAGGGTTTACTCAGTCCCTCTTTTAGTATGCGTTTCTGAAGTGAAGATTCCTAAGTGTGGGTCGTGAATTGGTCTGGTTCTGCGCTAAGGCTCGTAAAGGCGCAGTGGATGGCAGGGGGAAGGAAAAAACAGGAAGAAAGAAAAGGTTTGTGGAGTGGAAATTGAGAAGGTTTACTCAGTCCCTCTTTTAGTATGCGTTTCTGAAGTGAAGATTCCTAAGTGTGAGTCGTGAATTGGTCTGGTTCTGTGTTAAGGCTCGTAAAGGCGCAGTGGACGGGAGGGGGAGGGAAAAAACAGGAAGAAAGAAAAGGTCTGTGGAGTGGAAATTGAGAAGGTTGACCCCCTCCCTCTTTTAGTACGTGTTTCTGAGCTTAACATCGGGAAGTGTGAGAGACCTAAAGTGATGCTAATGGCAACTTACGGAAAAGAGAAAAAAAGAGAAAGGGTCTGTCAGGTGGATATTAAAATTTTTCATACCTTTCTCTCTCTCTCTCTCTCTCTCTCTCTCTCTCTCTCTCTCTCTCTCTCTCTCTCTCTCCGGGGGAGGGGGGGAGCGTCTGCAGCAGGAGGAACCAAACGAGGACCGGAAGCCTCGCAAATGTCTCCCCGAGTTTCTCTATTCCTTAAAACTTCGGAGGTTCTCAATGGCGTATTTCAGAGAGCATATTATTACTTTCCTTTGTTTTTCTCTATTCAGGATATCGTTTCTTGGAGCGCTCCGTGTGTGTGTGTGTGTGTGTCTGTGTGTGTGTGTGTGCGTGTGTGTGTGTGCATCCTATATACGTAGACCTGACACCATCTCTCGGCCTCTCTTAAGGTATCAGAATCCATATTGCATCGCCGTTTATATACAGGGTTGAGGGATGATAGGATTAGATAAACAGAGAGGAAGGGAAAGAAAAGGAGGGAAAGAAAGGGAAGGACGGAGAGGATGGGAGAGATAGAGAGGGAATCAGAGAGGAAGGGAAGGAAGGGGAGGTAAAGGAAGGGAGGAAATGGAGGGAGGAGGGAGACAGAGGCTAAAAGCAAACTGTTGGACTATTAAGGGAAGTGAGGAGGAAGGAAGGAAGGAAGAGGAGATAG
Organism: Eriocheir sinensis; assembly: GCF_024679095.1. NCBI lineage: Eukaryota > Metazoa > Arthropoda > Malacostraca > Decapoda > Varunidae > Eriocheir > Eriocheir sinensis. Next base: position 709,819 of record NC_066509.1, on the reverse strand, counting down.
ACAGAGAGAGTGAGACAGACAGACAGACAGAGAGATCAGAACCAACAAAGCCAACCAGCATAACGGGGAGGAGGGAAGGAGGAGGAGGAGGAGGAGGAGGAGGAGGAGGAGGAGGGGCAGGAGCTTCCGAAAACGCTCTGGAATACAAAATCACCCGAGGACTAAGGAGATTAGACCCCCCCTGGCTGACGCTCTGCCGCTAACACCAGGTGACACGGAGGGGCCCGGGGACGGAATATTAAGACGACCCCGACGTGAGGACTTATATACCGCCGCTGGCCACTTGACGGACAGGTGAAGGTAGTGGTGGTGGTGGTGATGGTGGTGATGGTGGTTGAAGAGGAGAATGAGTGAGTGAATGAGAGATAATGGTTGTAGAAGTAGTAGTAGTAGTAGTAGTAGTAGTAGTAGTGTAGTAGTAGTAGTGATATGAAAAATAGATAGATAGATAGAAAGACACAATAATAAATAATACAGGAAACAAAAAAAAGTAGAATGTGTGTGTGTGTGTGTGTGTGTGTGTGTGTGTGTGTGTGTGTGTAATAAAGAGAATGAGAAACAGACCACGCCACACACACACACACACACACACACACACACACACACACACACACAGGCACACACACACGTTAAGCCCCTCCCCCCCCACCCCCCAGGCCGCCACGCACGACACATTATTTTCACTAAATCTTCCTTCTCCTGCTGCGGGACTTTCCTAAACTTTATAATATACCAACATTTTATTCCCATCCTCCGAGCTTGTAACTTCCTCCTCTTTCTCTCTCTTCCTTCTCTATTTTCCTCGTGTTTTACCCACTAACTTTACTTCTGGTCTTATTTATTATTGTGTCTATCTATCTATCTATCTATCGATCGATCTATCTATGTTTATGTCTACCAATCTATCTAGCTATGGGTCTATCTCTTTTTATATTACTATTATCACTACTTCTATTACTACTACTACTACTACTACTACTACTACTACTACTACTACTACTACTACTACTACTACTACTACTACTACTACTACTACTCAACCAACCGTTCTCATACCAAAGACTGTCAGGGAAGGGTTTGCTTGGATCGGTTCCCACACTGCCTGTCCGAAGCTGACTCTACTATACGCCCCAATACCCCGCTAAGGACAGGCACATCACAACAGGGCTGCTCTTAAGCCTGACAGGCCGCCTAATATGCACAGAGGCAGCTACCGGGGACATGCAGCTCAGGGCACCGCGCCGCGCTAAACACAGGTGAGGCGTCTGTTGTCAGCAGGACGGGATGGGTCACCTGCACGAGGATGGACCGTGTTGTGTTTTGATTATTTTTTTGTGGCAAAGAGGAGGCTCGCCGAGGGAAGAACAGGATAATAGTATAAGAAGAAGCTTGCAACACGCTGCCTCGACGAAGAGAATACGTAAGGGATGCCGAGAGGTCCCTTTAGGTTACAGGTGTCTTGAATCTCCCTCCGTTGAAAGAGTTTAAGTCGTAGGAAGAAGGAAATGCATATGGAGAAATGGTGCCAAAATTAAAAACGTTGAGAAATGTATTTAGGAAAGATCTGGGAAATGGTGTGTATGAGGGACAGTCTGAATACTTGAAGGGGTTTCTGAGGATGACTGAAGAATTAAAGGCTTGTTAATTAAGATATTTTGGGGGTAATTGCATTATTTTTTTTCAAGGGTGTGTGTTTTGAGGAGTTCGATATCCGATCTCGCGAACATTTCAACGGAGTTCTTGGTCAAAGTTTGGGGAACACTGATTGACAAGCGTAAGTCGTTAATAGGTATTGCGTTATTTTACCATGGGAACGTAATTTGGGCGGATTTGAAGAGTTTGATACTCGGTCTAAGAAAAATATTAACCGCAGTCTAGGGTGATTTTGGTCGAAGTTTCGGGAGCACTGACTGACTGACGGGCTTGACTGAGGAGGAGGAGGAGGAGGAGGAGGAGGAGGTTCGCGACACAGTACCTGGCCGGCCATAAGGAGTCAGGGAGCCTCGGGGCCACTCTCTCACGACTCTGGTAATTGCCGAGTGTGGGAACCCCTCGGCCCTACCTCCCTCCTCTCTGGAACCACTCAAGCCTACCCTCCTCTCTCTGGAACCCCTTACCCTTCCTTCCTTCCACCTCTCCCACCTACTACAGCCCCTCAACTCTCCCTCCTTCCCCTCTATAGAAACTCAGCCTCCCTCGTTTCCTCCTCCTGGCATCCCTCAGATTTTTTCCCCTCTCTCTGGATACCCTCAACTCTCCCTCCCTCCCTCCCTCCCTCCCTCTAGCTTCACATGTCCCTCCCCTCTCTCTCTCTCCCCCCCATCGTGATTACTATCCTGCACCCGCCAGAACACAGACTCCTGCACGGGATAATTTTGTCAACTCCCTTCCGAGATGGTCTGCGTTGGCTCAAGCATGACAATCCACTCCCCCCACCTCACCCCACCCTCTCTCTCTCTCTCTCTCTCTCTCTCTCTCTCTCTCTCTCTCTCTCTCTCTCTCTCTCTCTCTGATATTCACTGGTTTTCTTTTTCCTTCATATTTTTCTTCATTTCTTTCTTATTTCCTTCCTTCCCTTTCCCCGATCCTTCCTTCCTTCGTCTATATTTCCTCCTCCTCCTCCTCCTCCTCCTCCTCCTGCCTACGACTTAAACACCTTCAAGAGAGGAGGATCAAAAGGCATAAGTTTCTCCAGTAGATTCTGACCCCCCCCCCCCTCTCTATCTCCCTCTCTCTCGTACAAAAAGTCAGTCCTCAGGCGTTCTGACTCACTAGATCGCGACGGTCGGTGACGAAGCGATTAGTTTAAAGTCCAGGAAGCGATTCGGATAGACTGGAATTAACCATGCGAGTGACAGCCAGGAAGAATCAGTGTGTCTTAGGTCGTTGGAGAGGGAGGACGTACGAAATCCACTCCTCTAAGACGTCAAAGGGAAAGTTGATAGTAAGAAGAGTAAGACAGTGAATAAACTGGTGAGGCGGTGGGCAGCATGGGTGAAGCAAGAGTCATACACCACGGCAGCCACTATAAATATGATTCGCCTGCGCCACTATCAAGCTGAGGTCGCCCAAGAAAGCCTACAAGCGTTATAGGCAGCTCGTGAAAAGAATAAAAATACGTAGCGCAAGATTTTAAGATAGAGAAAAATGGATAGCTTAGTGTAGAGCTGTAATTAGACACAGGTTAGGAATGTGTAGGGAAGATAAAAAAGTAAGAAAAGAAAATGGAAGAAAGGAAGAGAGAAGGCAGTAAAAGAAAGTGAATGGGCGGAAGTTGATAAAAATAAACGTCAGGGGAAATAATAGTTACGTGTGTGTGTGTGTGTGTGTGTGTGTGTGTGTGTGTGTGTGTGTGTGTGTGTGTGTGTGTGTGTCCTTGGCAAGGTAAATTATGGGAAGAAGCCAAGAATGGACAGCAAATTATCCCTCTTCTTTTTTTCTTGTTTGCTCTTTGTCTGACTCCTTCCTTCCCTCTTCCTCCCTTCCCTTCCTTCCCATAACGCTCCTCTCCCTGCTCCTCCTCCCCCTCCACCTTCCCTCCATCCTTCCTTCCTTCCTTCGTTTCTTCCTTCCTTCCTTCCTTCCTTCCTTCCTTCCTTCCTTCCTTACTTCTTCTCTCTCGCTAACTGTAGGGTCACTCACCTAAAAATTGACGACTGAGACAGGAATAGAAGGATAGGGAGGAGGAGGAGGAGGAGGAGGAGGAGGAGGAGGAGGAAGAGGAGGAGGAGAAAAGGATAACATAAATCACACGTCAATTAGAAGAGGCATCTCATTACTAAGGTACTTTTCCTCCCGTTCCTTTCCTTCCCTTCCCTTCCCTTCCTCCTTCCCCTTTCCCTTCACGCCCATTTCCTTTACTTAGATTCGCTCGACGCTTCCCTTTAGAGAGCTTGCGTGTGTTCAACTACCTAGTTTGTCTGTCTGTCTGTGTCTCTCTCCCCATCTGTCCTCCCCCCCTCCTCTCTCCCTCCTCTCCCCTATCGTTCTGTCTTCCTCACCTCTCCGTCTACCTTTTACCTTCTCACCTCGCTGCTCCCTAAATGAGGCGGACGAGACGCCGCTGCAACGCTCGCTAGCTCCTAATGTGAGGCTCAAGAGGCGGGAAAGGGGATGTGGGAGCCGCGGCCGCCGGAGTGTGGTGGCGAGGGACGGGCGTGCAGGCGATGGTGGGTGGTGGGGAGTGACGGGACGAGGTAGGGAAGCGATAGGTGGCGTTAGGTGGGGTGAGGCTGGAGAAACTAAGAAGCGTTTGGTGAATATAATGAGAAAAGCGAACATCAAGGACTCAGAAACGAAGAAAAGTTGAAGGTAATGTAAAGATGAGCGAGAATAAGGAACGGGATTAAGTAGTTCATAGGCTGGAGATGTAAGAATTGAGTTAGATATTATTAGGTTAGAAAATATAGTAAGAAAAGCAAACATTATGAAAGGAAAGGAAAAGATAAAGATAAGTTAAAGATAAAGCAATAATATAATGGAATAGATAGATAGATAGAGATAGAGATGGAGAGATAGATAGATAGGTGATGAAGCTGGTAATGAGATGAAACGGTAATGCACAAGTGTGGTGGTGAATATGGGTGGTGATGACAAGAGAGTGGTGATGGAGGTGGTGGTGATGACAGATTGATATATACAAGGGAACGTGGTGATACGGGTGTGGGGGGGGGAGGGGGGGGGAGTACTAATGGTGATGAATCAGGCGTCGGTGGTGGTGTTGGTGGTGGTGAAGTGTTTTTAAAGAGCTTGTGTGTTATGGGAAGGGAGTGAGTGGAGGTGAGCCGAGGTGTGGTGTTGGGTGATGCATGGAAGGTGTGAATTATGGGGTGATAAGTAGTGGTGTTGAGGGATAAAAGTGGTGGGTAAGTGGTGGGTGGTGACAGGTAAGAGTGATGAGGGGAGGTGGTGGTGGTGGTGGTGCATGGTGGTGAGTTAGTGTTCCGTGGTGTCACAACGGCGGTAATGGTGAGCGATGGTGGTGGTGGTGGTGGTGGTGATGGTGGTGGTGATGGTGGTGGTGGTGGTGGTGGTGATGGTGGTGGTGATGGTGGTGGTGGTGGTGGTGGTGATGGTAGGCCCCACGTTTTAGAAGAGAGAGAGAGAGAGAGAGAGATGAAGAACAGGAATGGTGATGAAAATGGTGATGATGATACTGAATACTAGTGAATGGTGATGAGTCGAGGAGAAAAGACAATGGTGGTGGTGGAATGGTGGGGTTGAAATGACAGTAGTGGTGATGGTGAATGGTGTTGGGTGTTGTAATGAAGAAAGTGAGGGACAGTAGGGGTGGTGGTGATGATGGTGGTTGTAAGGAGGAAAAGTCACACTACCGTCACCACCAACGTCACCACCACCAAAGCCTACCACAACCATAGGCCTAAACAAAACAAAAACTAAAAAAACTATCATACTATCACCGACTTAATGGTAGACTAAGTTAATGGTAGGAGTGACTTAATGGTAGACAAGGCTTTCAATGGTAGACGTAAGTTAAAGGTAGACGTGACGTAAGGGATACAACGTCGGCTTAAGACCTCTCCCTTATGCCAACGTCATCTTCGTCATCCTTACGTCAGTGTATTACGTCAGTCAGTCGAACCGCCGCCTCCTCGTCGTTAGCGAATTCCACTTTACAACCCAACGAAGTAATATTTTTTTTCCATTATTTTTTTTTTATATTTGCAGTTTTATTAATACCTCAAAACCTCTGTTACTCTTTATTTTCTTTCTTTATTACTTTATTTTATTGTCAATTATCTATTCTATCTATTATCTATCCTCTATACCACTATCTATCCCTATTTTCAACGAAGGAAGAAAGGAAGGAAGCTCTCTCTCACTCACACACACACACACACACACACACACACACACACACACACACACACACCTGTAGAAGAAGGCAGCAGGTGTGTGTGTGTGTGTGTGTGTGTGTGTGTGTGTGTGTGTGTGTGACAGGGAAGCCAGCAAGCAAAGACAAGGAGGAATTTTGGCTGAGGATGAACCAGTAATTAACTATTTTTTGAGGCATGATACGGAGGAGGAGGAGGAGGAGGAGGAGGAGGAGGAGGAGGAGGAAGGGGAAGAGGAGGAGGAGGAGGAGGAGAAGTAGTGGTAGTCTGTTTTCTGTCTTTTCTTCTTCCTCTTCTTCATTCATTTCAACTTTTCTTTTTTTCTACTAATCTTTCTTTTTCTTCCTCTGTCTTTTCTTCTTCCATTTCCTCCTCCTCCTCTTCCTCCTCCTCAAGAACGTCTTTTAATCCTCTTCTTCAATTATTTTATTTTTATTTTTCCTACTCTGCCTTTTCATCTTCGTCTTCCTCCTCCTCCTCCTCCTCTTCCTCCTGCTCCTCTTCCTTCTTCTGCGCCTTCTCCTGTCAGATTACTGCAGATGTCATTAGCAAGCAAGCGGCCATTTCCTCTCTACGAGTTGGCCCTTCGCTGCGACCTTCCTCCTTCTTCCTTTGTGTATGTGTGTGTGTGTGTGTGTGTGTGTGTGTGTGTTGTGGCCTTGGCGGGGAGGTTGTTAAGAATATAATTAACAGTTTTCGCTCATTAAGAGATTTTTCAATAGTGCCTCCTAACAATGCACCTTTCTTGTGAGCGCTTCGTTTTCTTTGTTTTTATTCTCCTGTTTACGCCTCCTCCTCCTCCTCCTCCTCCTCTTCCTCTTCCCCTTTATTGCAAGTGAAAGTAAAGGCGCAAAGGAGGAAGAGGAAGGAAAGAGGAATAAAATAAATGGAAAAGAATAACAGACAATAGTGTTTAAAAGTTAACTGGAAGAGGAGGAAGAAGAAAAGGGAGAAGAGAAAAATGGAGGAGAGTAGAAGGGAAACGAGAATAGGAGATAACTAAATAATGGAGAGAAATACTAAGAAGATAAAATACAGAATAGCAAGAGAAAAGGAAGGAGAGAAAGAAGGTTAAAAAGACGAAGAAAAGGAAAAGAATTAGAAAGAGGAAGAGAAAAGCAAAGAAGGGAGAGACAGAGAGAGAGAAAAAGGGAGCACAGGACATCAACAACACACACACACACACACACACACACACACACACACACACACACACACACACACACCAATGATACACCTCTAAAACCAGTCGTAGGAGGAGGAGGAAGAGGAGGAGGAGGACAAAGAGGAAGAAGATGAGGACAAGGGTGAGGAAAGACTGATTAGATTTGAGTTTTAGACGCGGCAAAGAGGGAAGTTTATGGGCAGTTTCGAAGGAGAACGAGAAGGGGAACGAGAAGGAGAAATAGATGTAGACGGAAGAGGAGGAAGAGGCGAAGACTGAAGAGAAGGAGGAGGAGGAGGAAGAAGAAATAAGAGGAGGAGGAGGAGGGGGAGGAGGAGGAGAGAAGTTGAAGCAGAACGAGAGGGGGAAAGGAGAAGGAGAAACAGAAGTAGACGAGAGAGGAAGAAAAGGAGAAGATTAAAGAGGAGGAGGAGGAGGAGGAAGAAGAAGAGGTAGAGGAGGAGAAAGAGGATATACAGTGAAGTCTGCGATAAATGGAGGAGGTTTAAAAGATCGAGTCATAGAGAGAGAGAGAGAGAGAGAGAGAGAGAGAGAGAGAGAGAGAGAGAGCAAATTATGATGTAAGGACAGGCTGCGGTCTGGTTGGTTAAGGCGATTTTCTGCATGTTTGTGTGTGTGTGTGTGTGTGTGTGTGTGTGTGTGTGTGTGTGTGTGTGTGTGTTGTCGAGACGGGAAACGGAGAGGGGTTGTTGATCTCTCTCTCTCTCTCTCTCTCTCTCTCTCTCTCTCTCTCTCTCTCTCTCTCTCTCTCTCTCTCTCTCTCTGTCCTTCGTGAGTCTTAAAAATGGGAATTCCACAAAAGACGGATTCAGAGTTCTTAGATTAGTGTGTGTGTGTGTGTGTGTGTGTGTGTGTGTGTGTGTGTGTGTGTGTGTGTGTGTGTGTGTGTGTGTGTGTGTACAGTGAGACAAAAAAGTGCTTTCAGTGGCAAATAAATAATAGAAAATAAGAATCAAATGAATATATAAATAACATTAATGTTGCAAGCTCATAAAGGCTTCCAATTGACGAAAAAAAAACTACATGCGGAAATGATGCAGCAAAGTTACACGCGGATAATGATGAAGTGAATAGTTGAATAAATAGATAAATGAATAAATGAATAAATAGGTCAATAATAATAATAATGGAAATATGAGGAAGGAATATAAGAACAGCAACGACAACAACAGTAACAACAACCCCGCCAATACTTGCAACGAAAATAATAAAAATAAAGATAGAATAAAATATCGACATTGAAGAAAAAAAATCGCTTTCTGTTCTCTCTTGCACCAGAAAATAAAAATAAAAAGCAATAACAACGGAACAACAGGATATGCAAATTCTCCATTCTTTTTCTCATCGTTCTTTCACCCCAAAACGAAGAACATCCAGAGACCTCAAGAATAACAGAACAGGAACTACCAAGATTACCAAAAACAAAACAAAAAACGCAGGACGGAAACTCTCACTCACCTATCATTCTTCAGTCTATAAAATCGTATCAATATACCTCAGACTAACTAAACTTAACGCAAATATTCAATCCTTCTTTTCTTTGCTCTACCTAAAAAGCAGTATCAAAAGGGTATCTATCACAAGCAACAGAAGAACAGATATAAACACCCACAAGTCTTCTTTTCACTCTTTCTTCTCCTTCTTCCGTGCTCAATAACATTAAGAGATATCAAAAGCAACAGAGGAACAGCTATGTAGACCCAGTGCTCTTTCTACCATTCTTCCCCTTGCTTCTCCCTTAAGAACCTCACAAGCTACGAAAGAATAAGTAACTCCTGCAAATACTCCTCCTCTCCTTATCCTTGCTCCGCCGTCCATAACATAAGAGATATCAAAGGCAACATAAGAACAGCTATGTAGACCCAATGCTCTTCCTATCAATCTTCCCCTTGTTTCCCCTTCAAGAACCTCACAAGCAACATCAGAATAAGTAACGTCTGCAAATCCTCCTCCTCTTCTTCTTATCCTTGCTCCGCCGTCCATAACATGAGAGATATCAAAGGCAACTGAACAGAACAAGTATATACAGCCTCAATTTTTCCTCTTCTTCGCCTCTATTCGTCTCTTCCATTCTTTCTTTCCTTTCTCCTCCTCCACCTTCAATAACGTAACCAGGTATGAAAAGCAACATATCTTCCTCTTCTTCTTCTCCTCCTCGCCTTGGTTACACGCGAGCGGCGCCGCGGGAGGACGGAGCGAAGCAGTGGTAATTCAATGCCGGGCCTTACAAAACGACAAAACCAGTGACAGCAAAGCGCGAAGAGGCGGGGGAAGGGAGGCAAGTGATGGATCGTAACTCTTGAGAAATGTTAGAAGAGGAGGAGGAGGAAAGGAGAAAGGAGGGAGGAGGAGAGGTAGGAGAGAGAGAAGGGAGAGGAGGAGAAGAAAGGGAGAAATTTGTAGATACTTTTGAAGATTTGCTTGATTTTTTTCTCTCCCTCTCTGTCTCTGCCTCTGTCTGTCTGTCTGTGTGTATGTATGTATGTGCGTTTGTGTGTTTCAATAAATCAATCCATATATCTCTTTCTTTCTATGTATTTATATATGTGTGTATGTATGTCTCTTTCTATTTATTTTATGTATGTATGTATGTATGTATGTGTGTGTGAATGAATTTAAAACATATATGTCTATCTATCTATTTATCTATCTATCTATCTATCTATCAACAACAAATATATAGATCTTGATTACAATCAGAATAATTAAACTTGCAATCAAACCTTTAGTAGTGAATTCACAGCGGCGTAAAAATAACAGAAAAAGACTAACAATATAAATTAATAAAAAAACAACAACAACAGGAAATTAATGAGCTCCGTACCGGGACGTTGAAATAATTATCTAAACTTGTATTGGAATAAGTCTATAGAGGTAGTTCGGGGCGCGCTAAATGACGGCCCCAACTAATTTATGGGACTCATCAATTGCTCTGTCCGTCTCTCTCTCTCTCTCTCTCTCTCTCTCTCTCTCTCTCTCTCTCTCTCTCTCTCTCTCTCTCTGTGCTTCGGAAAATATTATGGAATGTCGCTGATTAAATGCATTATACGAGTTTTTTGGGGTCTCTCTCTCTCTCTCTCTCTCTCTCTCTCTCTCTCTCTCTGTGTGTGTGTGTGTGTGTGTGTGTGTGTGTGTGTGTGAGAGAGAGAGAGAGAAAGAAGAAAGAAAGAAAGAAAGAATGGAAGGAAGAAAGAAATACACACATGAAAGAGAAACGACAAAGAAAGAAAGAAATAAAGAAAGAGAGAGAAAGAAACAAAGAAACTGAATACACACACATTTAGGCTTACTTCTGATTACATAATGAGAGAGAGAGAGAGAGAGAGAGAGAGAGAGAGAGAGGGGACAAAGGGTAGCAGTACACATAAGAGGAGAACCACAGCAGGAGGAAGAGGGGGAGGAGGAGGAGGAGGAGGAGGAGGAACGTTACTTCTCCCGCCTACTGATGACTCACTGCGAAAATCTGGTCATTGCTCTGCTACTAAAGGATTCTCTCTCTCTCTCTCTCTCTCTCTCTCTCTCTCTCTCTCTCTCTCTCTCTCTCTCTCTCTCTCTCTCTCTCTCTCTAATGGAGAAAGAATGCGGTTTCACTTTCTATTCTATCAGTTTTTTTTCTTATTTATTTTTATTTTTTATTTTTTTATCCTTAATTCGTCTATGCAGGATCAGTCTTTTTCTTTAATTTCAACGTTTAATTTTATTTTTATTCGTTCTATGTTCGTTCGCTATTTATTTCTATTTCTATTTCTTTAGCGCGTCTTCTTTGTATTTGTTTCGATCTCTTTAAATAACAAGATCATGGCGCGCAATGGGTTTCTTTCTCTTCCTTATATCATCATCTCTTCATCTTTTTTCTCTTCTCTATTGTTATTATTCTTTTTCTCGCTTGTTTGATGTTTCCTGATGCTTAAGTTTTCTCTTCCTAGCTTACATCTCTTCTTGGTCACGCTTCTGTTATTCTTCTTCTCTTTTCTCTTTCCTGTTTTATGCTTTCTGATGTTTAAGTTTACATCGGAGGTTTGTCTTCCCTTCTTTTGTGGTTTCTTCCTATGGTTAAATCTAATCTAGGTAAGTATGCCTTCGTTACTTACTAGTTACGTTTTCTTTTGTTTATATTTGTAAGGTTAGTAATATCAGTCCCATCAGTTTGTTTTTATACTAAGCTTCTCTTCGCTAAATCAAGGCCAAGATCTGTTTAATCTTCAACCTTTTATAAATACTTCTATTCCTAAGCTGTTCTCTGGCAGGCTCTCTTTCTGTCTCTCCCTCTCTCTCTTACTTACTATAACAAGTCTACACGTATTCTCCACAAAACTGCAAAAAGGCTCAAAAATGCTGCGGCGCGTCTGAAGTTCATACAAATCCACTTAACAGAGAGAAACTTGGGCGAGGGAAGAGACGGAGCAGCTCAAAGGTTTTATGTAAAAGTCTGTATACGTGTTTTGAAACGAAATATAATAAGAGTCGTTGTGTGTGTGTGTGTGTGTGTGTGTGTGTGTGTGTGTGTGTCCTCAAGGTCTCACGGTTTAAGTTGTTTTGTGTGAGGAGAATCAAGTTATTTAAAGGACACCAAAGTTATATATTCGTTTACGTGGCCTGTCATCACCACCTTCAACACCACCACCACCACCACTACACAAACTTATTCTATCAACACCACTACCACCATCATCAAAACCAACTATGTAACAATCACATCCATCACCACCACCACCACCAACAACAACAACAACACCACCACACGAACTTACTCAACACCACTACAACCATCAAACAAACTAAGTAACAACCATCAACACCACCACCACCACCACCATTGCCTACCTTGCATATCATCACCACACCACCACCACCAGTAACCCATCATCACCACCACCACCACTAACAAATACACTAATTAAGGGACTGTCATCACCACCATTATCACCGCCACCACACCACCACCTCACCACCACCACCACCAAAACAACTTTCTAAAAATTGGCTGATCCTTAAAAAAATAAATATGTAAGTGAAAAAACAATCTCTCTCTCTCTCTCTCTCTCTCTCTCTCTCTCTCTCTCTCTCTCTCTCTCTCTCTCTCTCTCTCTCTCTCTCGGCTACATGTGGGGGCTATTTCACGTTGATGGCGGCCGTTCATACGTCAGAGAGAGGGAGGAAAGGAAGGAAGGAGGGAAGGAGGGAAGGAAGGAGAGAAGGAAGGAAGGAGGGAAGGAGGAAGATCAAAAGGAGGGAGAAAAGGAAGGAAGGAAAGCGGGAAGGAGAAAATGAGAGGTAGAGGGAGAGAAAGAAAAAAGAAAGAGGGACAGAGAGAGAAGGGGGGGAGGCGGGAGTGTCTCAATAGAAGAGTTACAAGCGACAAAGAAAATAAAAAGCGGACGAGAAGTATCCTTGGCTGGGTCTCTCTCTCTCTCTCTCTCTCTCTCTCTCTCTCTCTCTGTCTATCTATCTATGTATCTATCTCTCCCTGCAACACAACAACACAAACAGGACGAAGGAGACGAGTTGTTCCTGGTGTCCCCGGGAGATGGAGGGCGGAGAAGGATGTCTCACCAGGGCGCGGCCTTCCCTCACGCAGCCTCCCGAGGGGCGTGAGGCTGAGGGCGTCTTTACTCTTTACTGAAGGGAGAAATATGTGGACCAGGGAAGAGAGAGTAGAGAGCGTCCTGCCTCCTGATAACTTTTACCCACCCGCCTCACTCTTTGGCCCTCTACCTCCTGCTCCGACCGCTATCCATTATGGCAAGACACTAAGGCATCCAAGCGCACACATTTGACAAGGGTTTCGTAGGCGTTTTGGGCATTTCCAGGGGTAGTTTTATGACCCTGGTGGTAGTTTAACCCTTCTTCTGTGCCATGAACCTAAAGAAACACTCATGAGAACCCGACTGACCTCCTTTTTGGCCTCTGTATAACACTTGAAACACTACGACCCTTACACGTTCACCTAATTTTTATCCACTTTTTGTCAAATTTTATCTCATTTTCTACCACTTGTCTACTTTTCTACACATGCTTCTCGTATACCCACTAATAAAACGGCATGGATTCTTATACTAACCCCACAACGACTCTCCTCTATCTTCGGCGTTTTCAATAAATACTCTAAAGGTTCTTGGTTCGTGTCCCTGGTGGCGGAGAGGAAGACGTGAAGCAACAGACGGTAAGCTTCTCCTTCCTTTCTTCTTCCTCCCCTTCCCTCCCCACCGTCTTCCTGTCACCTGGGACGGCCTCTCGCTGCGGCCTGCGTGTTCCCTGTCCGACCGGTCCCCTGGTAGGCTAGGTTTAGGTGAAGGGCGCCGTGACAAAGGTTTTAGCAGCGTTCCTGAAAATTCCACTCCGATACTACGCCTTACTTTCTTGTAGCGTCTTCTTAGCTACCGCCAATATCTTCTTTAACCCTTTCCAACACCTCATTCAGCCCTTTACTTCACCTTCTCATCCTCCCAATCACATCCTGTCCTTTCCTTAACTTCCCCGTATCGCCTTCGCCCATTAAGTTACTGCTATCACCTTCTATATCCCTTCCGTCACCTCCTCAACCCCCAACATCACTTTCTCAAACTCTATTCGCATTTTCCTTCCCTTAACTTCCCCTTCACGTCACCTAAACTATTACCAACACCTTCTATAACCCTTCCCTTAACCTTTACTGCTATCACCTTCTTCAATATCCCTTTCGTCACCTCCTCAACCCCTTACATCACTTTCTCAAACTCTATTCGCATTTTCCTTCCCTTAACTTCCCCTTCACGTCACCTCAGTTATTACCAACACCTTCTATAACCCTTCCCTTAACCTTTACTGCTATCACCTTCTATATCCCTTCCGTCACCTCCTCAACCCCTTACATCACTTTCTCAAACTCTATTCCCATTTTCCTTCCCTTAACTTCCCCTTCACGTCACCTCAGTTATTACCAACACCTTCTATAACCCTTCCCTTAACCTTTTCCATTCCTTACTTCCCTTTCTCAAACCCCAGTCACATCTTCCTTCCCTTACTCTCTTCCCTCGTCCCTATCACAGCTTCTACCCTCATATTCTGGCCTCGCCCATCCCCCCAAACTCCTGCTCTCCCTTCCTTCCCGGCACCTCCTAATTCCCTTCATCACCTCCCATCATCTCTCGATTAACAACTCTTCAAGATCCAAGCCTCCCTTCCTCTCCCTCGTCCTTCCTCCCCCTCTTCTCCTCATCATCTTCTCCTCCTCCTCCTCCTCCTCCCTGCAGCTACCTCGCCCCAGGCCCTTACAAATAGCTATCAAAGTTTCGGATCTTCATAACGCCTGAATCAATATCATAAGGAGAGCAAAGACGAGGAGATGAAAAAACAATAGAAGCGGGAAGTGCCGGAACGAAGGGGAATTGAACGCTTTTTAGACGAGAGTTGAAGGAAAGGATTTGGGAATGGAGAAAAAATCAAGAAGAGGATCAAAAAGAGGAGTAGGAAGGAAAGAGGAATAATAAAAGAGGATCATCAGAAAGGTAAAGATTAGATGAAGAAATATTAGAGGGTTTAATTAAGCGAACGCAGGAAAGAAGAGATTGAGAAGATTTAGAAAGAGGAAGAGAATCATAATAAGAGGGATCATAAGGAAGGAAGGAACGCAAGAAGAATAGAGATGAAGGAAGAGACTCAGAAACAATAGAAGGGTTAATTAAAAGAACGAAAGGGGATTGAACTCTATGATAACCGTGGAAAGAGGAGGATTAGAAACAGGAATTGCAAAATAAGGAGGATCATAAGAAGAATACATTTGAAGGAAAAGACTTAGAAACAATAGAAGAGTTAATTACGAGAACGAAAGGGGATTGAACTCTATCATAACCGTGGAGAGAAAGATTAAGAAACAGAAGAGCAAAGTAAGGAAGATCATAAGGAAGAAGGAATCATAAGGAGAATACAGATAAAGGAAAAGGATTAGAAACAATAGAAGAGTTAATTACGAGAGCGAAATGGGATTGAGCTCTGTGATAACCGTGGAAAGAAAGAAAGTTAGAAACAGGAATAGCAAAATAAGGAGGATCATAAGGAAGGAGGAGTCATAAGGAGAATACAAATGAAGGAAAAGGCTTAGAAACAATAGAAGAGTTAATTACGAGAAAGAAAGGGGATTGAACTCTATGATAACCGAGGAAAGAAGAGGATTGGAAACAGGAAATAAGTGTAGTTAGGAGGATCGTAATAAGGGAGTTGAAGAAGACGAGTTGAAGAAACAATAGAGGATGAAATTACTAAGAACCAGAGGGGATTGAACCCTCTCTCTCTCTCTCTCTCTCTCTCTCTCTCTCTCTCTCTCTCTCTCTCTCTCTCTCTCTCTCTCTCTCTCTCTCTCTCTCGAAGATGGGTGTAGAAGAAGGAAAAGATTCAGAAAAAGGAAAAAAAGAGGAAAAAGGAAAAATGCAAGTAAAAAAGAGGAGGAGGGGGAGGAGGAGGAGGAGGAGGAGGAGGAGGAAAAAAGACTGATCCCCTGATGATGCCAAGGAAGAAAAAAAAAAGAAAAAAAAGAAAAAAGGAGGAATGACTTTTGGGTTTTTTAATCACTGTTCCGACCAGCTGCAGGAGGAGGAGGAGGAGGAAGAGGAGGAGGAGGGGGAGGAGGAGGAGGAGGAGGAGGAGGAGGACAAACTCACATTCCAACTTTACTTGCCAAAATCCCTCCATGAAAGAAACTTCATTACTCCACTTTCCTTTCTTTTCTTTTCTTTTTTTTCTCATCTCTCTCTCTCTCTCTCTCTCTCTCTCTCTCTCTCTCTCTCTCTCTCTCTTCTCTTTTTTTATCTTCTCTTTTCTCTTCTCTTCCTCTAATGTTATTTCTCTACGTCAAGTATATGATAGGAAAGCTCTCTCTCTCTCTCTCTCTCTCTCTCTCTCTCTCTCTCTCTCTCTCTCTCTCTCTCTCTCTCTCTCTCTCATGATATAATACATTTTTTTTTAAATATTTACTCATTATCATTTTCTTATCTCTTTCTAATGCACACTTTCTCTACTCTCTTCTTTCCCTCTTTTCTTCCTTTCCTTTCCTTTCTTCGTCTTCCTATTCTTTATCTTGTTCTCTCTCTCTCTCATTATTATCTTTTATTATCATATCACATCCTTTATCTAACTTTCAAGAGCTGTTTTTTTCCACCATTTTCAACCTATATAAAAGTTAAGTAAAGTTTGGGGCATAAACAATAGGTATTCGTGGCCTCCTTTTTTTCACCATTTTCAACCTATATAACAGCTAAGTAAAGTTGGGGGCATAGACTATAGGTACGCGTGACCTCAGTGCTCATCTCCGACACCTTAAAAACCTTCCTCTTCTACCCCTTTTGTTTCTTCCTCTCCTCCCTTACGTAGCATAGACTAAAGGTACGCGTGGTCTCAGTGCTCACCTCCGACACCTTAAATACTTTCTTCTTCTACCTCTTTAGTTTCTTCCTCTCCTCCCTTAGGTAGCACACACACTGAGCACGCTTTTGTTACTGTTTTTCAGCTTCCCTATTAGGTGTATCCATTAAAGGGATTACCTGGCTCCCTTACCTGTCCTCTCTATTACACCGGGGAAGACTCAGGCTGATAACTGTTTTTTCTTCTTTTTTTGTTTTGTGTTTTATGTCTGTTTTTGGAAAGACTCAACGCTGATAACTATTTTTCTCTTTTGTTATTTGTTTTTTTGTTTTGTTTTTTATGTATGTTTTTGGTGGACTGTTTTTTTCTTGTTTTTTTTGTTAGTTTTCTTTTTCATTCTTTTTCTGCCTGTCAATTTGTCTTTCATGCCTTTTATTTCTTTTTTTCTCTTTTTTTCTTTTTTTCTTTCCTTCTTCCTTCCTTCCTTCCTTCTTTCCTTCCTTTTCTTTCTGTCTGTCTATCTGTCCGTCTGCCTCTCTATCTATCTATCTTACTCTCTGTCTATCTGTATGTATATATGTATGTATGTATATATGTATGTATGTATGTATGTATGTATGTATGTGTGCTTGTATGTGTGTATGTATGTATGTATGTATGTATGTATGTGTATGTATGTGTGTATGTATGTATGTATGTCCCTCCCCGCCATCTTTTTCCCTCTCCTTCCTTCCCTTGTCTTTTCGCTCCCTTCATCACGGGCGACACGACACTCGAATTTCCCTTCCATTTACCTCTTCCCCTTCTCTCTCTCTCTCTCTCTCTCTCTCTCTCTCTCTCTCTCTCTCTCTCTCTCTCTTCTTAGCCATGTCATCCTTCCCTCTTCTATTATATTTACGTCTTTGAGGGAGGGAGGGAGGGAGAAAGGGAGAGAGGGAGGGA